>NC_133652.1:229609895-230209895 GCF_009905375.1 Apium graveolens
TAAAGATTTTAAAATCTTTTATCTCTTTACTTATACACTCCACTTGACAGCAGTTATTACGAAGTTGAACAGTTTTTATACCTATCAGCCATGCAGTGATTAAGACAATAGTTAATGGGCACGGGAAATAAGTAATGATTACTATGCACATGCAGTTTTTAAAAAAAAACTGTTCCCACTAAACAAGTAATTATGACTGTCTTTATCTCACTTAAACCAATATTCTGATAAAATAGAACCGTTCAAGTATTGACCAAAAATAATCAAGTAATACTACTGCCACGTAAGCATCAGAACTTGATTATTATCAGAATTTAAAGGTCATCAGAATATGGCTTCTATACTCAAAAAGTGAATGTTTATTTCTTTAATTCTTCACACAAATACTGATATGGTTTCCTCATAACTTAATCATCAGATAACAATCATCACTTAGAAAAATTTCAATTAAAGCACAGAATACACAAAGATAGTAATATCTGTAAATACTGATTATAAAATATGATGTATCAGAACATAAACTAAACAGATTTAGAGAAAGAAACTGAAACCATTCCAAATTCATTTACCAATCTAGTAAAGTAGATTCACACAGTGGTTTTGTGAAGATATCTGCTAGTTTGATCTGTTGGAACAAAATGCAATTCCACAGTACCTTCCATCACATTTCCCTTATGAAGTGGTACCTAATGTTGATGTGCTTTGTCATTGAGTGCTGCACTGGATTACCTGTCATAGCAATAGCACTTTGACTCTGCAGTTGATGTGGAAATTGACTTTTGTTTCTTGCTAAACCAAGAAACTAATCTGCCTCCAAGAAATTGGCAGCTTCCACTTGTGATTTTCCTGTCAATTTTGCACCCTGCAAAATCTGCATCTGAGTAACCAATTAGCTTAAAGTCTGATTCCCTAGGATACCATAATCCTAGATCAGTTGTACCCTTAAGATACTTGAAAATTCTTTTCACAGCTGTTAAGTGAGGTTCTCTTGGATCTGCTTGAAATCTTGCACAAAGACAGGTAGCATACATGATATCAGGTCTACTTGCAGTTAGATAGAGTAGTATGCCAATCATACCTCTGTAATCAGTAATAATTACTGATGTACCGGTATCCTTATCCAATTTTGTTGTAGTGGCCATAGGAGTGGATGCACTTGAACAGTCTTACATTCCAAATTTCTTCAACAAATTTCTGGTGTACTTAGATTGGCAAATAAAGTTCCTTCTTCATTCTGTTTGACTTGAAGGCCCAGAAAATACCTAAGTTCTCCCATCATACTCATTTGATATCTTGACTACATTAGCTTGGCAAACTTCTTACAAAGTTTGTCATTTGTAGAACCAAAAATGATATCATCAACATATCTGCACCAAAAGTAAGTCCTTTCCATGGTTGAGATAGAATAAAGTTTTTCAATAGTCCCTCTGTTAAATCTACTTTCCAGAAGTAACTGAGCTAATGTCTCATACCATGCTCTTGGAGCTTGCTTAAGGCCATAAAGTGTTTTATCAAGTCTGTAGACATGATTAGGAAATTTTGAATCTACAAAACCTGGAGGTTGTTCAACATATACTTCTTCTTCCAATTCTCCATTAAGAAAAGCACTTTTTACATCCATTTGAAAGACTTTAAACTTTTTGTGAGCAGTATAAGCCAAAAATATCCTCATGGCTTCCAATCTGGCAACTGGTGCAAATGTTTCATCATAATCAATTCCCTCTTGTTGAGAATATCCTTTTGCAACCAGCCTTGCTTTATTTCTTGTAATTATGCCATCACTATCAGTTTTATTTCTGAACACCCACTTTGTACCAAAAACAGATCTATTCTTTGGTCTTGGCACTAGGGTCCAGACTTTATTTCTTTCAAATTCATTCAACTCTTCCTACATTGTTTGCACCCAATCAGCATCTTGAAGAGCTTCTTCCACTTTCTTGGTTCAATCTGAGAAAGAAAGAATGATAAAGACATTCATTTGATGTTGTTGTTCTAGTTCTAACACCTGCTACAGGATCTCCAATAATCAAGTCAGGTGTATGTGCTTTAGTCCACTTCCTTGGAGATGGAAGGTGATCTCTAGAACTTGATGCTCCCCCATGGTCCATGTTGTCTCATCAATATTTTCTAATGCTCCCCCTGAATTATGCTCTCTAAGTTGGATCCTTCAGAATTTGAGTTCCAGAATTATCAGAACTTAGCCCCATCAAAACTTGATGAATCAAAACTTGAAGAGCCTGTTCTAGGTTCCTGATGCTTCTTGAGATGTGGTGGATCTTCAATATGCTCCCCCTGCACAGGTGCATTTTCCTTTGACGTAGTCACCACAGTTTCAATAACATCAGAGTTTAAACCCATCAGAGTTTGCAGTATCAGGATTTAGACTATCAGAATCTACAGAATCAGAAGTTTAATCTTCATTCTTAAATCTCAGCTGTTCATGATCATTGAAATCTTCAAGTCCAATATTTTTCTTATCATCAAAAGAGACATTGATAGATTCCATGACATCCCTTGTTCTTAAATTGTAGACTCTAAAGGCTTTTATGGAAAGTGGATATCCAACAAAAAATTCCTTCATCAGCTTTTAGATCAAATTTGGATAGCTGTTCAGGATGAGTCTTAAGAACAAAGCATTTACATCCAAAATACATGAAAATACTTCAGATTTGGCTTCTTTTTCTAGTGTTGCACTTTGAGTAAAACAAGCAGTATGTACAGCTTCAGCCCAAAAGTAGGTTGGTAACTTTGCTTCATCAAGCATAGTTCGTTGCAGCTTCAATAAGAGTTCTATTCTTTCTTTCAACAACTCCATTTTGCTGTGGAGTTCCAGGAGCAGAGAATTCTTGCTTTATTCCATGGTCTTTGCAGAACTCTTCCATGATCAAATTCTTGAACTCTAGTGCCATTATTACTTCTTATGATTTTCACAGAGTCTTTGACCAATTTATCCAGTTTTTTGACATGATCAATCAAGATAGATGCAGTTTCACTTTTTGTGTGCAAGAAATACACCCATGTGTATCTGGTAAACTCATCTACTATGACCATTGCATA
This sequence comes from Apium graveolens, assembly GCF_009905375.1. Lineage (NCBI taxonomy): Eukaryota > Viridiplantae > Streptophyta > Magnoliopsida > Apiales > Apiaceae > Apium > Apium graveolens. Next base: position 229,612,953 of record NC_133652.1, read on the forward strand.
TTTCTTCTTTGCAATAGACATGACATTCACTGGACCAAATAGATCAACATGTAATAGGTGATAACGCTCAAGAATTGAAGATTCAGTCTTGCTCTTGAATGAAGATTTTCTTTATTTTGCCTTTGACATGAATCACAGAGGCCATCAGGAGCAAATACTGATTTTGGCAGTCCTCTCACAAGATCTTTCTTGACTAGTTCATTTATATTGTTAAAATTTAAATAAGAGAGTTTCTTGTGCCAATCCCAGCTTTCTTTAATTGATGCTCTGCTTAACAGACAGATTGCAGAACCATCAAAACATATTGAAAGCGTGGCTTCATAAATGTTAACATGCCTGTATCCCTTCAGAACAACATTACATGTAGATTTGCTTACAACTTCACAGTGTTCTTTAAAGAAATCCACATGATAACCTCTGTCATAGATTTAACTAACACTCAGCAAATTGTGTTTAAGTCCTGAGACTAGAGCTACTTTTTCAATGATAACATTTCCAGGATTGATATAGCCATATCCCAGAGTTTTTCCCATGTTGCCATCTCCATAAGAAACTCCTGGGCCAGCTTTCTCCACAAAGTCTGATAGCAAGGCTTTATTTCCAGTCATATGTCTAGAACATCCACTGTCCAGAACTAGGATGTTCTTCTTGTTGCCCTGCAATAATAAACACCACTAATGATTAGTTTTAAGGACCCAGACTTGCTTGGATCCTTTGGCCTTATTAAGTTTGTTAGCATTTGCAGCGGATTTAATTTCAGAGTTTATGCTAACATTCTGTTTATCAGAATTTACAATCTCAGACTTTGAATCAGAACTTACACTAGAATGAATAATGCTAACTTTCTTAAAAGAAGGTTTTATTTGATAATAATCATAGTACAAACTATGATATTCCTTACAAGTATAAATGGAATGCCATAAACTACCACAATAAAAACAAGGATTTTGTGGCTTAAACCTAACAGAGTGACTCTTAACTCCTGAATTAATAGGCAAAGAGTTTATATCCTTATTCTTCCTGTAAAAAGAAGCAAGATGGTTAGAGTTTCCACAGTTATAGCATTTCTTTTTAGGAGCATTAGGAACAGGCTTGTAATTATTGCTTTTATTCACACCTTCCTTTCCATTCCTATTTTTCCTAGGTGGCTTTACCTTGTTTACATTCTTAATTTCTTTCAGCTTATGTGTAAGCTGCTTATTTGTCATTAAGCCTATGTTGACTTCAGTTGGCTTATCTTGTTTTGATTTGTCAGAAGTTGACTCTGCCTTAACTTCTGTCTCAGTATCTTTCATCTTTTCAGAATCAGACTTTACAGTTTTAGCTACAAACTTAACAAGATTTACCTTTGGCTTAACAGTTTGTTTAACAACAATTGGCTTAATTTGTTCAGTTCCTATTTCACTTTTATCATCTCTATAACCTAATCCCTCTTTTCAGTTTCCACTACTTAGCAAATTCTGAGTTGTTCTGCCAGAGTTAGTCCAAGTCCTGATAATCTCTCTTTCCTTTTCTAACTTAGTTTTTAGAGATTGATCAATTTTAACACTTCATCTCTAACATAAAAAGCATCATCTCTTTCTTTCTGAGTTTGATGGAACATAACTAACTCCTTTTCTAAATAGTCATTCCTTTTCTTAAAAGCCAGATTTTCAGAAGTTAACCTATCACATGTTAAATTCTGATCTCTATAGCTAATGAATATGGTTTTATGATAAGATCTCAACTCATTAATATTATCAGTATGAAAAGCATAAGTTGTTTGAGGTACCTTTAACTCAGCAACATCAGAACTGCTATCAGCATTTGCCATCAAGGCATAGTTCACCTCATATTCAGAATATGAAGTGTCTGTCCTGCTTTTCTTCTTTGTGACAAGTGCCTTGCCTTTGTCACCTTTTCCTTTCTTTCAATCAGGACATATGTGGCCTTTCTCACCACAATTGTAGCATTTAACATTTGAGTAATCTCCTCTGTCAGACTTTCCTGCTTTGCCTTCAGATTTTCTGAATCCCTTCTTATCAGAACTTCCACTTTTCCTGGAAAATTTCTTTCCCTTCTGTATTTCCTGTAGGCTATCTTTGTGATACCCTTCACCATAAGAGCACACAATTTCATCATCTCTTCATCAGCATCCATCTCAGATAGACTTTCAGTTTCTGAATCCTCATCATTATCAGAACTTGATGACTCAGTATCAGACTTTATGATGAGAGCCTTTCTTTTGCCTTTCTTTGAGACAGCCACTTTGGGGGATTCCTCACCAGCCTTAAGAGCAATTGTCCTTGACTTTCTCCCATGTCTCTTGCTTCTTTGATCCATCTCAAGTTCATGAGTTTTGAGCATACCATAAATTTCATCAAGAGTAGTTTCATCAAGAGCATAGTTGTCTCTTATAGTAGTTGGCTTCAAATCCCAACTTTCAGGAAGAGCTAAAAGAAATTTAAGATTAGAGTCTTCAAGATCATATTCCTTATCCACCAGTGACAGATCATTCAAGAGTTTGACAAATCTGTCATATAAACTAGTTAATGACTCATCAGGTTTTGAGTCAAAGTGCTCATACTCTTGAGTGAGTATAGTCCTCATGTTCTTCTTAATTGCATCAGTTCCCTGACATCTTGTCTCCAAGGCATCCCATATCTCATTTGCAGTCTTGCAGTTGATTACCCTATTTGACATGACATTATCAATGGCACTATGCAGCAAATGCCTTACCTTTGCATCCTTGGCAATAGATGAGATATCTTCAGCTGTATACTCACTTTTCTCCTTTGGTATGATCTTTGATGGTTGATCTGCAACTACAAAAGAGAGCTTGGTTGGCTTATGTGGTCCTTTTTTAATTATGTTAAGGTATTCTGGATCTGTAGCTTCCAGAAACATAGCCATCCTCACTTTCCATATGGGATACTCAGAGGGTCTAAGCATGGGAACCCTAATAGTCTCATATCGACTGTGGATTTGAGTCTTTGGAGTTTCTTCAGTTTTAGTGGGCTTGGTTGGAGTTTGTTCTTCTTCAGACATGATTGTTTTGGATCTTTACTGTATATGTGTTAATATATATAGGCTCTGATACCAATTGTTAGGTCACACACACTGTAGATGGGGGTTGAATACAGTGTATAACATAATCAAATCGAATTAAGAACACAAGTATGTAACAAAGAATAATTTTATTAATAAAACAGTGTTGCAATGGAACTGTTCTCTCTCAGTGATGAATAATATCACTAAGAGCTGCTAGGGTTACAATGAATAATATTCTCGATAATGATAACACTTATAGTGTAAACCCTATGTCTGTGTTTATATACCACACAGTTACAAGATAATCTCTAATTGATATCGAATATGATTCTGTATCCTAAAATATATCAATTAGTTATCTTTTCCTCCAAGTCTTCTGTTCTTCATAGATTTCTTCTCCATGCATATCTCTTCTTGTTTTAGTCTTGATGTTCTTTCCTTTCAATCAGCCGCCTTCCTTATCTGAAAGTCTTCTTAAGTCCTAATATTATCTTCTGATGAATATCTTCTGATATCTTAAGTTCTGACTTCAGTATAAGTACTGATTTCCAGTTAAGTCCTGATTTATCCTGTTAGTCAAGATCTGAAAAACTAAAAACAAATCATCATTAGACATGACATCACAAATATATCTAACACTTAATTACAAGGAATAAAGCAAGACTGGTTGCTAAAGGCTATTCTCAACAGGAGGGTATTGATTATGATGAAACATTTGCACCGGTTGCTAGATTAAAAGCCATAAGGATCTTTTTGTCTTATGCTGCTCACAAGAAGTTTAAAGTCTTTCAAATGGATGTGAAAAGTGCTTTTCTCAATGGAGAATTGGAAGAAGAGGTATGTGTTGAACAACCTCCAGGCTTTGTAGATCCTAAATTTCCCAATCATGTCTACAGGCTTGACAAAGCACTTTATGGCCTTAAGCAAGCTCCAAGAGCATGGTATGAGACATTAGCTCAATTCCTCCTGGAAAGTGGATTTCACAGAGGCACAATTGACAAGACTTTATTCTACCTCAACCATGGAATGGACTTACTTTTGGTACAGATATATGTTGATGATATCATATTTGGATCTACTAATTCCAAACTGTGTGAGAAGTTTGGAAAGCTAATGTAGTCAAGATAATAAATGAGTATGATGGGAGAACTCAGCTATTTTCTGGGCCTTCAAGTCAAGCAAACTGAAGAAGGCACTTTTATCTGTCAATCCAAGTACACCAGAAATTTACTGAAGAAATTTGGAATGCAAGATTGTTCAACTGCATCCACTCCATGGCCACTGCAACCAAGTTAGATAAGGATACTGGTAAATCAGTAGATATCACAAACTACAGAGGTATGATTGCCTCCTTACTGTATCTAACTGCAAGTAGACCTGATATCATGTATGTTACCTGTCCTTGTGCAAGATTTCAGGCTGATCCAAAACAACCTCACTTAATAGCTGTGAAAAGAATTTTAAATACCTTAAGGGTATAACTGATCTAGGATTATGGTATCCTAGGGAAACATATTTTAAGCTAATTGTTTACTCAGAGGCAGATTTTGCAGGATGCAAAATAGACAGGAAAAGCACTAGTGGAAGCTGCCAATTTCTTGGAGGCAGATTGATTTCTTGGTTTAGCAAGAAACAAAAGTCAATTTCCACATCAACTGCAGAAGCAGAATATATTGCTGCATGAAGCTGTTGTGCACAGATTCTTTGGATGAAGAATCAGTTACTGGATTATGTGTTAAAATTTTCTAAAATCCCTATTTACTGTGATAATCAAAGTGTTATTGCTATGACATGTAATCCAGTTCAACACTCAATGACAAAGCACATCAGCATTAGGTACCATTTCATAAGGTAACATGTGGATGAATGTACAGTGGAATTGCATTTTGTTCCAACAGATCAACAAATAGCAGATATCTTCACAAAACCATTATGTGAAGCTACTTTTATAAGATTGGTAAATGAACTTGGAATGGTTTTAGGTTCTTTCTCTAAATCTGCTTAGTTTTTGTTCTCATGCATCAGACTTCATGATCATTGTTTACAGATTGTATTATCAATATGTAATATGTGCTTAATTTGAAAATTCATTAAATGCTAATTATTATCTGATGTGGATTTATATACTCTGATAAGTGTTTTGAATGTTCTGTGTCTATTCAATCCAATGAGGATAACTGTGCTAAATGCTGACCTAGTAGTCTTTAACATACTAGAAATCCCATGTTTGAATTAGTTGTTTATGTGGAAACTCATTAACACAAGCAGATTCTGATATTGAGCTTAGTCAAGTTTACTTTGTGTATCTTATTACTAAGTCACAAACTAGATTCTTGTTTCTTATCTGTCAAATTCTGATGTCAGTAAATCTTAAGAATGAACTAAGTGCTGATAAGCCTCACTTATCAAAAGAAAAAAAAAGAAAAGAAAAGAATAAAGTCAGGTACTCCTTTGAGTTCTAGAGTAAAAATGTGGAAGGGAAGACCCAAGTGCATTGCTGGTATTAAGTAATATGCATTAGAAAAGCAAAAAAAATTCTTGGTGACTTTTCACACTCTATGATTACTGGAGAAATACTCTGATTACAGCATAAATTCTGATAAGCAGTCGTGACTCACTTACACTAAGAAGCCACTGTAAAAAGGAATTTCAAAAGATGCATAAAATGAGCACAAACAGTTGAGGTGGACTCTTGCATAAATTTGTTCTATAGTAGACATCATGACTGATGACAGATTTTAAACATTTTTCTTAGTTATGCCTTATTTCTAAGATGTACTGAAGTTTATTAGACTTTAATCTTTATCTGATATTTTGCTGAATGCACACACACTTTCACTCCATATGAATGATGAAAATTACTGTGGTGATTAAGTTGTTGTTGACAAATAATTAAGTGTCATTTACATAAATTCTGAGGACAAGTTCTGATGACTAAACTCTGAAGAAAGCAAGCCGGTATTTGTATGAAGAATCACAGAAATAGATATTCACTTTTTGAGTACAGAAGCCATGTTCTGATGACTGTTAAAATCTGATATAAGTTAAGTTCTGATATTAAATCCTGATGGAATCCTTGATGCTTACGTGGCATTTTTCTTTACTTGACTTATTTGTGATAATATTTGGAACAGTCATAGTTAAATCAGAATAAATTTCGGTGAGATAAAAATAGTCATAATCATTATGGGTTAGTGGTTAACTTGTATGTCCTGAAAAACTGCATGGGCACGGTAATTTTTGCTTATTTTACGTGCCCATTAACTCCTGCTCTAACCGTTTATTGACTGTTCACACGGTGCCAGGTGTAAAGTGTATCCCATGCTTCAAAAATATAACTGTTGAGTGGAGAGAGTATATATATGGGAGTTAAAAGATTTTCTAATCTTTTACTTACTTTTCTATTCTTAATCTCTTTTACTTTCTCTCTCTCTCTCTCTCTAATATTCTCTGAAGCGTTTTCTTTCTGGACTTTTAACAAAAACTTTGCAAACACTCTCTTTCTTATTTAATTTCTTACAGAGATGGCACCAAAAGACATAATTTTAAATGGAGCTAAGTTTGTTCCTAACAACTACTCCGCCATTCTTAACAAGGCTGATGCTCCATCGGAACTTCACTTCATTCAGGATTTTCTCGCTAATTCTGATATTGGGTACCCTCTGACCCAACCTGATGCAGTCTCTGGAACTCAAATGCTGGAGTTCTGGAGAAGTGGAGTATATGATGATGGTGGTGCTCAAGGGGACCCCAAATATAATCTTTACAACAGGGGAGGATGAGCATGTCGTAACTTTGGCTACAGTACGCCAAGCACTGCAGTTGCCTGAAAATAAAGCCTATACAACTGTTGATGAGCCTATTCTTCAAAATATGATGGCCAGTCTGGGGTATGAAAAGACATTGGCAAAGCTGGGTCAATTGAAGAGACCTTACATAAGGAGGGAATGGAGTTTCTTCTTTGACTGCATCACCAAGGCTTTTGCAAACAAATGTTCTAACTTCGATGCAATCCCCATATTCAGTCAACAAATCGGGTATGCTCTCATTAATCAATCTAATTTCGATTATGCAAGTGCTGTCTTAGGTTTCATTGGGGATAGGATGACAGAAGACAGAATACTGTTTATTTTGCTAGATTCTGTCAGCTTATTTATAGTTTTTGTTTTGATAATAAGCCCCAATCAGCTAGTGAATTAATTCCATCATTCAGACTAGCTAAAAGAGCTTTTAATGACTTATTATCTAGTAATAATAAGAGGGCTGTATTAAGACCCCTCCGAGTTCCTTTATCTGTCAAACAAGCCTTAATAACCTATGATCCAGTTAAATACACCGCACTATATCCTGATGTCCAACCATCAGAACCTCAACCATCAGTACCTTCCACCTCTACACAAACACCTCAGACTTCTCAACCATCAGCACAAATAACCAGACCCTCATCTTCCAAGCCTTCTAAGAGGAGAAAGTCTGTTCCTAATCCTCCACAAAAGAGAAGGAAGATGATTCTCATAGATGAGTATGAGAGTGAAGTGGAAACAATTGAAGCACAAGTTCATGCATCTGAACTTGTGATAATTGAAGCTGAGAATGTTACTTCTCAGTAAGAGAAGCAGCTCAAAGTTCTGATACTTTGAAAAGGAAATCTGTAAATTCTGATGCTGCTGAAGTAACTCCTTCATTGGAAATAAGATTGAAGAAAATGAAGGCTAGGAGGTACATGACTAAGGTTATATCAGAAGATACTGAAGAAGATGAGGAAAAGGATCAGGAATCTCTGATCTCACAAGAACCAATTATCATTGAAGCCCTTCCAGCTCAAGCCAAAGACACTGTTAATGACACAGTTGTTACCCCTCCTGTCTCTCCTATTAAAGCTACAGATGATGCTAAAGAACAAACTGACAATTATGAAATAGATATTCATAATTTGAATATACCTGAAGTTCTTTATCTGGAAGCTCCATCTACATCAAAGACACCAGCTCTGGAAATTCTGCTGATCAGAATTTAGATGATGTTATTCCTGAATCTCCAGTTGCTTCACACAATGTTGAGCTATCAGAACAAAATGAGTCTTCCTCAAGTTCTGATGACAGTGTTTCTGTTGAGACTCCAGTACCTAGTCTGGGCAAGGAAGAATTGGTGAAGAAATTTGTTGAAAAGGAAGCACCTATTCCTTGGGAGGATACTCACAGAGGTATTGAGTGGACCAAGAAGTGGAATGAATCAGATTTTATTTCATGTTCTAAAGTTCTGACAGAGCATATTGCAAAAGCTGATGAGTTGCTCACAAATGCTGATTTCAAGACACAACTCAACATCACAGCTCTGTCTACAAAATATCTTCAAGGTCCACATACTTCTACTCATGAAAAGGTTGATACACTCAGAGAAAAAGCTGATAAGCTAGATCTACAGATCAAGCTTGACAAGAACATGTATATCAGACCTATTTCCGAAAAAGTTGAAGCCATTGAGAAAACTTAAGAGAAGCAACAGGCCCAAATTGCTGAGGTTCTGGCTAATCAAGCTTCTCAAAAAGCTCAATTGGATGAAATCCAATCTTCAGCTGAACTTCTTCTTTCTCTCTTACTTCCTGATGATGCCAAAAAGGGGGAGAAGGTAGTTAAGTCCAAATGCTCACCTACTCCAGAACTGAAGAAAAAGGATGATAAAGGTGATGACCAGGGAAACTCTGAAAAGAGCAGAGGTCAAAGAAAAGTTCAAGGAAAATCTTATATTCATAACAAGTCAAGTTCTGATGTTGTGAATGTTCAAAGACTGAAGTCAAGTGGTGATAAGCAAAGTCTGATGTCAAGTTCTGATATTCTGATTCAGTCAGGATCTGAAGACTCTCAGAAGTTTTTGCATACTCTGATGTTAAAGGGGAAGCAGACTACTGTTTATTACAAAGATCCTAAAATCCAGACACTTGATGAAGAGATAGCAAGAAGATTATTTCTGAAACACAATACAGGAATGGATTTAGAAACTCTCAAGGAGGAAGAAGCTAGATTTGCTGCTGAAAAGACAAATCCTCAGTCTAAAGCTTCTAATGCAAAGAAACCTCCAAGGCCTAAGGAAAAAGGCATTGTGATCAAGGAAAAGTTAAATTCTGAAACTTCAAAGTTTAAGACTAGATCACAGACTGGGAGTGATCCCAAAGACAAAGGGAAAGGAAAAGTTGATGAACCAACCAAGTCACTGGACTTGAAAACTTCTCAAGATCTGATGAAACTAGTGTGTAAAATGGTTTAAGTAACTGATGATAATCTTGTTGAAGATGAAATTGTTCAAATTCTGAAAAGAAGAAAGATAAATCAAGATTCTAAAATAACCTCAGAATAAAGGACATGAAGGTACAGAAGAAATAACAAATTCTGATCAAGCTATCAAGACATCAACTACTGAAAATGCTCAAGTTGATTTGGATAAAATAACAATTGCTGATAAGAAGAAGCTATTGTGGAAGAAAGCTACTCCAGCTGACAAACCATATGAACAAATCAAACAAAGGCACCTTGACAAGGTGTTGTCTACTCAAATTGTGATAGATGCTCATGACAAAGAGAATCTAAAAGAGAAATTGATCTTATTTCTCAATGATGGAAGGACTTATAGATTAGCTGATACCGATGTACTAAAGAAGTCTATCAGAGAACTTCAACATATTCATTATCTGCTGGAAGTAAAATGTGATTTTACAAGAAGATGGTTAGAATACATTTTGAAGGCTATAAGAGATCTATTCAGAATCTCTGGTACAAAGACTTCTCATCACAGTCCAATAATTACTAAAGGTGATGGAAGAGAAATTCCTATGCTGAAAAATTCTGCTAAGGTGGAAGTTATTTTGAAAGGAAGATGCTTATATTTTAATGAAAACTCTTCACATCCTAAGGTTATCAGACTTGGTGATTGACTTGAAAGAACATATATTCAAGCTCTCAGAACAGCCATTTATCAAATTGGTGATAGTAAAGATGAAGAACTGATGTAGGTCAAAGCACAGTTAGCTGAAGTTCTGAAGAAAGCTGAAGATAATCTGATAAATGATTTTGTTGAAAATCATTATGGATTCAGATTGATTCAATGATGTTGGTAAAGCTGGATGTTTTGTAAGTTGTAGTTAATAGTCTTATTAAACTCTTACTGCATTTGAACTTAAATGATTTTGACATCATCAAATCTATTAACTTGTACATTCTTGCATAATTTACAAGTTGGGGGAGATTGTTGGATATATTTGAGATGTCATGTCTAATATGTTTCATGTTTAATTTTCAGATCTTAACTAACAGGAAATATCAGTTCTTACTGGAATCAGGACTTACTGGAAGTCAGGACTTAAGGATATCAGGACTTAGATTATCAGAAGATAATATCAGAAGATGAATATCAGAACTTAAGTACTGGAGGACTAATAGTTAAGGAAGGAAGCTGATTTACAGGAAAGAAGATCGAGACTAATACAAAAGGAAGATATGCATGGAAATAGTTAGAGAACTAAAAGAATTATATAAGATATCTGATTGATATATTTTAGGAGACAGAATTATATTCCATATCAATTAGAAGTTATTTTGTAACCGTGTGTCTATATAAACACAGACATAGGTTTACTCTATAAGAGTTACGATCATCGAGAAGATCATACATTGTAACCTAGCAGCTCTCGTGATATTTGTTCATCACTGAGAGAGAATAGTTCCATTGTAACAGAGTTTATTATATCGAATACATCCATTTTCTGTTACTTGTGTTTTAAATCGATTTGATTGTATTCTACACTGTATTCAACCCCCTTCTAAAGTGTTGTGTGACCTAACAGTATATATATGGGAGTTAAAAGATTTTCTAATCTTTTATTTACTTTTCTATTCTTAATCTCTCTTATTCTCTCTCTCTCTCTCTAATATTCTCTGAAGCGTTTTCTTACAGGACTTTTATCAAACACCTTGCAGACACTCTCTCTTTCTCACTTAATTTCTTATAAAGATGGAACAAAAAGACTTGATTTTCAGTGGAGCTAAGTTTGTCCCCAACAACTATGCGTCTATTCTTAGCTAGGCTGAAGCTCCATCAGAACTTCACTTTATTCAGGATTTTCTTGCTAATTCTGATATTGGGTATGCTTTAACCCAACCAGAAGCAATCTTTGGAACCCAAGTGCTGGAGTTCTGGAGAAGTGGAGTATATGATGATGGTAGTGCTCAAGGGTCCCCAAGTATAATCTTTACATCAAGGGAGGATGTGCATGTCGTAACTTTGGCTACAATACGCTAAGCACTGCAGTTGCCTGAGAATAGAGCCCATACAACTGTTGAGGAGCCATTTCTTCAAAATCTAATGGCCAGTCTGGGGTATGAAAAGATATTGGCAAAGCTGGGATAGTTGAAGAGATCCAACATTAGGAGGGAATGGAGTTTCTTCTTCGACTGCATTACAAAGGCTTTTGCAAACAAATGTTCCAATTTCGATGCAATCCCTATATTCAGTCAACAAATCGGGTATGCACTCATTAATCAAACTGATTTTGATTATGCTAGTGTTGTTTTAGGCTTCATTGGGGATAGGATGAGAGAAGATAGGAATACTGTCTATTTTGCTAGATTCTATCAGCTTATTTATAGCTTTTGTTGTGGTAATAAGCCCCAATTAGCTAGTGAGTTAATTTCACCATTTAGACTAGCTAAAAGAGCTTTTAATGACTTATTATCTACTGATAATAAGAAGGGTGTGTTAAGACCCCTCCGAGTTCCCTTATCTATCAAACAAGCCTTAATAAACTATGATCCAAGAACATACACTGCACTTTATCCTGATGTTCAACCATCTGAACCACAACCATCAGCACCTACCACTTCCATACAAACACCTCAAACTTCTGCACCACAACCAAAATCTACCATCAGACCTTCATCTTCCAAACCTTCTAAGAGGACAAAGTCTGTTACTCAACCTCCACAAAAGAAAAGGAAGATGATCCTCAAAGATGAATCTGATAGTGATGATGAAATATTTGAAGCACAGGTTCCTGCATCAGAACCTGTGATAAATGAAGCTGAGAATGTTACTTCTCAGAAAAAAACAGCAGCTCAAAGTTCTGATACTTTGACAAGGAAATTTGTAAATTCTGATGCTGCAATATCAACTCCTTCTTTGGCAAGGATATTGAAGAAAATGAAGGCTAGGAGGTATTTGGCTAAATCTTCATCAGAAGATAATGAAGAAGCAGAGGAAGGGGATCAGGAATCTCTGATCTCACAAGAACCAATAATTATTGAAGCTCTGATTTCTTCAGCTCAAGCCACAGACACTGCTACTGATACAGTGGTAACACCTCCTGACTCTCCAATAAAAGCTACAGATGATGCTAAAGAACAAACTGACAACTCTGAGATAGATATTCACAATTTGCATATACCTCAAGTTCTTTATCTTGAAGTTCCAACTACTGAAGCTCAGCCATCTACAGTCAAATCTCCAATCTTAGATGTTGAGATACCATCTACCTCAAAAAGACCAGCTCTGGAGATAAATTCTAATGATCAGAATTTAGATGATTGTTATTCTTGAATCTTCAGTTGCATCACACACTCTTGTACTGTAGAAAATGATGAAACTTCCTCAAGTTCTGGAGACAGTATTTTTGTTGAAACTCCAGTTGCTATTCTGGGAAAGGAAGCTTTGGTGAAGAAATTTGTTAGACAGGATGCTCCTGTACCTTGGGAAGAAACTCACAGGGGAGTTGAGTGGACCAAGAAGTGGAATGAATCAGATTTTATTCCATGCACCAAAATTCTGACAGAGCATTATCAAAAGATGATGAGTTATTACAAATTCTGATTTCAAGACTCAACTCAAGGTTACAGCTATAAGTACAAGAAGTCTTCATGGTCTACATTCTATTACTCATGCTAAGGTTGATACACTCAAGGAACAAGCTGATAAGCTAGCATCCTACAGCTCAAGCTTCACAAGAATAGGTATGGTAGACCTACTCTTGAGAAAATTGAAGCCATTGAGAAGGCTCAAGAGGAGCACAGGCCCAAATTGCTGAGGTTCTGGTAAATCAAGCTTCTTAGAAAGCTCAGTTGGATGAAATCCAATCTTGAGTTGAACTTCTTCTCTCTCTTTTACTTTCTAATGATGCCAAAAAGGGGGAGAAGGTAGTTATGTCCAAATGCTCACCTACTCAAGTACTGAAGAAGAAGGATGATAAAGGTGAAATGATCACCTACTCAAGTACTGAAGAAGAAGGATGATAAAGGTGATGACCAGGGAAACTCTGAAAAGAGCAGAGGTTTAAAGAAAAGTTCAAGGAAAATCTTCTATACTTGAACAAGTCAAGTTCTGATGCTGTGAATGCTCAAAGTCTGAAGTCAAGTGCTGATAAATAAAGTCTAATGTCAATTTTGATATTCTGATTCAGTCAGGATCAAAAGACTCTCAGAAGTTATGCAAACTCTGAAGCTAAAAGGAAGCAAAACTATTGTTTATTACAAATATCCTAAAATCCAGACACTTGATGAGGAGATAGCAAGGAAGATTATTTCTGAAACACAATACAGGATTGGATTTAGAAACTCTCAAGGAGGAAGAAGCTAGATTTGCTGCTGAAAAGACAATCATAAGTCTAAAGCTTCTGATGCAAAGAACCTCCAAGCCTAAGGAAAAAGGCATTGTGATCAAGGAAAAGTCAATTATGAAATTTCAAAGTTCAAGACTAGATCACAGATTGAGAGTGATCTCAAAGACAAAGGAAAGAAAAAGTTGATGAACCAACCAAGTCACTAGATGTAATAACCCCAAAAATTTTCAACTTTTTTGTAATCCTTGTGAATAGTGTTTTAGCTAATGAGAAAACTTTTCACGCCACACTATGTAGGGGTTCTGTTATGGATATTCTGGGATATTATTAGTACTCTATGTAGTATATAAGTGTATGTAAAGATCGTCAGAATCCAATTCCCGAACACTTTGGTTTTTTCCCGGAAATCCACTAGATACGGAGAGAATTGAGTATAAGGTAACAGGATAAAAAAGGATTAAATTAAAGGATTATAATAGAGGATCATAAAAAGGAATATAATGTATTGAGAAAGGTTAAGGGAACCTAAGTAATAAGATCCCGGGTATGATCCTTCAAACGATAAACGAGAACGAAGTTAAGCGAACCGTATAACAGATCAGCGGTCATTAGGCAAACGATTAGGAAGTTAATCAAAGGGATTAGTGGGAATGATGTCATCCAACCAATAGAAAGAGGACAAGGAGGGAGGATGACATCATGAGGATGACACAAGCATGACATGGGAAGGAAGGAGGTGTGGTGGCTTTCTAACCACACAAATTCAAGGGCAACGAAGGTAATTGACTAAATCAAACACAAAAAGCAAAGCAACCAAGCCAAGTAAATTCATTCTTCATCAAAAATCAAAAGAACCAAGGCCTTGTTCATCTTGCTCTCGGCTTTTTCACTATTCATTAGGCAAGAAATTTCAAAAATTCAAGATCCAAGCTTCCTAAATTGGTGAGTAAATTCCCTAATCATCTTCATGATTAGTTAGGGCTATATCATGAGTTTAAGCCATTAATTCCTTCTCAATCTTCTTCATTTAATCAAAGAAGAAGACTATGAATAGTGTTTTCAAGTTTTTAACTTGAAGTTTTTCTGTTTTTCTTGAAGATCCAAGCATTCTTAAGACTTCTCAAAGCTTCTTAAGGCTTCCTATCTCCTCCCACCACTTCAAGGAAGGTATACCATCTCCAAACCCTAGATTCCTATGTATTATAAGATGATTTTGATTAGTAGGATGATATTGTATCTTGTTGTTGTGATTTAGAGTTTGGGATTTGGAATGGTAGTGAAATGGAATGGTAATGTTGTGGTTTTGATTAAAAGAACTTAAGTATGATTAAAGTTAAGCTTAGGCATAAGTATGAATGTTAAAATTGAATTGGTGGGGTTGTTATGATGTGATAAGGATGGATGTTGGTTGTATGTTGGATTTGAGGTTGAATTGGGAGGGTTTTGAATGGTTTAAAATATTGGAAATCGCGTAAACATAGCCGTCGTAACGTCCGATTTTCTTTAGACTGTTTTTGTACATAACATTAGGACCCGAGAACACCCTGCTAGATTATGACCATTGCCATGTCTAGATAGCTCATGTTATGAGCTTCGTTTTGATATGTAGTTCATTCGATTCCGATGCACGGTTTAGGAGAAACGACCGTTTCAAGTAACGGCGTTTCGCGAACGAAACTTTTCCCCTCGCCTTACTTTGAAACATAGGTTAAAGACCAAAAAGGGTTAATTAATGTATGAAACATATATGGTAAGTGTGCCAGGCAGTTAGTAAGACACTCGCGAAGGAATCGCCTTAAAACTCGTAAAGGTTAAATTATTAAAAATGGTGGAGCCGAGGGTACCCGGGTGACTTAAGCAAATCAGTAAGCGCAAAACAAGCGTTAGAGTCTAAGTTAGTTAAAGTATAGATTTACAAGTGACTTTGGTTTAATTCCAACTTACTTGTTGTTTATAGGTTACCAGACTCGTCCCGAGCCTTTTATCACCCCAAGTCGCTCAGGCAAGTTTTCTATCTGTTATACTGTTGTTGTGATGTATATATGTATATGCATTATCTTGCGATAGATGCATGTTGGTTAATTAGCAAATGTTGCGATATATTGAAGCATGCTGCTATGGTATATATATATGCATGCCTGTTTCGCATTCTTTCCATTTATATATCTGTTGATTCAGTTGATAATACCTATGCTAGAGGATAGCGGTAATTTGCATATACCCTTAGTACAGGGACCCAAAGGTGAAAATATTTCTAAAACCGGGAGTCGAGGATCCCGAGTAGATTTTTGTATATATGGATATAAATATATATATATATATATATATTTATACTTATATATATATATGGTCATAGTTTTCAAAACTATTAATCGAATAAGGTTTATTCGATAACTTTAACTTTATTTTATTATTGAATATTATTTCAAATATTCATTCGAGGACTTATGACTCCTTTTATTTTATATTAAATGAATATTATTTTGAATATTCATTCGAGGACTTATGACTCCTTTTATTTTATATTAAATGAATATTATTTTGAATATTCATTCGAGGACTTATGACTCCTTTTATTTTATATTAAATGAATATTATTTGAATATTCATTCGAGGGCTTATGACTCAGTTTATATTGTTTAATGAATATTTTTGAATATTCATTTGAGGATCTATGACTCCGATTATTTGCTGAGATTTGTTCTTTATTTTATTAAAGAATAAGGTGTAAATAATCAAACTTATTTTCGATTATTCAAATAAAGATAGTACTTTCATATAAGTATATCTTTGGTTATTTAATACTCGTTTCAAGTATAAGTTTTAATACTTTTACTTCAATTATTTTTATAAAGATTATTCTTTATGGGAATATTATTTAAATAATAATATTCAGTTATTTTCTAAATATTCTGGGGACTGATTTACTTCATTAAATCAGCTTTACTCCAAACACTCTATAAAGTGTTTTCGAGTCTTCAAAATGATTTTTAAAAGATAGAGTGGATCCCAAAACTCATTTTTATATTTAAGATCTTCCTTTTAAGGGGATTTAAATACTCGCTCAAAACCTGAGGGATCCGGCTCTGTGGTGTGTTTTATATTCGCAACAAGGTTGCTGTTTTGTTAAATGAATTGATTACTTACCCAACACTCGGGAAGTAAAATTCTTGGAACAAGTTAATCCATTAACAGGCATCGCCTGGGAAATATCGGTGAATTTTCCTTTCCAGTTAGATACGACTTCTTGGTGGAGCCGTATTAACAAGTTCTACTTGGGGAAAGGGGGAACGAGCTTTACGTTTCAGAGTCATGGATTTCATCTGAACTAGGAGTGGTGTAAGTGGTCGAGTGGCGCCGGCCCAGCCTTATTATATTGGCCCAAATGGCCTGGAAGTTCCGCTAAGGCGGTCCATTCCTTAGGAGTTCAGTGTTCGGTTGACAAGTAAATCCGACAGGTTCTCCTCTACATGTAGAAAATGGTGGGGTTGTACTACTACGACTGATCATCGTAAGTGGTCTTCCTGGCACGGCAAACTCCCGTAATGAGTTCATCATCCATTTGGATAATTCTGCAACACTACCCGTAGCATTTCGATCGAAAGGCTACTAATGGGTGGTTGCCGAAGCATTGACAGGGTCAAACATTTTTATTGGTGTATCCATTGAATGAAGTATCTCGTAACTTCATTTCTTTTCAAAATATTTCAAAGATCAAATATTTTCAAGTTTTATTTGTGGTCTCATCTATGGGATGACCTCGTGAATGTTATTATACTTCGAACAGTAGTAGTTCAAGTAGATTTCAAAAAAATGGTATAAGTATAGTGAAGTAATTGGTAACTTCATCTTCTTTTAAAACTTATATCCAGTAAGTAATTACCTTACTCATGATAAAGAATTTTAGTAAGTATCCATTTAGATACTTGTATTATTGTTATCACTATATATTATCTTGCGAGCTGTAAGGCTCACTCTTGCTTTATTTCTTCATCACACAACAACAGTTAGGAAAGATGGCCAGACTCCAGCAGACCCAGCGCAAGCGCGTGGGAAGCGTCCCGCGTCTTCCCGATGATGTTGTGGCTACTATAGCTGCAGAGGTAGATCCATTGGTAGATCAGGCATTCTACTTTTGAGAATCAATTATGTATAATTATAACTTGTGGCAGATAATGGCAATTAACTGTAAATTTATCAAGTAATCGTTTTGGGTTGTAATAACTTTTAAATTGTGGATTTAAAGACTTGTACTTATTTCAATTTCATCTCTGAGACTATAACGGGTTGTGGTGTGTGTTAGTGTGGGGTTACAGCATAAGGTTATTTTTATTAATTAAGTGAAGTGATATTGTGGAAAGAAAGACCGTGACGACCCGGATCCCCGACCCCGGATCTGGGGGTGTTACAGAAATGGTATCAGAGCTAAGCGTTATAAACCTCAGAGATGATGCGTCGATATAATAACAAACTCACAAAGATAATAAGAACTCTTGCCAAGTTCATGGTCGGACTACTTAAAGTAGTGCTGACAGTTAAAACCCTTACGGGAACCCTTATAAGTATCATGATAGTAACTTAGTTCGTTTAATGTGTAGGCGCCTGAGATAGAGGACCCTGAGATGTTCGAGCGTGAGCATGATGAGGCATTGATAGATGTTGAGGATCAGGAGGAGCCTGAGATGGAGGAGGACCCCTCAGAGGAGTCAGAGACGGAGGTCATTGCTATTTCAGATGAGGAGGACCCCTCAGAGGAGTCAGAGACAGAGGTTATTGCTATTCCAGATGAGGAGGACCTGGATGAGGTCCCAGTAGCTGATGAGCGTGTTGGACCTATGGTAGTGTATGCTGGTATCCCATTACCCACACTTCCGGTGGTCAGAGCCCCTACCCCTCCACCACTATCTTGGATTCCTGATGATGACAGCTCAGAGACCCATACTTCTGAGCCTAGGCAGACCGAGGAGGCACCCTCAGCGGCTCCGGATTCACCACCTCTTGACCCTGCCCACAGGCAGTCTTTGTTAGCTCATGGATATGTTCAGGATGTTCTGAGGACCCGAGTGGCTGTTGCCGAGGGCCGACTGGATGAGGCCAGGAGGGAGTTGGATGCAGAGAGGGTGGGTAGGCGTACCCGAGCTTATGAGACTAGGGCTTCTATACCCCGATCCTTGAGGAGGGAGCTTACGGGGATAGAGCTCACGTCCCGAGCGAGACTCAGATCTCTCCAGGGGGACAGGCATGGTAGGATCTCCAGGCGGCAGGCCGACTATATCTTCCGTCGTGCGATGGAAAGGTTATGGGAGCTGACCCGCTCCGGTGTGTGATTCAGGATTGATGATGGAATAGTCTAGTTGTCTAGTTAGCCGTGGCCTTAGTAAGAGCCAATTTTTCGGGATAGTTGACTTGTTTATAGCATCCCTTTTTCTGACTAGACAGATAGACTCTTGTGTATCACTTTTGGGACAGATGACTGTAGCACTATTGTACTTTTGACCAGATCAAACTATGTATTTCTCGCATTATGTATATATTTGTTTCCTTTGGTTCAGTTCATTAGTGTCGGGATCACTATTTTTATCATTATTATTACTGCACTTCATATTAGAACTTTCTTAAAAATAATAAAATTGCGATATACGTTCTCCCCATTATAAGAGCTGTGCAAGGCACAATGTTGTATATGATTGTGACCTAACGTTGAATTTTCCCAATAATTTTTTTTATTATTATCAGAATCATGCCGCCAAGAAAGATTGGAACTAGGGCGAACCCTGGATCTGAAGACCAGGGAATACATAACCAGGATGATAGGAACCAGGAGCACAGTGAAGAGGAAGATGAGGATTATGTGGAACAGGATGACTCCCTGTATGAAGAGGAAGAGGAAACATATGATGTTGAGGGATTTGAGATAGAGGCTGAAGAAGGAGAAACCGAGGTGGAGCAACCAGTACCAAACCCAGGCATGGATCCCATGGGCCAGTTCATGCAACTCCTAAGGCAGAATTTGGAACGTCAACCCAACCCACCCCCTCAAGGAAATAACAATGTTGTGGCAAAGTCTTTCAGGGCTTTTAAGTCCCTTAAGCCCCCTGAGTTCCACGGATCAGCTGACCCAGTTGAGGCAAGGGCATGGTTAAAGGAAATGGAGAAATCTTTTGAGATTTTGAGTACCGAGGAGGCACAGAAGACTGTATCTGCTACCTACCTTCTGAAAGGAGAAGCTAACTACTGGTGGGAGGCCAAGAAAAATATGGAGACAAATGCTATTATAACCTGGGAGAGATTTAGTCAGTTGTTTCTGGGGAAGTATTTCCCGAGGTTTATGGAAAACCAGATGGAGCTCAAGTTCTTGGAGCTAAAGCAGAATAACTTGTCTGTAGCAGAGTATGAAGCGAAATTTACTGAGTTATCAAGGTTTGTGCCGGAGTTTATGAGCACCGAGGAAAAGAAAGCTAGGAGGTTTCAGCAGGGACTGAAACCGTGGATTCAGAATAGGGTGGCAATCCTTGAGCTTACGGACTATGCCACTCTGGTGCAAAAGGCAACGATTGTAGAAGTCGGAAGTGAACAGATGCAGAAGGAAAGAGAGAAGAAAGGAATAAAGAGGAAAAGTATGAGCATGGGTGGAGGTTCCGCAGGAAGGAGCTTCCCAACTAGATTTAATCGAGGAGCAGTGTCCCTGCCAGGAAGGAACACTGGGTTTAAGCGGCCAATGAGTGTGAGTGTGAGCCAGGGCGGCCAGAAGTCAAGAATGTCTTATTCCAACCAGTCTCGACCCCCATTGCCAACCTGTAACACTTGTGGAAGAATGCATTCTGGGGAATGTAAGGGAAAGCCAGTAACCTGCTTTAAATGTGGGCAAGTGGGCCACTATTCTCACAAATGCCCTTCGTCAGCCCCTGCCGTCATTCCAACCACCAATTGTCATCTGTGTGGACGCCCGGGTCATTGGAAGAGGGAATGCCCAATGAACAAACCAGCAGCTTCGGGAGCAAGCAGGGTTGCTTCCAATAAGCCACCTACTGCAAGGACTTTCAACATGACAGTCCAGGATGCTATGAAAGATTCAGATGTGATAGCAGGTACCCTTTCTCTAAATTCAGTCAGTGCAAACATTTTATTTGATTCAGGAGCAACTAAATCTTTTATATCAAGGGACTTTGCGCATAAATTAAGACTTAAAGCTGAACCCTTGATAGAACCCTTACAAGTAGAAATAGCCAACCATGAAATTATTCCTGTTAACCAGATTCACCCCGCCTGTGAGATAGGCATAGGGGAGCAATCTTTTAGTGTGGATCTGATTCCTTTTAAATTAGGGGAGTTTGATGTAATTTTGGGAATGGACTGGCTATCTAGCAATGATGCTCAGATAGACTGTAAAGGGAAGAAAGTTAAGTTAAATATCCCCGGGAAGAAAGAAGTTATATTTAGAGGAAACAGGCAGACGCAGAAATTTTTGACTATGGCCCAGGCCAAAAGGATGCTACGAAAAGGAAGTGAGGCTTACCTAGCCTATGTGGTGGACACGCAAAAGGAGGTGCCCAACTTGCAAGATATTCCAGTAGTCAACGAATTTGAAGATGTATTCCCATAAGACCTTCCGGGATTACCACCCGATAGAGTGATTGAATTTGCTATTGAGTTGGCCCCAGGGACGGCGCCAGTTTCAAAAGCACCTTACCGGTTAGCCCCGTTAGAAATGAAGGAATTAGCTATCCAATTGCAGGAACTCTTGGATAAGGGTATGATAAGACCCAGTGTGTCTCCGTGGGGAGCACCAGTTTTATTTGTTAAGAAGAAAGATGGGAGCATGAGGTTGTGCATAGACTATCGAGAGTTGAACAAGCTAACCATAAAGAACAGGTACCCATTACCTAGAATAGACGATCTGTTCGACCAGCTAAAGGATGCTGTTTATTTTTCTAAGATCGACCTGAGAACTGGATATCACCAACTAAAGATTAAACCCGAAGATATTTCCAAGACAGCGTTTCGTACGAGGTATGGGCATTATGAGTTCTTGGTAATGTCCTTTGGATTAACCAACGCCCCAGCGGCTTTCATGGATTTAATGAATAGAGTATTTAAGAAGTACTTGGACAAATGTGTGATAGTTTTTATCGATGATATTTTGATCTACTCAAGGACTGAGGCAGAACATGCAGAGTATTTGAGGATAGCTCTATGAATACTCAGAGAGGAGCAGTTATATGCCAAATTCTCGAAGTGTGAATTCTGGCGGAATGAAGTACAGTTTTTAGGACATGTGATCAATAAGGAAGGAGTATTGGTCGACCCCTCCAAGATAGAGGCGGTCTCAAATTGGGAAAGGCCAACCACACCCACAGAGGTAAGGAGTTTTATAGGATTGGCCGGCTACTATCGTAGATTTGTACAGGACTTTGCGAAGATCGCAGCCCCTTTGACCCGACTTACTCGTAAGACAGAGAAGTTTGAATGGACGGAGAAATGCGAGAACAGTTTTCAGGAATTAAAGAAAAGGTTGATAACGGCTCCGGTGTTGGCATTGCCGGACGGAAAGGGAGATTTTGTGATATATAGTGACGCGTCGCACAAAGGACTAGGGTGTGTGCTTATGCAGCACGGTAAAGTGATTGCGTATGCGTCGAGACAACTGAAGGATTACGAGATTAGATATCCTACTCATGACCTTGAGCACGCGGCAATAGTATTTGCTTTAAAAATTTGGAGGCACTACTTGTATGGAGAGAAGTGCGAGATTTTCACAAACCATAAGAGCCTCAAGTACATATTTACGCAGAAAGAGCTCAACATGCGCCAGAGGAGATGGTTAGAACTAATCAAGGACTATGATTGTGAGATTCTCTATCATCCAGGGAAAGCCAATGTGGTGGCTGATGCCCTTAGTAGAAAGGAAAGACTCAGAATGATAACGACTTCGGAAGAATTAATAAGAGATTTTGAGAGAATGGAAATAGAAGTAAAGGTAACCGAAACCGGAACTGAAAAGCTTTTTGAGATCTCAATGCAGCCAGAGTTATTGGAAAATATCAGATTTTGCCAGGAGAAAGTAATGAATGAAGGCAGAGAGTCAATGACTGGAGAGGAGATCCATACTGAGAAAGATGATAAAGGGATAATGAGGTACTCCTACCGAACTTGGGTTCCGAATGTTCAAGAACTTAAAGATGAGATTTTGGATGAAAGCCATAGTTCAAGGTATTCCATTCACCCGGGAAGTACCAAGATGTATAGGGATTTAAAGGAATATTACTGGTGGCCCAACATGAAGAGGGACGTAGCAGAATGGGTAAACAAGTGTTTGACTTGCCAAAGAGTAAAGGCAGAGCACCAGAGACCCAGTGGACTTTTGCGACCCCTGGAGATTCCCGAATGGAAATGGGAACAGATAGCGATGGATTTTGTTGTAGGCTTGCCAAGGACGAAAGCCAATCACGACGCCATTTGGGTAATTATAGACCGACTGACAAAGTCAGCTCATTTCATTCATATCAATGAGAGATACACAGTCGATAGACTGGTGGACATTTACCTTAAGGAAATAGTGACGCGACATGGAGTCCCAGCGTCCATTGTCTCAGACCGAGACCCCAGGTTCAACTCTAGATTTTGGAGGAGCTTTCAGGAATGTGCAGGGACCAAGTTAAATATGAGTACCGCGTACCATCCCCAGACGGATGGGCAGAGTGAAAGGACCATCCAGACACTAGAAGATATGTTGAGAGTCTGTGCAATAGACCTTAAAGGAAGTTGGGATGATCACTTGCCGTTGATCGAGTTTTCTTATAACAATAGCTTTCATGCTAGCATCGGAATGCCGCCTTATGAGGCCCTGTACGGAAGAAGGTGTCGATCTCCCTTATACTGGGATGAAGTAGGAGAGCGAAAGATGCTCGGACCCGAAATGGTCCAAAGGACCAAAGATATAGTGGATCTTATCAGAGGGCGACTTGTAGCAGCCCAAGACAGACAGAAGAAATATGCAGACCTAGCCCGAAAGGACAAGGGATATGAAGTAGGGGACTTAGTACTGTTGAAAGTATCCCCTTGGAAGGGATTAATGAGGTTCGGAAAGAAAGGAAAACTAAGCCCAAGATACATTGGACCTTTTGAGATATTAAGAAGGATTGGAAAGTTAGCTTACGAGCTAGCCCTACCCCCTAACTTGCAACAAGTTCATAATGTGTTCCATGTGTCAATGCTAAGGAGGTATCATCGGGATGCCAGACACATAGTGGAGTACGAGCAGGTGGATATGCAGCCAGATCTAACTTACGTGGAGAAGCCAGTAAGGATTATGGATAAGAAGGAGCAGGTGCTTCGGAACAAAGTGATCAAGCTAGTCAGAGTACTATGGCAGAATCATAACGCGGAAGAATCAACTTGGGAACTAGAGAGCACAATGCTAGAAAAGTACCCCCATTTGTTTTCTGTTTGATTCCGGGACGGAATCCTTTTAAGGAGGGGAGACTGTAATAACCCCAAAATTTTCAACTTTTTTTGTAACCCTTGTGAATAGTGTTTTAGCTAAATGAGAAAACTTTTCACGCCACACTATGTAGGGGTTCTGTTATGGATATTCTGGGATATTATTAGTACTCTATGTAGTATATAAGTGTATGTAAAGATCGTCAGAATCCAATTCCGAACACTTTGGTTTTTCCCGGAAATCCACTAGATACGGAGAGAATTGAGTATAAGGTAACAGGATAAAAAGGATTTAAATTAAAGGATTATAATAGAGGATCATAAAAAGGAATATAATGTATTGAGAAAGGTTAAGGGAACCTAAGTAATAAGATCCCGGGTATGATCCTTCAAACGATAAACGAGAACGAAGTTAAGCGAACCGTATAACAGATCAGCGGTCATTAGGCAAACGATTAGGAAGTTAATCAAAGGGATTAGTGGGAATGATGTCATCCAACCAATAGAAAGAGGACAAGGAAGGGAGGATGACATCATGAGGATGACACAAGCATGACATGGGAAGGAAGGAGGTGTGGTGGATTTGTAACCACACAAATTCAAGGGCAAGAAGGTAATTGACTAAATCAAACACAAAAGCAAAGCAACCAAGCCAAGTAAATTCATTCTTCATCAAAAATCAAAAAGAACCAAGGCCTTGTTCATCTTGCTCTCGGCTTTTCACTATTCATTAGGCAAGAAATTTCAAAAATTCAAGATCCAAGCTTCCTAAATTGGTGAGTAAATTCCCTAATCATCTTCATGCTTAGTTAGGGCTATATCATGAGTTTAAGCCATTAATTCCTTCTCAATCTTCTTCATTTAATCAAAGAAGAAGACTATGAATAGTGTTTTCAAGTTTTTAACTTGAAGTTTTTCTTGTTTTTCTTGAAGATCCAAGCATTCTTAAGACTTCTCAAAGCTTCTTAAGGCTTCCTAGCTCCTCCCACCACTTCAAGGAAGGTATACCATCTCCAAACCATAGATTCCTATGTATTATAAGATGATTTTGATTAGTAGGATGATATTGTAGCTTGTTGTTGTGATTTAGAGTTTGGGATTTGGAATGGTAGTGAAATGGAATGGTAAATGTTGTGGTTTTGATTAAAAGAACTTAAGTATGATTAAAGTTAAGCTTAGGCATAAGTATGAATGTTAAAATTGAATTGGTTGGGGTTGTTATGATGTGATAAGGATGGATGTTGGTTGTATGTTGGATTTGAGGTTGAATTGGGAGGGTTTTGGATGGTTTAAAATATTGGAAATCGCGTAAACATAGCCGTCGTAATGTCCGATTTTCTTTAGACTGTTTTTGTACATAACATTAGGACCCGAGAACCCCCTGCTAGATTATGACCATTGCCATTTCTAGATAGCTCATGTTACGAGCTTCGTTTTGATATGTAGTTCGTTCGATTCCGATGCACGGTTTAGGAGAAACGACCGTTTCAAGTAACGGCGTTTCGCGAACGAAACTTTTCCCCTTGCCTTACTTTGAAACATAGGTTAAAGACCAAAAAGGGTTAATTAATGTATGAAAAATTTATGATAAGTGTGCTAGGCAGTTAGTAAGACACTCGCGAAGGAATCGCCTTAAAACTCGTAAAGGTTAAATTATTAAAAATGGTGGAGCCGAGGGTACCCGGGTGACTTAAGCAAATCAGTAAGCGCCAAACAAGCGTTAGAGTCTAAGTTAGTTAAAGTATAGATTTACAAGTGACTTTGGTTTAATTCCAACTTACTTGTTGTTTATAGGTTACCAGACTCGTCCCGAGCCTTTTATCACCCCAAGTCGCTCAGGCAAGTTTTCTATCTGTTATACTGTTGTTGTGATGTATATATGTATATGCATTATCTTGCGATAAATGCATGTTGGTTAATTAGCAAATGTTGCGATATATTGAAGCATGCTGCTATGGTATATATATATGCATGCCTGTTTCGCATTCTTTCCATTTATATATCTGTTGATTCAGTTGATAATACCTATGCTAGAGGATAGCGGTAATTTGCATATACCCTTAGTACAGGGACCCAAAGGTGAAAATATTTCTAAAACCGGGAGTCGAGGATCCCGAGTAGATTTTTGTATATATGGATATAAATATATATATATATATACTTATATATATATATATGGTCATAGTTTTCAAAACTATTAATCGAATAAGGTTTATTCGATAACTTTAACTTTATTTTATTATTGAATATTATTTCGAATATTCATTCGAGGACTTATGACTCCTTTTATTTTATATTAAATGAATATTATTTTGAATATTCATTCGAGGACTTATGACTCCTTTTATTTTATATTAAATGAATATTATTTTGAATATTCATTCGAGGACTTATGACTCCTTTTATTTTATATTAAATGAATATTATTTTGAATATTCATTCGAGGGCTTATGACTCAGTTTATATTGTTTAATGAATATTTTTGAATATTCATTTGAGGATCTATGACTCCGATTATTTTCTGAGATTTGTTCTTTATTTTATTAAAGAATAAGGTTTAAATAATCAAACTTATTTTCGATTATTCAAATAAAGATAGTACTTTCATATAAGTATATCTTTGGTTATTTAATACTCGTTTCAAGTATAAGTTTTAATACTTTTACTTCAATTATTTTTATAAAGATTATTCTTTATGGGAATATTATTTAAATAATAATATTCAGTTATTTTCTAAATATTCTGGGGACTGATTTACTTCATTAAATCAGCTTTACTCCAAACACTCTATAAAGTGTTTTCGAGTCTTCAAAATGATTTTTAAAAGATAGAGCGGATCCCAAAACTCATTTTTATATTTAAGATCTTCCTTTTAAGGGGATTTAAATACTCGCTCAAAACCTGAGGGATCCGGCTCTGTGGTGTGTTTTATATTCGCAACAAGGTTGCTGTTTTGTTAAATGAATTGATTACTTACCCAACACTCGGGAAGTAAAATTCTTGGAACAAGTTAATCCATTAACAGGCATCGCCTGGGAA
Source organism: Apium graveolens (assembly GCF_009905375.1). NCBI lineage: Eukaryota > Viridiplantae > Streptophyta > Magnoliopsida > Apiales > Apiaceae > Apium > Apium graveolens. The sequence goes on from NC_133652.1 coordinate 229,640,062, forward strand.
ATATCGGTGAATTTTCCTTTCCAACTAGATACGACTTCTTGGTGGAGCCGTATCAACAAGTTCTACTTGGGGAAAGGGGGAACGAGCTTTACGTTTCAGAGTCATGGATTTCATCTGAACTAGGAGTGGCGTAAGTGGTCGAGTGGCGCCGGCCCAGCCTTATTATATTGGCCCAAATGGCCTGGAAGTTCCCCTAAGGCGGTCCATTTCTTAGGAGTTCAGTGTTCGGTTGACAAGTAAATCCGACAGGTTCTCCTCTACATGTAGAAAATGGTGGGGTTGTACTACTACGACTGATCATCGTAAGTGGTCTTCCTGGCGCGGCAAACTCCCGTAATGAGTTCATCATCCATTTGGATAATTCTGCAACACTACTTGTAGCATTTCGATCGAAAGGCTACTAATGGGTGATTGCCGAAGCATTGACAGGGTCAAACATTTTTATTGGTGTATCCATTGAATGAAGTATCTCGTAACTTCATTTCTTTTCAAAATATTTCAAAGATCAAATATTTTCAAGTTTTATTTGTGGTCTCATCTATGGGATGACCTCGTGAATGTTATTATACTTCGAACAGTAGTAGTTCAAGTAGATTTCAAAAAAAATGGTATAAGTATAGTGAAGTAATTGGTAACTTCATCTTCTTTTAAAACTTATATCCAGTAAGTAATTACCTTACTCATGATAAATAATTTTAGTAAGTATCCATTTAGATACTTGTATTATTGTTATCACTATATATTATCTTGCGAGCTGTAAGGCTCACTCTTGCTTTATTTCTTCATCACACAACAACAGTTAGGAAAGATGGCCAGACTCCAGCAGACCCAGCGCAAGCGCGTGGGAAGCGTCCCGCGTCTTCCCGATGATGTTGTGGCTGCTATAGCTGCAGAGGTAGATCCATTGGTAGATCAGGCATTCTACTTTTGAGAATCAATTATGTATAATTATAACTTGTGGCAGATAATGGCAATTAACTGTAAATTTATCAAGTAATCGTTTTGGGTTGTAATAACTTTTAAATTGTGGATTCAAAGACTTGTACTTATTTCAATTTCATCTCTGAGACTATAACGGGTTGTGGTGTGTGTTAGTGTGGGGTCACAGCATAAGGTTATTTTTATTAATTAAGTGAAGTGATATTGTGGAAAGAAAGACCGTGACGACCCGCATCCCCGACCCCGGATCTGGGGGTGTTACATTCATCTTCATCATTATCTGAATCATCCCAGCTTTTGCACTTAGCAATATAAGCTTTCCCTTGTTGCTTCTTTAGAAGAGCATCATACTTTGCTTCCAATTCAAGATAGGCTTTTTCTTCCTTTGCCTTCTTGGGTTTCCTACATTCTGTAGCAAAATGTCCCAACTCATCACAGTTAAAGCACCTTATGTTTGATCTATCAACAGATCCAGTTTTGTAGCCAGTTTTGCTATCAGGAGTGTACTTCCCTTTTCATTTCCAGCTGCTGTCTTTGTTGAAGAACTGTCCTTTGATCTTGAAAAATCTTGGGTTCTTCACTCTAATGTTAGAGAATTTTCTAGCCAAGTATGACATTGATTTGTCTAGATCATCAAGCTAATCAAGAGTGTAGAACTCATCTTCTTCATCCAATTTCAGTATGACTTGCTCTTTAGTGTCATTGACTCTTTTCTCACTTGTAGAAATTACTGGAGTTTGGGATCTTTGCTCATCATTAGAGGTCTGGCCATCATTCACAATCAGTGCACTTGAGCCATCTATTACATATCCTTGACCAACCCTTAATGATTTCTTTTGAATCATTTCAAGTTCATAGGTTTTCAGAACCCCATAGAGCACTTCCAGTGTGATTCTACTCAAATCCTTTCCTTCTCTGATTGCAAAGATCTTTTGTTCCAAATGATCAGGGAGAGTAAGCAAGAACTTCAAATTCACTTCTTCAACATCATAAATTTTATCATGAAGCTGCAAGTCATTTATCAGCTTATTAAACCTTTCAAACACATCAGTAATACCTTCCTTTGGTTTAGCCATAAAACCCTCAGACTGAGAAATCAATATCCTTCTTTGATTTGACCTAACCTCCTCAGTTCCTTCACAGAGTATCTCAATCTTTTCCCAGATCTGTTTAGCAGTGTCACAGTTGACAATGTTATTATACATTATATTGTCAGGTGACTCAATTAGTATCAGTTGCAAAGCACTAACTAGGGAAACTTTCTCTATTTCAGTTTCAGTATACTCAGAGGCATCCTTGGGAGCATAATGAGCTGGAATAACCATGTCTCCATCTGTGGTTTCCTCAACTCTAACCATAGGAGTGAAGGGCCCATTCTTGAGGATCTGAATGTAAAGGTGATTGGCCATTCTTATAAATAGCAACCTTTTCTTTTTCCATAAAGTGTAGTTGGCCTTATCAAATGGAGGAATCTTGATACTACTGATTTTCTGTGTATTCATTTTTCCAAGATCTAATCTGTTTACTTTCAGATTTTGCTCTGATACCACTTGTTAGATATGAATACAACACAGGGGGGGGTGAATGTGTTTTGGCTTAAATGTTTACTTTTTGATCGACTTTGGGTTTAGCAGTTGGTTGTTATCAATGATTTTATAGAATAGATGTTAAACATAACTAACAATGCAAATATGTAAAACAAGAATCTTTAAAACTCACTTAATTTTATATTAAAAATCAAGTAGTGTTTTGCTACAAAATCTCTAAGTTCTTGGTTTAGAACTTATCTTCTTTCTTGAGATAGAATCCAATTTTTAATCTATTCAGTCCTTTTTTAAACAAAGGACCTCAGTTAACTTTATATGATAGTTAACTTTGGTTTACACAGTGAATAATAAGAAGTGCTAATCACTTTTCTAACCTGTCACTAATCACTTCTATTTAAAGGAAAAGTGAGATTTCCATATCTAGATTAGCATATCTGCATCCATTGTGTATTGGTTGGTCCTCCTTTTTCAGTTAATCTTCACCATTAATCTTGCACATCTCTCAAGCTGCTTTTTATAGACTTGTCAATCCAGCTGTGTGAATTGTTTGTTGATTTGCAACCTTGGATATTGAACTGTTCTGCAATTCTGTACTTAGAGAAATTTCTTCACTTCGAGATCTCCAATTAAGCTGTAGAGAACTCGACATCTCGATAGGCATGTTGGCTTGTCGATATCTCTGAAACTTTATTGTTGACTTGACTTATCGACAACTCTGAGTTCTCTAGTGAATTTTGGTTTATCGATAACTCAGAGTTCTCTAATGGACTTTGGCTTATCGATAACTCAGAGTTCTCTATTGAATATATACTTGTCGATATCTCTGAGTTCTCGAATGGGTATCTGACTTATCGATATCTCCAATAGCATTTCATGAGTTCTCGATAGACAATTCCAGAGTTCTCGATAGGTCTTTCTGAGTTCTCGAATGACTTCTCAATTGAAAGAGATATGTCCTAAGTCCAATCATGTATGAGGATTTAGGAATAATTTTTATGTAATCTATTTTGATTTCATTGATATTAATAAAAGGCTTGTTTTGTTTTTATTGCGGGCTCTATCTATTTAAATGTTTAAATAAGATATACCACAGTTTAGAGTAAAGCTTTTTATGGATTATGATGAGATCATAATAATGAGACCTAAAAGATGATAACTCTAAACTTAAATAGTTCCTGGTCGTAGGAATACTAACTGGTAATTAATAATTTGCAAAGATCGGTACATATTATGCTTGCTTCATTATGAAGGATGTCTGTTCTCATTGACATTTGTGTGGTGACACTATAGCTAGTATGTAGGTGCTTATTATAGAATAAGTTCACTGAACATGACTCACACAGCTGAACAACTGATGGAGTTCACTCACGTGTCAGCAGTTGTTCACATAGTGATAGTTGTACAAGTATCCTTAGACTTGGGATCATCATAGTCATCTTGTCTACACTGAACTATGCTTTGGTTTAGTTCTTAGTCTCAAGGGACAATTATAAGGGCTCTATTGGGTATAGGAATTTGTACACGAAGATAGTGTATGATCAATAAAGGATCTACCCTTCCAGTGTAGGAAGAGAATATTCAATGCTGATCCACTTATGTTAGTTCAGGAATCTCTGGCCAGAGTGAATGAAATTAGAAAGGAGTTTCTAATTTTACATTAAATAGAACTAAGCATAGTGAATAGGAAAGCAAGTGATTAAATAAGATAGGCTTGACACAAGTTCCATGCCTTGTTTTTAATCATGACATTGCAGGGTAGAAGGAATTAATTGTACGATAACTACTCACTGAATAGGTTCTTGGTATTCTAAGCAGTGAATTCGTATTATCCGGATAGTCGCGATATGCTGAGAAGTATCCCTCACGATGTAGAATAAATATGATTAATTAATTAATCATATTTAATGAATTAGAGAATTTATATAAATAATGATAAAATAGTTTTATTATTATTTATTTCTACTACCGGCTTAATATTGAATCTACAGGGTCACACCATAAAAGAGAATGATTTAATGGTGGAGGAATTAATTAATAATGACTGATAATTATTTATTTATGAAATAAATAATTAATTGGAAAATTTAATAATTGATTAAATGAGATTTAATTGATTATAAATTAACTAAGAAAAGGTTCTTAATATTATTAATTAAGAATTTAATTTTTGGAAATTAAATCAAGTAGAGAATTATTTCTAAAGAGTTTAGAAAAAGGATTAATAATTAAAAGGTGTTTTAATTATTATTGACAATAATAAAGGGTTAATAATAATAATATTTTATGGGAAAATTTTCAGCTGAAATTTGTTCCTATAAATATACTATTATAAACCCTATTTTTGCCTCAACCAAAAAGATTTACAAAACCCTAATTCTCTCCATCTCCTCCTCCTTCATTACATCGTTTTCTTGGTGGATACCGGTGAAGTGCTTCACACTTGAGGAGCAGCTGCTAAGGATCTCCGTTCATCATTCTTGGATCGCTATTAAAGACCTCCATCTTTCCATTAACGCAAAGCTTCTTAAGGTAAACATACTGACCTACGAATTAAATATTATTTTTTCGCATGGATCCTGCGGAGGGTTTCATTTTTTTAAGATTAAATTTACGTTTTCGCTGCGTTTATGTGCTAAAAACCCTTCAATGGCATCAGAGCTACTTGCGAAAAGTTTTTAATTCGTTTATGTGTTTAACTGTTTTCGATATATGAGCATGTACGTGATTCGCCATGATTTGATGTTGATATAATATGCTTATATATGTATGGTTTTGAATATATGATATTCATGTGAGTTGTATAATCATAAGATGATTATGTAATCTGTATATATACTGATATATACATGATTTATGTTTGTTCTAATTATGAGAATCATATTAGATACGGATTCTGAATTGGCTGCTGCAGATTTGCTGAAATCTAGGTCTGGTGTCCAATTTATGCAAACGAATACCCTATTCCATAGGTAAACGAGCGTCTGAATAAAACTGATAGCAATAGCTATCAACGACTCGTCTGTAAGGCGTTTGACGTTGTTCACTGCCCGTAAACAATGATTCTTGTTTTTCTGATTTGATTCTGATTTTTCTGATTTTTGTCATATTTTTTTTATGATTAGATCATGGATAATATGATATGTTAAGATCAAATTATGTGTTTTAACATGCTTTTATGTGTTGTATGAGCATGGTGGATGGTTATGGCCTTTCGACCTTAGTGTAATGGTTTTGGTTTTAAATACAACTTGCATGTCGTCAATCTTTGTAATCATAAATCTCGAATGTAACTCGAGTTATTCTTGTTAGTTCATTAGATTAGTTTTACTTTCAATCATGTAATGTAATTGAAGACTCAAGAAGGCTATCCAATGGAGGTGATACAAAGAAGAAGACGAGGCATACAAGAAGTCTAAACAAAGAAGAAGACTTATGTAATAAGTAGTTGTATTTATTTCCATCACCATATTAGATTGACCTTGATATTTATCATGAGCTTGATAAAGATCACATAGGATGGGGCCATAACCAAACACATTTACTTTATTGCACTTTACATTTACTTGTTTATTTAATTTTACATATGAGATATATGCCTATGTTTACCATGCGATGATAGATTTAGATGAACTTAAATCAATATAAGGCGTGCTCTAGAAAATCTAGAATATGAATCGTTTCTTTCCTTAACAATAAATATTATGAATACGATCATGAGATTCTTGTGTTTATGAAACCGTAATTGAATATGAATTTTCAATATTGAGAGAAAGGATGATTATGTCAACAACAAATTTCTATCTGTAAGAAAGGGTTATTAAGTGACGCCTCTTGACAATGCTCCACCCGATCTGGGAATCATCAGATTATCGATTATTGATTTGAAATATTTAATTTAAAAGGAAGAATCTCTTTATAATATGATTATGATTGTAACGTAATATAATCCCTCTAAAATTAAATAATATCAAGTAGTAATTGGCCAATGACACAACGGGCTTGTGTCGGTCATAGTCTTCCAACATGGTAGCAAGTGGTTCTTATTTTTAAATCTTGTCGTTTCGTGCTACAGCCGCGAGCTTTGATTTCGAAATAAGAAATACTTTTCTATTACATAGAGATGTGTACATTGAATTAGAATCTAAAGGTCGGTACGTGCTACAGCCGTGGGCCGTTGGAGACTGATTCAATTGTACGAAATGTTGGGTTAGACTTGACTTAGAATATTGAGTTTATCGTGCCACAGCCGTGACTCAATTATTCAAGAGGCTAAACTTATATTAGGGAATAACATAAGATGTAATTGACAAGAGTTCTCTGCCTATTGAACATCACAGGACGTTTCGTGCCATAGCCGAGGTTGTGTGATGGAATGTAGGATCCATATTCCCACTAGCATTATGAATACTTAATTTTCACTTAGGGGGTTGAAAAAAATTAGATAAACTAGTGGGAGACACTTATGAATAAAGACTCGATTCATATTGTGTTTGAAATGAAATTGAATATTTGCTAAGCGTTGTTATGTGTTTGTCATTTACAGATTTACTATATTCGTCATGTCTTCTGCACTATCACTCCGAAGCATACTAGATGCTCACAAGTTGACTGGTCCTAATTCAGCTGTTTGTTTTCACTGTAACAAGTTGGGGCACTGGAAGAGGAACTGCAAGGTTTACCTTGTAGAATTGAAGAAGAAGAAGGGTAGTAAGACTACCGCTTCTGATTCAGGCATGTTCATGATCGAAGTTAATATGTCACTAGGTCAAATTTCTACTTGGGTATTAGATACCGCCTGTGGTTCTCATATTTGCAATTCGTTGCAAGGACTAAAGGGAAATATGACTCTTGAAAAAGATGAGGTGATTCTACGTATGGGCAATGGAGCAAGGGTTGCAGCCATATCTGTAGGATCATTTAGTTTACATATGCCTACGGGCAAGACTATTATTTTGAATAATTGTTATTACGTTCCCTCTATTGTGAGGAATATTGTTTCTATTCCTATGTTGGATGTGGATGGGTTTTCATTTATTATTAAGAATAATGAATGTTCTATCCTTAGAGATAATGTTCTTTTTGGACGTGGCATTTTAAATAATGGTCTGTATGTATGTGACGTAGAGCATGATTTACTTCAGATTGAAAAAACTAATAAAAGAAAATGAGATGATGAAAATCTGACCTATTTATGGCACTGTAGGCTAGGTCATATTAGTGAAAATAGACTGCGGACATTGCATAAGGAAGGGTTACTTGACCCCTTTGATTTTGAATCATATCCTACATGCGAGTCTTGTCTATTGGGTAAAATGACCAAATCTCCATTTAGTGGACATGGAGAGAGGGCTGCAGATTTGCTAGGATTGATACACACAGATGTATGTGGACCAATGTCTACGCAAGCCATGGGTGGATTTTCGTACTTCATTACTTTCATAGATGATAGATCTAGATTCAGATATGTGTATTTGATGAAACACGAGTCTGAAGCCTTTGAAAAGTTTAAAGAATATAAACATGAAGTGGAGAAACAAACTAAACACAGTATTATAACTCTTGGATCAGATCGAGGTGGTGAATACTTAAAGGGAGAGTTTCTAGATTATTTTTGCCTATAAATATACTATTGTAAACCCTATTTTTGCCTCAACCAAAAAGATTTACAAAACCCTAATTCTCTCCATCTCCTCCTCCTTCATTACATTGTTTTCTTGGTGGATACCGGTGGGGTGCTTCACACTTGAGGAGCAGCTACTAATGATCTCCGTTCATCATTCTTAGATCGCTATTAAAGACCTCCATCTTTCCATTAATGTAAAGCTTCTTAAGGTAAACATACTGAACTACGAATTAAATATTATTTTTTTCGCATGGATCCTGCGGAGGGTTTCGGTTTTTTTTTAAGATTAAATTTATGTTCTCGCTGCGTTTATGTGCTAAAAACCCTTCATCTATAACACTAATTCTGTGACTTGTAGAGATCTTGACTTAGAATGTTTTTCACCGAACAGAATTATTCAACTCCAAGCTTCTTCATAATTCTTCTGAGGCATGACCTTCTTGATCTTCTTCCAAATAGAATTCTTAGGGTTAACACTGTTTAGGGAAAAATGCTCTAGTCTGCTCCATTTACATTTTACAGATATTAAGTGTTGCAAGTATACATTACAGATTAAGGTTACAATACAACTAATCTTAGGGTTGTCAATATGACTTAGTCTTGTTATGATACAGGCTTGTCTTGCACAACAAAACCTGTAACGCCCTCCAAACCCGGGTCAGAAGTTTGGGGTCCACAACACATACACACACACACACACTGTATATAACCTGTTTGCGATTATAATAATATATATGCCTTGACCCTACTTACCATTTTCCACGGATTGAAGCAGTTTAAAGTATGTCCACAAGCCACAACCTTATTTATATTACAAACGTTCCAAATCCCAGTTTATTTATCTTACAATGGAAGTAAACTTTATTACAAACTATCAACACAACCAAAGCCAAACATCATCTGCTAGCTTATCTCATTTCAACCTGGATACCTAGCTCACACGCTTGTCTGGGGATCCTCGCTACCATCAGTTTCTTTTTTCACTGGAAAAGAATATAAACAGATTTGCAAGAGTGAGCTAACTAGCTCAGCAAGTCATAATGACAACATTGAGATTAAACAATGATTAATTGAAATGATATAAGGAATCAAGTTTTCCTGATAAGCGATGATTAGATTAGATATTCACTTTTATTTTAAAAACCAAGGTTAGGCTGCTGATCAGTCACGCACTAACCCCGAGCAAGGCTCCCAGATTTTGCTCTATATACTGGATCCAAGGCACACATTGGCCTATCATGACCACGAATCTGGTCCGACCATGTATCTGGTCCATATTTAAAAACAATCCAATTCAATGATAAAGATATGATAAGCAACGTAAATCAATAAGCTGAATCATAAACTATATTTATCTCGAAGCATAAGGTGTTTCATAATATCATGAAGGTATAACAAAGAAATCATAAAGATTGGCTTTCAATCAAGGAAAGAATCAGAAAGTAGACGACCAAGGGTTGAAGGGTTAAAAGAATTGGTCTTCTGTTATACAAGACATAAGAGTTGGTATGTTAAGCAATTTTGTATCAAGAATCAGTTTGTGGTAGATATGTATTTGTGCAGTAGTATCATATAGGTGTGGTTTGTATCCAAGAATTCAACAATCAATGGTTTACAAGAAATCAGTATTACGGCTCAAGACCAATATGAATTAGAGTTTAGGGTTAAGTACTTCAAAGTACTTGCAATATAGAACAAGAACTATTTGGAATACTTGCAATTATATTACAAGGAAGAGCAGAAACACCTTCCTTATCAATTCGCTTTTACTTTACTCGTACTTGTCAATTGGTTCCCACTCACTGACTACTTGATTTTCCTTTATATGTCTCTCTTCCTCTGTTAAACATCACATGTATGTATCAATACTAATTCTCATTTCATTCTACACATTACGAGCTTCTAACTACCCTTCATTTTATCAAAATCTGACGTACGGATTGAAAGTTATGATAAAAACTGTCAAACAATGTACATACAGTCATATTATACAGCAATCGAATCACATAACACGTAGCACGTAATATATTCAATCAAAATAATTTTTCAGGTATTTAATACGAATTTTTGAACATTTTTCGAAATTAAAACGGGTCTCCGAATCATTTTATAATTAAATAATAGGGTTCGAAGACCCGAATCTGACTTTAAAATAAATAAATAATAAATATCGAGCTTTCAAAATAATTTTAAATAATATTTTAAAGCTTGAAACTATTTTTTCAGAATTTTTAAATCCAAATAAATAATTAAATCTAATTATTAAATCAATTAAAATTAATTAATAACTAATTAAATTAATTAATAAATTATTATTTAAATTAATTGACTAACTAAATAATTAATTATCAACTTAAATTAATTAAATAAATAACTAAGATTTAATTTTAATTTAAAAATATTTTTCCAGAATTAATATGTATTTTAGAAATTTAAAATGAATTTTTAGAAATAAAATAGAATTTTAAAATAATTTTTAAATAATACAATGCAGAAACAGAATTCAGAATTGGGATTATACTTTCAGAAGATCAAAACCAGGTTTTGATAATTAGATAAACGGGTCGGTAATTGGGTCAACCGGGTCGGGAATAACCACCGGTTTCTGGGATGAACCCAGTTTTCGGTGGCCATCGCCGGACTTCGGCGACCTTAATCCACCTGAAAAGCTGGTTCCTTTGAGTCGTTTCTTGTCGTGAAATCATTCCTTATCGTCCTGGGAACTCAAATTTAACATTCAACATCACAAATAATATCTGGAATAAGAAATCTGGCTAGTTCGATCATGAGCGCCGACGAAGTTTCAATCGTTCGATGGGAACAACCCAGCAATCGTTTGGTACTTCCATATATATATATATATATATATATATATATATATATATATCGATTGCAAATTTCATCAGGAACATGATGCAATTAACAAAAACAACTAATAACCCTCACGGCAGAAACACCCAATTCTTGATTAAGAACATTCAAACACTTAAAACCCTAATTTAATAATTCGAGAATTAAACATCAATTTTTATATGTTATTGAACTCCAAATTAGTCATATAATATACCAAAATGACCAGGAAGAAAAGATCTACATGATTCAAGCATCAAATCACACAAACAATATCAAGAACAAAAATTCATATTTTAATTATTAAATAATTTGAATTAAAATAAATAAATTAGAAAATCACCTTGATTTCTGTACTAAAATGGTTGATTGATTCAGAAAGAACTTTTCGATAGCTTCGATTTGATATATGGCACGCTCGAATCGGAGTTTGATAACGCCTTCGTTTGTGAGTTAGATTTTCGAGAACGCGACGATTAATTAGGATTTTCACTGTGAATTCTATATTTTTACTGATTGATTATGATTATATGAATAAAATGAAATAAGAAAAGGGCTATTTATATTTATAGAATATTGGTACGGGTTGGATCGTATTGGATCGAAAAATAAGTTGCTTAGCCGCTAAGTAACTACAAAAATGATCCGATTTGATACCCGTATTGGATAATTATCCAAACCGGGCTAATTATAAAACACTTTATACGAAAATAATGTAATATTATCACGTCTTTCGAGAATACGAGTTTTGGTGATCTATCGAAATGATTATCGTACCGAAAATTTTATGCCGGAACGCGTACGGGTCAAACCGTAATCCGGATCGAAAAAGTCGAAACACGGAAAATGTCCGGAATTATCAGATTAGCTTAGGATGGAGTTTTCCAAATAGTTTTGGGTTGTAAAAACATAAAAACGATTGAGGTTGGACGATTCCCGGTTTTATAAAATAGTTTTATAATTATTGAGAAAATAATTAATAAATTTCATAAATCATTTTAAAATTATATAACAATCCAAAAATTACCTGAAAAATATCACAATTATCTATATTTAATTCTGGACATAATAAAATTAAAATACTCATATCTTATCATATATAAACATCTAAATATTAATATCAATCATTAGAAAATTCACCAAAATTCACATAATAATCACATGTTTTATAGAGCATGCTAGTTATTGATATCCAGTTTATACATGTTTTACTTATTTTTTTAAATGAGTTATAAATTATGTTCCTATAATTGTTTATCATAAATTATATCGCTTGTTATTCACATAGTGGTACTGCTGAGCGATTGATCGCTCACTCTTGCAAAATATTTTGTATATTCTGATATGGCAGATGCCTAGGAGATCATTCAGTCATAGGCGGGGCCAGATTCTAATTCCTCATGTAGCGAGATCCTCTGAGTTTATTGTGTAATATTCGGGTTAATTATGTGAATATTTTGTGTTAATTAAATAAATATAATGTGGTTTATGAGTTTAAACTGATTATCGCTATGATATTATGTGTTATAATTGCTATCTGTGACCCCGTAAGGACCAAATTTTTTTTGATCATTTGTTATATATTTTAAAAGGTAATTATATGAATCAACCTTCAATTTGGACTCATATTTAATTCCGTTTGTATCGAGGTACTCGTTTTATCTCATTTTATGTGCGTCTGAATGTATTTTATATGTTTTCGGGGTTTTCTGTTAATTTAGAAATCGTTTCGGTTTCTCCAAAAATCAATGGACCGGGACGTCAAGGGCCGCAAAAATTCATGATTTTATTTTTATAGAATTATACGTATTCAAATCCCCTATATCTTTGTATTTTTGAATTATTCGCAATTTTTGGGAAATTTTGATATAAAATTTTGTATTTTATTACTTTTAAAATTATTTCCCATAATTATTATTTTTGGGCCAAATTATTTTAATTAAGAGATAAAAAAACACCCTAAATTGATATTGGATATTTATCTTTCAGAAAATATAAAAAGCTTATTAATTTCTTTTATCTCATTCTTATTTTCATTAAAAACAAATTAAAGAACATAGTTTTGGGGTGAGATTCTTGAATCAAACTTTAATCACTGATTTTGATCGATTCAGGGAACCAAATCTAAGTTTTTTTATTTTTCAATTCGATTTTTGAGATTATTCTGGTGTTCTTGATGATTTCTGCGGGTATGAATAGATTATACGTGTGTTACAAGTTTTGATTTGGTACCAAAATCATTAATTTTGGTTCAGAATTGAATAATTTTGATGTTTGTCGTTCGCCGGATTTTGAATCGGTTTTGGCCGGGGAATGTTATCCCGAGGTTGAATGGAGACGATGAGGCTCGAACGGTGTTCCTGGAGGTTTGAGGAATGGATTGGTGGGAAGAAACATAAATTTTGAGTGAGTTTTGGGGGGTGTTGGGCTCACTAGAGACAACCGGAAGTTCGGCCGGAATCTGGAAATTCCAGAAACCGGCGAACCGCCGGCCATGTTCTTCGTGAAAGGAATATGTCCTAAGTCCAATCATGTATTAGGATTTAGGAATAACTTTTTATGTAATCTGTTTTGATTTCATTGATATTAATAGAAGACTCGTTTTGTTTTTATTACGGGCTCTATCTATTTAAGTGTTTAAATAAGATATACCATAGTTTAGAGTAAAGCTTTTTATGGATTATGATGAGATCATAATAGTGAGACCTAAAAAGATGATAACTCTAAACTTAAATAGTTCCTGGTCATAGGATTACTAACTGGTAATTAATAATCCGCAAAGATCGGTACATACTATGCTTGCTTCATTATGAAGGATGTCTGTTCTCATAGACATTTGTGTGGAGACACTATAGCTAGTATGTAGGTGCTTATTATAGAATAAGTTCACTGAACATGATTCGCACAGCTGAACAACTGATGGACTTCACTCACGTGTCAGCAGTTGTTCACATAGTGATAGTTGTACAAGTATCCTTAGACTTGAGGTCATCATAGTCATCTTGTGTACACTGAACTATGCTTTGGTTTAGTTCTTAGTCTCCAGGGACAATTATTAGGGCTCTACTGGGTATAGGAATTTGTACACGAAGATAGTGTATGATCAATAAAGGATCTACCCCTTCCAGTGAAGGAAGCGAATGTTCAAGGCTGATCCACTTTTGCTAGTTCAGGAATCTCTGGCCAGAGTGAATGAAATTAGAAAAGAGTTTCTAATTTGCATATAACTAAGCATAGTAAATGGTAAGCAAGTGATTGAATTAGATAGGCTTGACACGAGATCCATGCCTTGTATTTAATCGGGACATTGTAGGGTAGAATGAGTTTATTGTACAGTAACTATTCACTGAATAGGTGCTTGGTATTCTAAGCAGTGAATTCATATTATCCGGATAGTCGCGATATGCTGAGAAGTATCCCTCACGATGTAGAATAAATGTGATTAATTAATTAATCATATTTAATAAATTAGAGAATTTATATAAATAATGATAAAATAGTTTTATTATTATTTATTTCTACTACCGGCTTAATATTGAACCTACAGGGTCACACCATAAAAAGAGAATGATTTAATGGTGGAGGAATTAATTAATAATGGCTAATAATTATTTATTTGTGAAATAAATAATTAATTGGAAAATTTAATAATTGATTAAATGAGATTTAATTGATTATAAATTAATTAAGAAAAGTTCTTAATATTATTAATTAAGAATTTAATTTTTGGAAATTAAATCAAGAGAGAGAATTGTTTCTAAAGTGTTTAGAAAAAGGATTAATAATTAAAAGGTGTTTTAATTATTAATGAGAATAATAAATGGGATAATAATAATAATATTTATGGGAAAATTTCAGCTGAAAATTTTGCCTATAAATACACTATTATAAACCCTGTTTTAATTCTAACCTGAGTACCCCAAAACCCAAAAAGTTTGGAAAACCCAATTCTCTCCACCTCCTTCCTCCTCCTTAACATCGTTTTCTTGGTGGATACCGGTGGAGTGCTTCACACTTGAGGAGCAACTGCTAAGGATCTCTGATCGTTGTCTCCGAATTATTTTAAAGGTTAGATTTGATCCCTATATTTTTACCACGATTTATATGCTTTTATTTGGATTTTATATGTGCGAAAGTGTTTTGCCATGCCCCCACTGCGATTAAAATCCAACATTGGTATCAGAGCATAGGTTGTATGCATATAGATCTGTGGTAAAAATTTCAGAATTTATGTGCTTGTATGAATTAATTATGATTTTTACAAGTTATATTATGGATTAATTTTGTCTGATGAGAAATCGTTTCTCAGAATAATTTTAATTGTTGATCTGGGTTCTACAAGTGTTGTAGATCGTCTGGGTATTTTTTTCATAATTTTATGATGTATAGATTTTTTATTATGAATTTTTGAAGTTATTTTAATTAAATTCGTAATTAAATAATCATATATATATATATATATATAAATTGCATGTATGTATATATATTTGTACTGTCTGTGTTATATTCTGTCTTCTGCTGCACGGATAGAAAAGCTACAGGTACAGGTCAGTTGTCAGGCACGACAACCGAGAAAAGAATCTGACAGGCGGCTGTAAAATAAAAAAAATAAAAATGGGTGTTGCGCATTCCGGGAATGCGTTACACCCCTGTGGCACATTCACGGAATGCGTTACACCCTTTAATGGCTTAAAAGGGGTGTAACGCATCACCGGAATGCGTTACAGGGTTTGTAACGCGTTCCTGTAATGCGTTACAACCCGTCTGTTGATTTTAAAATTGATTTTCTGGGAGTTTCGTAACTCCGTTTTGGGCGTGCAATATACCGTTGGATTTGTTTTTCCGAGACGGATCTAATGGAGTGATCAATTTTAGTTTATATAAAAGTTTTGAACTGTTTATATTTCCATGAAGTGTTTTAAAGCTGTTTTTAACTGTTTTAAATTGTTTTTAAATGCTTAATGTGATACATAGAGATGTATAATGCTTAGACTAATGTGCTAGATGATATAACATGCCTACCTTGATGTTTATTCATGTTGATATATGTGATATATGCTTAGTTTATCATGCGATGATAGATTTAGGTGAACTTAAATGAACATAAGGCGTTTGTTATACAACCTAGTATAGTGAAATTGTTTCATAACCTTAAGAATAATATTATGAATACAATCATGAGATTCTTGTGTTTGTGAAACACGTAATTGAATAGGAATTTTCGATATGAGAGAAAGGATGATTCTGTCAACAACAGATTTCTAACTGTAAGAAAGGGTTATTAAGTGACGCCTCTTGACAATGCTCCACCCGATCTGGGAATCATCTGATTATTGATTATTGATTTGAAATATTTAATTTAAAAGGAAGAATTTCTTTATAATATGATTATGATTGTAACGTAATATAATCCCTCTAAAATTAAATAATATCAAGTAGTAATTGGACAATGATACAACGGCCTTGTGTCGGTCATAGCCTTCCAACATGATAGAAAAGTAGTTCTTATTTTTGAATCATTGTCGGTTCGTGCTACAGCCGAGGGCTTTGATTTCGAAATAAGAAATACTTGTCTATTATATAGAGATGTGTACATTGAATAAGAATCTAAAGGTCGGTACGTGCTACAGCCGTGGGCCTTTGGGGACTGATTCAACTGTACGGAATATTGGGTTAGACTTGACTTAGAATATTGAGTTTGTCGTGCCACAGCCGAGACTCAATTATTCAAGAGGCTAAAGTTTGATTAGGGAATAACATAAGATGTAATTGACAAGAGTTGTCTGCCAATTGAACATTACATGGCGGTTCGTGCTATAGCCGGGGTTGTGTAATGGAATGTAGGATCCCTATTCCCACTAGCATTATGAATGCTTAATTTTTCACGTAGGGGGTTGAATAAATTAGATAAACTAATGGGAGCCACTTATGAATAAAGACCCGATTCATATAGTGTTTTAAAATGAAATCGAATTTTTGCTAAGTGTTGTTATGTGTTTATCATTTACAGATTTACAATATACATTATGTCTTCTGCACTATCACTTAGGAGCATACTAGATGCTCACAAGTTGACTGGTCCTAATTATGCTGACTGGCTTCGAAACTTGAGAATTGTTCTCAGGATTGAGAAGCTGGAATACGTGATTGACTCACCTTAGCCTACTGAACCTGCTAGTGATGCACATAATGATGAACATGTTGTGTATCGTAAGTGGATAGATGATGCAAATGTTGCTCAATGCATCGTGCTAGCTTCCATTAACATTGAGCTACAGAAGCAACATGAGCATATGGATGCTCACACTATCCTAATGCATCTACAAGAGTTGTATGATGTGGCGGGGAGGACAGCTCGATATGAGATATCGAAAGAGCTGTTCGGTTGTAGGATGTCTGAGGGATCATCTGTGAATGACCATGTACTTAAGATGATCAATTTGATTGAACGTCTTGGACAACTTGGTTTTGTCATGGATGGGGAGCTGAGCCAAGACTTGGTCTTGCAATCGCTTCCGAGTTCGTTCTCGCAGTTTGTTGTGAACTTTCACATGAATAAGTTGGATGTCAGCCTGCCTGAACTTCACAACATGTTGAAGACTGCGGAATCGAATTTTCCCCCTAAGAAGAGTTCTGTTCTTCTAATTGGTGAAGGTTCCTATCCTAAGAAAAGGAAGAGGAACCCTTCCAAGAAGAAGAAAGTAGGTGAGAAAATGCCGGTTCCACCAAAAGCTGAAGACCCCAAGAGCAAAGTTGTTTGCTTTCACTGTAACAAGGTCGGGCACTGGAAGAGTAACTGCAAGGTTTACCTTGCAGAATTGAAGAAGAAGAAGGGTACTGAGACTACCGCTTCTGATTCAGGTATGTTCATGATAGAAGTGAATATGTCATTAAATCAAATTTCTACTTGGGTATTAGATACCGCATGTGGTTCTCATATCTGCAATTTGTTGCAGGGACCAAGGAGAAGTAGGACTCTTGAGGAAGAGGAGGTGATTCTACTGATGGGAAATGGAGCAAGAGTTGTTGCTGTAGATGTAGAATCATTTCATTTACATATGCCTATGGGCAAGACTATTGTTTTAAATAATTGTTATTTTGTTCCCGCGATTGTGAGGAATATTATTCCCATGTTAGACTTGGCTGGATTTTCATTTATTATTGAGAATAATGAATGTTCTATTCTTAGAGATAATATTCTTTATGGACGTGGTACTTTAAATAATGGTCTGTATATATGTGACATAATTTATTTCAGATTGAACAAACTAATAAAAGAAAAGAGATGATGAAAATCTCACTTTATAGTGGAAATGCAGTCTCCATTTAGTAGACATGGAGAGAGGACTACAAATTTGCTAGGAATGGTACACACAGATGTATGTAGACCAATGTCTATGCAAGCCATGGGTGAATTTTCATACTTCATTACTTTCATAGATGATAGATCTAGATTCGGATATGTGTTTGATGAAACACAAGTCTGAAGCCTTTGAAAAGTTCAAAGAGTATAAGTATGAAGTGGAGAAACAACCAAACATAGTATTATAACTCTTCGATTAGATCGAGGTGGTGAATACTTTAATGGAGTATTTCTAGATTATCTCAAAGTAAATGGTATAGTCTCCCAGTGGACGCCTCCAGATTGGTATCTGAAAGGAGAAATCGAACTTTGTTAGACATAGTTCGGTCCATGATGAGCTATGCAAATCTTCCAGTATTCCTATGGGGTTATGCATTGGAAACCTCAGCATATTTACTGAATAAGGTGCTTTCCAAATCTGTTCCTCAAACTCCGTATGAGATATGGAAAGAAAGGAAACCGAGTCTTAAACACGTTAAGATTTGGGGATGTCCAGCTTATGTCAAGAAAGTTGACCCAGATAAGCTGGAATATCGATCCGTAAAATGTAGTTTTGTGGGATATCCTAAAGAGGCTTTAGGGTATTACTTTTACACCGATCATCGGGTGTTTGTATCCAGACATGCTACCTTCTTGGAAAAGGAGTTTATCCTTGAAGGAAACAGTGGGAGCAAAATTGAACTTGATGAAGTTCAAGAAGCATAAACTACTACGGATCAAGTGGAAACACATGTTCTGACTGAACAACCTTTTGTGGAACAACCCATTCATAGGTCAGGAAGAGTGTCTCGCCAACCTGAGAGGTAATATGTCCTTGTCATTGAGAATGACAATGAGTTGTCAATCATTTGATGATGACGACTCTGTGACCTATAATGAGGCTATGAGTAGTGTTGACTCAGAGAAATGGTAAAGTGCCATGAAATCCGGAATGGAATCTATGTATATGGTATACGAAAGAATGATTGGAGCAGATGGCCAGATGGAGACCTATAAGGCCAGGCTTGTGGCAAAAGGATTCAAACAAAGGCAATGGATTGACTTTGATAAAACCTTTTACCTGTAGCCCTGTTAAAATCAGTTCGGATTTTGCTTGCGATTGCTGCTTACTACGACTATGAGATCTGGCAATTAGCCAGATGGTTTTCTTTCCAAGAGAAATGAAAACCTAGTGTGTAAGCTGCTGCGAACCATATGTGGTTTAAAGCAAGCTTCTCGAAAGATGGAACATTCGTTTTGATGAGACAATCAAAGAGTTTGATTTTATCAAAAACGAAGATGAACCATGCGTCTACAAAAGGGTTAGTGGGAGCGCGATAACATTTCTTGTGTTGTATTGAAATAAAGTTGACACACATAACAACACAGCAGAGCCACTCACAAAGCTACTTTATGAAAGTCACTTTGATCATCATAAAGACTAGATGGGTATTAGATACCAGAGTGATTGGCTTTAGTACAAGTGGGAGATTGAAAGGAATATGTCCTAAGTCCAATCATGTATTAGGATTTAGGAATAACTTTTAATGTAATCTGTTTTAATTTCATTGATATTAATTGAAGACTTATTTTGTTTTTATTACGGGCTCTATATATTTAAGTGTTTAAATAAGATATAACATAGTTTAGAGTAAAGCTTTTTATGGATTATGATGAGATCACAATAGTGAGACCTAAAAAGATGATAACTCTAAACTTAAATAGTTCCTGGTCATAGGATTACTAACTGTAATTAATAATCTGCAAAGATCGGTACATACTATGCTTGCTTCATTATGAAGGATGTCTGTTCTCATAGACATTTGTGTGGAGACACTATAGCTAGTATGTAGGTGCTTATTATAGAATAAGTTCACTGAACATGACTCGCACAGCTGAACAACTGATGGACTTCACTCACGTGTCAGCAGTTGTTCACATAGTGATAGTTGTACAAGTATCCTTAGACTTGAGGTCATCATAGTCATCTTGTGTACACTGAACTATGCTTTGGTTTAGTTCTTAGTCTCCAGGGACAATTATTAGGGATCTACTGGGTATAGGAATTTGTACACGAAGATAGTGTATGATCAATAAAGGATCTACCCCTTCCAGTGAAGGAAGCGAATGTTCAAGGCTGATCCACTTTTGCTAGTTCAGGAATCTCTGGCCAGAGTGAATGAAATTAGAAAGGAGTTTCTAATTTGCATATAACTAAGCATAGTAAATGGTAAGCAAGTGATTGAATTAGATAGGCTTGACACGAGATCCATGCCTTGTATTTAATCGGGACATTGTAGGGTAGAAGGAGTTTATTGTACGGTAACTATTCACTGAATAGGTTCTTGGTATTCTAAGCAGTGAATTCATATTATCCGGATAGTCGCGATATGCTGAGAAGTATCCCTCAAGATGTAGAATAAATGTGATTAATTAATTAATCATATTTAATAAATTAGAGAATTTATATAAATAATGATAAAATAGTTTTATTATTATTTATTTCTACTACCGGCTTAATATTGAACCTACAGGGTCACACCATAAAAAGAGAATGATTTAATGGTGGAAGAATTAATTAATAATGGCTAATAATTATTTATTTGTGAAATAAATAATTAATTGGCAAATTTAATAATTGATTAAATGAGATTTAATTGATTATAAATTAATTAGGAAAAGTTCTTAATATTATTAATTAAGAATTTAATTTTTGGAAATTAAATCAAGAGAGAGAATTGTTTCTAAAGTGTTTAGAAAAAGGATTAATAATTAAAAGGTGTTTTAATTATTAATGAGAATAATAAATGGGATAATAATAATAATATTTATGGAAAAATTTTAGCTGAAAATTTTGCCTATAAATACACTTTTATAAACCCTGTTTTAATTCTAACCTAAGTACCCCAAAACCCAAAAATTTTGGAAAACCCAATTCTCTCCACCTCATTCCTCCTCCTTAACATCGTTTTCTTGGTGGATACCGGTTGAGTGCTTCACACTTGAGGAGCAACTGCTAAGGATCTCTGATCGTTGTCTCCGAATTATTTTAAAGGTTAGATTCGATCCCTATGTTGTTACCACGATTTATATGCTTTTATTTGGATTTTATATGTGCGAAAGTGTTTTGCCATGCCCCGCTGCGATTAAAATCCAACACTTCGTGCAACCAGCGAAGTCCCGTCCTGGGGGACTATTGTTTGATACGCTGGAGAAGGAGGCCCCAACCAAAAATTTGTTTCTACTAATTTTTTTTACTAAAATTTAAATCAAAATTCTATTTTCAAATTCTAAAATTCTTTTTTAATTACAAAAATTTATTTGGTTAATTATTTAATAATTAACTGAATTCTTCTAAATTCCTAAAAAAATATTTTCTTTTATTATTTTCAAAAATACAATTTGAATTAATTATTTATAATTTATTTTAATTATTTATTTATGAATTCAATTAATTGATAAAATCATTTAATCAATTAATTTTATTTTTAAATAGTTAAATAAAATGTCAATTATTTATAATTAATTCAAATAATTCCTAAAATTTACTTTTAAACTTTTAAAAATTATATTTTGATATTTAAAAAAATCAATTAATATTATTATTAATTGATTTAATCCTATTTATTCTTATTTTATTCGTAATAAATAAACCGTTCGCCCGTTTAATACGAAACGAACGCGTATAGACTCGGAAAAACATTCTGCTTTCAACAAAAATACTTTTGAGATCTAATTTCTTTTATATAACAAGGTCGTTTGATTTGCGAGTCACACCAGGTTGAATATTTTGACGAACTGAGTTATATGTTATATGAAATATGTGATACGTGCCTTATGTGTTTATGTCTTATGTAAATTATGAGTCCACGTGTCTATTAAACTTTATATGATTAAAGATGATCCTTATCTAATATTATCGGGCGGGTAGACGATAAGGATAAACGTATAGACTAGACAATTATATATTGTTTGTTAACCGAATGGTATCTTTTATGATAGATACACATAGTGCGAGGCATCCAAACCCAGATAGAGATTGTAAAAGTAAAGCCTAATTACGTGTAGTAATGAAACGAGTGGATTCAAAATAGAGATAAACCTGAAACGGTGAATGATAAGAAAGGTCAAGTGGCCTGTCAATGGAAATGCAGACACATCAGGACTAAGTGATATGGCAGATAGTTAAAGATCAGAGGGTCATCAATTGAGGCAAGTATTCCTAAACTTTCTTCTAATATACTACAAATACTTCATTCATATTCTAAGTTCAGAATAGTTAAATGTTTTTATATTTCACTGCAATTACTCTTATTTATGCAAGTACCTTTTTGATCTTGTTCCTTGATTATCGATTGATCTCTTGAGAAAATACCCATTATTTCGGGTTATTTGCGAACCCTGAATTGGGATGTTTTAAAATCAAAGTGATTTGACATCAAAATATTCTACGGACCGGATGGTTACGATGATGGTCAGGAATGAGTTGGACCCTAAGGGCCAGAGATGGCTGGACCCTTAATTATCAGGCCATAGTGTATGGGTACCCTACATATTGGTGGGTCTATACAGTTGAGTATAGATCTGTGCTATATCCTGACTGATCAGCAGATTATAATGCATATGTTGGTTCTAGTGTCCAGTCTAATTTATTCTTGATCGCCATTAACGACATTCCTTCTTAGAAATTTATGGTTACAAAAACAATCGAAGATTTGATTCAAGAAATGAATGAGTGAAACGTTCACTGTTCTTTTACAGAAAAATGTGATTTATGATTAAAGGCCAATGAGGGCCGATGCTTTATTCGCTCAACTGTTTAAAATAAATAAAGATGTTTTCAAATCATTTAAAAATTATTTCGAGAAGTTTCTTTGATCTGATACCTGGAAACCAATTATGATACTTGCTGGGCATTCTTGTCTCACTCTTGCTTTGTGAATTCTTATTTCTTTCAGTATCAGAGGAGGACAAAAGTAAATAGCTCTTAATCGACAGCAAAAGTGGAGAGATCCTAGCTGAAGGAATTTGGAGGTGTCAGAGTAATTAATACGAGGAAGTTAATAAAAAGGCAATAAAATTGTATTTAGTTATTGTAATTTTAGAAGGTTAGATTCTTTTTTCATACCATAACCTGTAAGCGATCTGAAATAATGAGGGGTTATCTGTATATTTGTTTAATATACAGGTTTATATTATTTAAAGTTTTTTTAGTGACACCCAACCCTGACCCCGGATTTGGGGATGTTACAAGTTGGTATCAGAGTCACAGGTTATTAGTCCCTGAAATAAGAATAGGTGGAAGTAAGATAGGATTAACAGGTCATATAAGATAAGGAAGACCCTAAGTATACTCATCTTGAGTTCAAGTTGAGTGTGAGTTAAGATTAACAGATCCAATATGGATTAGTAAGATAGGATACTATTAAGATAAGTGGAAGGCGTATATATTGACACTATAGATATATTGAGTTTCCAGTCCTATAGTTGTGAAGAGTCGACAACTCGATGGAGATTGGGTAAATTACCCCGCTTTTCATATGGTTTTAAAGGCAAATGCGATTGATTTCTGAGAGAATTTTGTATAAGGAAAGATAGAAATTTTTTAGTATAAGCCAACTTAGAATTTCATAGTAGGTCAATCTCAAGGCTGGAGGCAACGAGTTGATTGAAGCTAACGAAGAGCTAACATCGCAATTTTAAAGGCACCACTGCGGCGAAAAGCTTCTTATTTCTTTTCGGGCGCTCCGCAAGGAATGACATCTACCATATTAGATATACACAAGAATGCAACAAACACGACCCTATCTACAGACAGAACATCGAATGGTATCAATTGACTGTAGCTAGGGCATTAAGGTTGACGATGGAAACGTCAAAAACAATAATGGACGTCAGCATTGTGGATAGAGTTACGAATAAACTAGTATGCAACGGTAAATAAAATTTTGGCGACTAATAAATGCAAACATAATCCAAAAAGAAATAGAATATATACCGAGGTAGAAGGATCCTTATGTGGACATTTCTTTAATTAGATATATCATTAGCGGATTATAAGAATAACGAGTAACTTATATTGTAATGACGACCAAATGTCTAATTTTCAAAGTTCTAAAACAAGTTTTTGGAAAATGATTTTCTTAACAAACTTTCTAAAAGTTCTTTAAACGAGATAAGTTTTTAAAATTTTGGTTTTCAAATTACTACTTGAGTTCTTGTTGTTATAAGTATTGGATTACCCAGAAGAATACTTGATTGAACTCAGTATTGTTAGTTCAGAGGGCTAAGTAGACCCGCTAATACGGAGAAGTTTTAAATTTTCTCGGAAGAAGTGTGCAAACCTTGTGATAGGGAAGAAAATAAATCCTGATTACATAGTTAATAATGTATTGATTACACATGATTTGGGCTGCAAGGCCCAATAAGAAGATGTATGATATTCAGACCAAAAAGGTTAACACATTGATCAGGCCTGATGGACCAGATCAGGCTTGATGGAACAAAGGAGGCCCAAAACCCTGAATATTAATTAATTTCGTAATTAATTAATAAGGGAGAAAAATAGCTATTAAGATGAGTCCTGGTGGGAGTATAAATCCTTGTAGATTAGCCTCCAAGGAACCTCATGAGATAAAGAATTAGCTTCCTACTTCCTAGGACTCTAAAGTCCATTCTAATTCAGAGACTTGGCCACCAAGTCTCCTATACCAAGTCCAATTCAAGGACTCCCAACACCTATATAAAGGGTCTCACCCCACAAATCAAAACTACATTTTTTGACTTGATCCTTGGAAATCAGCAAGGTACGTAGGCATCTTGTTAAGGCAGATTGAGTCACGAAACACAAGAGCAGTCAAATCAAGCCTCGAAGCTCATGTTCCTTAGTAATAAATATAACAATTATATACCTTAGTTTTTAATCCATAACATTTGGTGCCGTCTGTGGAAAAGCACAACAACAACCATGGAGAGAATATGGAGAACAATTAGAGCCCTTAAGGAAGGAACACCATCAGGGACAACCCAAGTGATTTCGTTAACCGTGGAGGTACCTCCTCATTCAACTTATGCAGTCACCCAAAGAGAAGCCCAGATAGGGGTAACTGAACCTCAGCCACAAGGGATGATTCCCTCGGCTGTTCAAGGTATGAATCCCCAAATTCAACAACTACATGCACTTGTGAATTCTCGACCCATCAGGTACGAGTATTCAACTGTTGTGACTACTAACCCCCCTTATGGGATGCCCCTTTACCCCGAGGTTGGAGGAAGTGGATATGCTGGATGGTGAAGCACGAGGGCGATCACCCCCTACATACGAGGTTTGGCTCCTATACCTGAGGATCAGGAATTTTCTGGTCCTTAAACTGAGAGAGACTCCGAATCTTCGGATGATGAAGTAGCCCCAAGAAGGAGACGTGCTGGCAAAGAGCCGATGGCTGATGGTAGCCAACGTCCTAGGATCACCCAAGGGATGAATCCCCAAGAATTGCAGGAAAGGATCAGAGCTCACGAGGCTGAGATTCAAAGGCTGAGGCGCGACTTGGAGGCGCACCAGACCACCAGACCCCCACTACCCCCTAGGGGGAGAAATCCTCCTCCTATCATAGACCTGGATGGTCCAATACAGAGAAGGGCTGTTGTCCCAAGGGCTGATCCAAGCAATCTTCTTCCCCTTGGAGATCCTCATGATCCTACTCCGCCTTCACTGAAGAAATAATGAATGCCCATATCTCAAGGAAGTTCAAGATGCCAACTATCAAAGCTTATGATGGCATGGGAGATCCCGCTAATCATGATAGGACATTCTCTAATGCACTGCTGTTGCAGCCCGTGAACGATGTTATTAAGTGTCGGGCCTTTCCTCAAACCCTGTCAGGTATGGCTCAAAGGTGGTATAGTCGTTTTCCCCAAACTCTATTGGGTCATTCAGAGAATTAAGTCAGGCTTTTATTTAGCAGTTCATCAACGGGAGAGTGCATGAGAAAAGTTCAGCATCTCTTATGAGCATTGTGCAGGGAACAAAGGAATCCTTGAGAGACTACCTGAATCATTTCATAAAGGAGGCTTTAAAAGTCCCGGACCTTGACGATAAGGTAGCCATGATAGCACTGCAACAAGGAACTAGGGATGAGTTCTTCAAGATGTCCTTGGCCAAGCGCTCCCCTGAAAGCATGTTGCAGCTCCAAGATAGGGCCGGGAAGTACATCAAGGTGGAAGAAAGCATGACGAAGACCGTAGTGAGTAATGAGCCCGCTAGAGGCAAGAAGCGGAAAACTGACCTGGAATATATCGCTAAGGACAAGTATCCTAGAACTGAGCAAAACCCTGATTCAACCCCCAAGAAGGGAGGACCTAGGCAAAAGTTCACTGAATACGCTAAGCTGAATGCTCCTAGAAACTAGATCTTGATGGAAATCGAGAAAGATTGAGATATTCGTTGGCCTAAACCCTTGAAGGCTGATCATTCCAAGCTAGATAAGAGTAAGTATTGCAGATTTCACAAAGATGTTGGTCATGACATCGATGAGTGTAGACAACTGAAAGATGAAATTGAGTTCCTCATTCGAAAAGGAAGATTGAACAAATACACTGGAGAAGGAGGGGATATGAATAACAATGGAAGAAAGAACTTTGAAGATCGTAGGAGGGACCAAGACGATCAGGGGTGAAATCCCCAGCCCAGAGGACCGGTTATAAATGCAATTTTTGGAGGGTCGCGACCTCGAGGGCCTGTGATAAACACAATCTTTGGAGGACCAATTGCTGTTGGATTATCTAGGAACTCCAGGAAAGCATATACTAGAGAGGTTATGCATATTGTTGGAGAAGCCCCGAAGAGGGCCATGACAGAAGTAACATTGGCTTTTGATGATTCTGACCTAGAGGGTGTGAAATTTCCTCATGACGACCCGCTGGTCATAACACCGATAACAGGCAATAGCCCGGTCAAGAGAGTCCTAGTGGATAATGGTGCTTCGGTGGATATCTTGCTCCATGACACCTTTTTAAGGATGTGTTATAATGATTCTCAACTAACCCTGACCGATATGCCGATATATGGATTTGCGGGTGTAGAGTGCCTCGTTGAAGGGATAATCAAGTTGTCAACCACCATAGGTCAGGAACCAAGGCAAGAAACACATATGTTGGACTTTGTGGTGGTAAAGGCTAGTTCAACTTATAATGCTCTCATGGGGAGAACATGGATACATGCCTTCAAGGCAGTCCCTTCTTCCTACCA
Organism: Apium graveolens; assembly: GCF_009905375.1. Classification (NCBI taxonomy): domain Eukaryota; kingdom Viridiplantae; phylum Streptophyta; class Magnoliopsida; order Apiales; family Apiaceae; genus Apium; species Apium graveolens. The sequence goes on from NC_133652.1 coordinate 229,667,610, forward strand.
TTCAGTTATGAAGTTTCCCACCCGGAATGGGATTGGAGAAGAGAGAGGAGATCAAAAAATGACTAGAAGTTGTTATGTAGCCTCTTTGAGGGCAGATGGAGTTGGGGGGCAAGTTCTGCCTATTGAAGATATGGATATTCGAGAGAATGATGAGAAAAGAGGGAAGCCAGCTGAAGACTTGGTTTCGATTCCTTTAGCTTCGGAGGATCCTGAGAAAGTTACTTTCGTTGGAGCCACACTAGAGGAGCCCCTTAAAGGGAAGTTAGTGAAATTTTTGCAAGAAAATAGTGATGTGTTTGCATGGTCGGCAGCTGATATGCCAGGCATAGACCCAGAACTAATTACTCACAAGCTGAATATGGATCCGAGTCGGAAGATGGTGAAGCAAAAGAAAAGAAGTTTCGCCCTAGAAAGGCAAGAAGCTATAAAACAGGAAGTAGAGAAGCTCTTGGAGGCTAGATTCATTGAGGAGATACAATTTCCAGAATGGTTAGCAAATCCTGTAATGGTGAAGAAGGCCAATGGAAAATGGAGGATGTGTAGACTTCACTGATCTGAATGACACATGCCCTAAGGACTGTTTCCCGTTGCCAAGGATATATATTTTGATAGATGCTACTGCTGTGCATGAGATGCTGAGCTTCATGGATGGATTTAGTAGATACAATTAGATCAAGATGCACAAGGGCGATATTCCAAAGGTATCATTTATCACTGACTTTGGTGTTTATTGTTATCTTATTATGGCATTTGGTCTCAAGAATGCAGGAGCCACCTATCAAAGGTTGGTAAATAAAATTTTTAAGAATATTATTGGCAAGACCATGGAAGTTTATGTTAATGACATGTTAGTCAAGAGTCTAATGAAGACTGACCATATAACCCATTTAAGGGAAGCTTTTGAGGTCCTGAGATATCATAAGATAATGATAAATCTTACGAAGTATGCTTTCGGAGTAGGGTCTGGAAAGTTTTTGGGATTAATGGTCTCCAAGAGAGGAATCGAGGCCAATCCCGATAAAATAAGAGCAATCCTGGACATGGAACCCCCAAAAACTATCAAAGATGTTCAAAAGCTCACCGGAAGGGTTGCTGCATTGGGACGATTCATATCAAAGTTTGGGGACAAGTGTTTGTCGTTCTTCAAGTCCTTAAAAAAGGTTAAGGATTTTGTATGGAGTGAGGAAAGCCAGAAGGCATTCGAGGAATTAAAGAAATATATGGCCCAGGCTCCATTGTTGGCCAAGCCAGCTTTGAATGAAGTTTTATACTTGTACTTGGCCGTTTCAGAGAGTGCCTTGAGCGCTGTATTGGTTAAGGAGGAAGTGAAAATCCAGAAACCCGTATATTATGTCAGCAAAATTTTGCATGGAGCTGAGTTGAATTATTCAACTATTGAGAAGTTTGCTTTAGCCTTGGTGATGGCTTCAAGAAAGTTACGTCCTTACTTTCATGCTCATCAAATTGAGGTGCTAACAAATCAGCCCCTAAGAAATATCATTCATAGTCCCAAGGCTAGTGGGAGGTTGATCAAGTGGGCAATAGAGCTGGGAGAATTCGACATCAAGTATAAGCCACGAACGGAAATAAAAGCCCAGGCATTGGCTGACTTCGTGGTGGAATATACCATACCCAACCAAGAAGTCGGGGGGCAGGAAGATACCATACCTCAAGACAAGGAAGTTGATAAGGGGGACAAAGAAAAGGATGATAAGGAGAGAGAATATTGTGTTCTCTATTTTGATGGAGCATCAAAAACAAATTTAAGTGGAGCAGGTTTGGTTTTACAAAGCCCTGATGGGTTCTTGATTGAGTATGCCATGAAGTTAGACTTCCCGACCATGAACAATGAAGCAGAATATGAAGCTCAGATAGCTGGCCTCGGCCTAGCAGGGACACTGAGAGTCAAGAACTTGAAGGTCTGTGGAGACTCGAAGTTGGTTATATCCAGGTAAAGGGAGAGTTTGAGGCAAGGGATGATATGATGGCTAAATATGTCCACCTAGTGAGGGCTGTGATGACCCAATTCGATGAATGTCATATTGAGCACATCCCAAGGGAGGAAAATGCTAAGGCATATGCATTATCAAAGTTTGCTTCATCTGAGATAGAGGAAAGCTCAGGAAGTGTATACTTCAGTGTTCTGAAGACACGGAGCATTGATGTTAAGTTCGTAGCTCCTGTAGGACTGAGGACCTCATGGATAGATCCCATTAAAACTCATATTCAAATCGGATGGTTTCCAAATGATGCTACTGAAGCAAGGAAGTTGGCTGTTCGAGCACTAAGATACTCCTTGATAGATGGGATTTTGTATAAAAGATCTTTTGTGGTTCCTTACTTAAGGTGTCTCAGGCCCGATGAGGCACGTTTGGCTCTTGAAGAAGTACATGAAGGTATTTGTGGGCAACACCTGGGGGGCAGAGCATTAGCTCATAAGATAACTCGTTTAGGCTTCTATTGGCCAGAGATGATGGCTGATGCCAAAGAATATGTGAAGAAGTGTGACCGCTGTCAGAAGCATGCACCTGTCGTCAGACAAACCCCTGAGATGCTGACCTCCATCAACTCACCTATCCCCTTTGCTATGTGGGGAATGGATATACTTGGGCCTTTCCCCATGGCCACGACACAAAGGAAGTTTTTGATTGTAGCCATTGATTATTTTACTGAGTGGATTGAAGCCAAACCCTTGGCCAAAATCACAACTAAGCAGGTTGCACAATTCCTGTGGGAAAATATCATGTTCCGGTATGGAATTCCCCGCATCCTAGTCGCTGACAATGGGACACAATTCAACAATAAAGAATTCAAGAAGTATTGTGAGGAGAATGAAATTGAATTACGATTCACCTCTGTGGCTCATCCGCAAGCCAATGGGCAAGCGGAAGTGGCAAATCGGATAATCCTGGATGGACTAAAGAAGAGGATCGAGAAATCAAGGAATAATTGGGTGGATGAAATAATCCCAACACTATGGGCCTATAGGACTACCTGTAGAGTCACGACTGGAATAACTCCCTTCATGTTAGCATATGGGGCAGAAGCAGTTGTTCATGTGGAGATATCACATTCCTCTCCCAGGATTCAAGCTTTCAATGCTGAGGAGAATGAGGAAGGGCAAAGGTTAGCCCTGGATCTGATTGATGAAGTACGAGATGAGGCACATGCGAAGATAGTGGAGTATCAGAAAAAGGCTTCATTCTACTACAACCTAAGGGTCAAAGAAAGGTTCTTCAAACAAGGTGACTTAGTCCTGAGGAAGGTGGAAGCTTCTGGTGTAGGGCAGAAAGGGAAGCTTGCCCCAAATTGGGAAGGACCATACAAGGTCAAGAGTGTTCAAGGTAGAGGAACCTACAAGCTGGAGACTATGGATGGTTTTGAAGTCCCGAGAACTTGGCATGCACAAAACCTGAAGGTTTACTATGTGTGAAGCAATGGAACATGATTCTCACTTGTCAAGGTGACAAGTAGGTTGAAAAGCACCTTGAAGCTTTGCTTGCTTAGGATTTACATGTTTTAGCTTTATTTTGAGGTTTATTAAGACTTGTGTAAGGGATGAATCCCAATAATTTATGAAGTTCAGAAAGTTTTTGAAATATATTTGAAATCTCTATGGCAAGGCAAGTAAACTAAGTGAATGAAATGCAAGCATAAAATCAGATAAATAGAAATGGATCAAATAAATATTACAAGGTTTGATAAATAAAGTCTCGAAAATTAGATAAAGCAAATAAGCCACGCAGGGCTGGAAAATCTCTATGGAGCTGAGGTGCCCTCGGCATCCATATCGTCATCCCCTCCGCTCTCGCTAGAAGTCTCAGTCGTCTTGGAGGAGGAAGAAGAGCTGTCATCCTCAGCAGACCTAGAAGATGACTCGGGAGGAGGAAGAAGCGGGTCCTGAGGGATGTGATCCAAGACAACTACTCGAGTGCGAAACCTCTGCAGCAAAGCCTCGTCATCAAGGCAGACATAGTCCATCGGGTTAATATCAGGACAAGCCTCGTTTACGCTCCCAAGGGCCATGTCCCAACCAGTCCTAAAAAACCCAGGAAAGACTGAGTCATCCCTTATCCTCATGGACTGGGTAAACTCCTCCGAGTCCAGATAGTTATCTATTGCCTTATCTTTCTCGGCCCGAAGCACCACCAACTCGGTGTTAGACTCTCCGAGCTCTTCCTCCTTACGCTTGAGCTTCTTCTCTAGAGCAGCATACTTCTTATGCTGCCTCCTAACGGCATTGTCTGCTTTGTCAGAAGCCCTCTTCCAGGATTCGGCTTGCCTTACAGTGCCTTAAAAATAGGCGTTAGACTGAAATGAAATAATAGAAAAATGTGTAAGGCAAGTGAATGCTACAAATAAGAAAGATAAATCCCAAGAAATAGTCATACCGAGGCTAAGGACTGGGCTCCCATAAGCTTGATCCTCTCCAAGTCAGGAGTAGCCACCATATCCATGAAGTCTTTGGGAGTTACGTCGTGGTAAGACCAATCCCAGGCGTGTTTCGTGGATCCAACCACGGTATCCCCTCGGCGGAACCCCCAGAGAGGCTGAAAGGCGCCCGTGGCAGCAGGGACAGGAGCAGCAGTAGTGATAGGGGCACTATGGCCCTCAAATCCCTCAGCTGGAATCTCCACCATAGATTCCTTGTGCTTCCATAGGAAGCTAGGCTCCGTAGCCTTTCCTCTAGTATCTAGGCCCGTAAGACGAGCCTTCTTCATTCTAGCAGTTTCCGTCATCCCGAGTAAGCTCATTATAAATGATAGTTTCCTCGGGGGTTAAGTGAATGGATTTGAGGCTACCATCACTAACTTTCCCGAAGGAAGGTCTGAAGAGTGTGCCCCAGTCGCCATTCTCCCACCTTAACCCGATAAAACTATTCCTCCAATTTTGGTTATTATCGGGAATGGAGGCACTGTTAAAGATATGCTTACACTTGGGCCTTTATTTGACATAGACCCAACCACAGTTACCAGAAGAACTATTGTAACATTGAAAAACTTTCTCAAAAATAGCTACAGATAGGGGAAAACCTTTCCTAAGGCAGCAAACCATAAAACATAAAATGTTCCTCCAAGCGTTTGGAGGAAGCTGACATGGGTTAATTTGTAAATCAGCCAGAAGATGAGGAATGAAGGGATGAAAAGGGAACCTAAGCCCAGCATCGAGGGCATCTGTGTAGATAAAAAGAGTGTCGGGTTTCCAGTGGCAAGTACGGTCGCCACCAGAAACTGGAACTAATCTAAGGGGAGGAAGAACGTTATAACGTGCATTTAATTTATCATAATCTATGTTATGCCAAGTGTTACAATGATTAAAAGAGTCGAGATGTGCAGTAGAGGGATATTCATCCCCCCTAGTGTTAATCATATCGATCAAAGACATGTAGGAAGAGCGGATCTCGATATCCTTACCTCATTTTGAAGCTGAGGCTATCTTGGCCGCTCTCTCGGAATTCTTATCAGCCATTAATGAAGCTTGGAAAAACCTTGAAACCTTGGAAGGGACTTGGCCGAAAATTTTCTAAAAGTGAGGAAGGAGGGAGAAAAGGAGAGTGTTTGAGAGTTTGAGGATTGAAATGAGAAGTTTGAAGAAACACACTCTCCCCCTTAACTCTTATATAGGCACCTGAAAGCCAAATTGGGCCTCAGAAAGCCCATTTGAGCCCAAAAAATAGAGAGTTCTGGAAAGTTCCAGAAAATTTTGGAAGAATTTAAGTAAGTTCCAGAAAAAGAAAATAATTTTTTTGGAAAAATCCAGAAAGAACCCCAGGAATTCAGGAAAATTCTGGAATTGGGCTTAGGAATTTAGGCCCAACCCAAATAAGCCTGTGGATATGAAAGCCCTGTAAGGGTCCATGACTGAAAGTTCATAAACCCAAATTTTTTGGGCCTAAAACAAAAGGGAAGGCCTGAAGAAAGCATCGAGCCCAGTTCAGGGCCCAAGCCCAAAATCTATAAAGTGGAAAAGGTAGGAAGGAAGGCCCAAATAATGAAATTAAATCCTATTGGGCTTAGAAACAAACAAAACCCCGAAAAAGGGCCCAGTTAATAGAAACCCAATCATGTTGAGGATGGGCCCAAAAGGAAAAGCCCAGATTAAAACAGTGGACCCAAGTTAAAAGCCCAAAAGGTAAGCCCAGGAAGGGCATGGCCCCAAAAAAGAATGGGACATCTTGATCCAGTCCGATCAAAATCTTAATTCATTTTCTGATCGAAACCCTGAGGTCGAAAACAACTCCGATCAGAGGAAAATAAGAAGGTTAATTCGGTTAGAAAAAACGCTTGTCTTGACCGAAAAGACCAGAATCTTGGTCGAATGTAAGAAGAAAAACATCCTGACCGAAAATCGGTCAAGAATCTTAATCGAATGGATCCTGCTCAAATTTCTGTCGACCTGGGCTATAAAGATGGCTAATTCGGTCAAAGACGGGAAATCCTGACCGAAAAGAGAAGAAAAATCCTGGTCAAAAATTTCCTGCTCATAAATAAATAAATATATATATATATAGGGAAAAATCCTGGTCGAAATTCGACCAGGATTCCTGCTCGAACCTCTCCTCCTCGAAATCCTGTCGACCAGGACAAGGTAGTGGCTAATTCGACCAGGATCCTGGTTGAACAGGATTCCTGGTCGAACCAGGTGTAAAAAAAAGAAGAAGAAGAAGAAGGAAAAAGAGGGAACAAAGATCCTGGAAAAAATAATAATTAAAGGAAATTCCTTAAAACATTTCCTGAAAATAAAAATATCTTCAGAAAATAAGGAATAAATCCAAAAAATTAAGGAAAAATCCCAGAATTAAGGGAAAAATTCCTGAAAATTAAGGAAAAATCCCAGAATTAAGGGGAAAATTCCTGAAAATTAAGGATAAATCCCAGAATTAAGGGAAAAATCCAGAAAATCAAAGAAAAAATCCTAGAATTCAGGGAAAATTCCTGGAAATTAAGATAATTCCTAAATAAAAGGGATGAAAGTAAATCATTGTAAATGTGTAGGTCGCTCCACACTTTACGCAAAAACGATACCCTATAAGGGAATAAATGAACGTAACTTCTGCAAAACCTAGTCACTGTTTCCCAAAAGTTGGGGGGCAAATGATGGGGAAGAAAATATCCTGATTATATAGTTAATAATGTATTGATTACACATGATTTGGGCTGCAAGGCCCAATAAGAAGATGTATGATATTCAGACCAAAAAGGTTAACACATTGATCAGGCCTGATGGACCAGATCAGGCCTGATGGAACAATGGAGGCCCAAAACCCGGAATATTAATTAATTTCATAATTAATTAATAAGGGAGAAAAACAGCTATGAAGATGAGTCCTGGTGAGAGTATAAATCCTTATAGATTGGCCTCTAAGGAACCTCATGAGATAAGGAATCAGCTTCCTACTTCCTAGGACTCTAAAGTCCATTCTAATTAAGAGACTTGACCACCAAGTCTCCTATACCAAGTCCAATTCAAGGACTCCCAACACCTATATAAGGGGTCTCACCCCACAGATCAGAACTACGTTTTTTGACTTGATCCTTGACAATCAGCAAGGTATGTCGGCATCTTGTTAAGGCAGATTGAGTCACGAAACACAAGAGCAGTCAAATTGAGCCTCGAAGCTCACGTTCCTTAGTAATAAATACATCAATTATATACCTTAGTTTTAAATCCATAACACCTTGTTTAATAGTTTCAACAATCGAATCAACATGCAGAAACATTATTTTTCCAACTAATAGAATTATTAAAGTTTAAAATGGGTTCGTTGACCCAAAAGAAGCCCGGGGATGATTGAAAAAATGGAGGAATCTTCCAGACGATTGAAAAAGAATAATATTCCTATCGACGGAGTCGAGGTGTTGCATGATCAATGATTACGCTATGTGGCATAAAAGAAATTAGAAACTAAGATTATAAATTTCATAAGAACGCGATTATGGTCGAATTATTAAACTATCAAACATGGAAGCATGATGCTAAAAATACAAGACTTACATGGTAGGGATGAAGCAAGAAATTATGACGACAAATCCAACGAGAAGACAGTTATGCTCATATTGTTAAAACGTTAAGGGTATTTCCAGAAGATATTCCAAATATGTCATCTGGCATGGATCTGGAATCTGTTACTTGAATGAGCCCTAAAAGTATGCATAAGTAAAACGTAGATGGCGGCCAATGATGTCATTCTTTTCCACAACTGCTTATATTCTTCTTGATTCTTGAATATGCGCGAGCTTCTTTCAGTGATAAATATATGAGACAAGAGGGAAAGAAAATTTATTGTATCTCTTTCAAATTATTTCTTTTTTCAGAATATTGCTTTCTGATCGAGACAAGAAGTGTTATGATGTGACGCTTTGTCGAAATGATGAAGAGTCGGGTGGGACGCCACCAAATCATGTGTTATATGCCATATAGTATGAAAGACTGGCCATCTTGAGTACAAATATGGTTGTCTCATTTATATCCAAATCATTCATTTATTCTTTCTTTTTCAAATCATGAACCTATGGATTCTTCAAATTGTTTTATTGCACTGTTGTTCTTTACAAAGATTTCAATCAAAATCATATACACAAATTCTCTTCTTGTGTAAGGTCTATTCTATGAAGATTTTAAAAGGAAGTAAATGATCCCGTGTAGTAGATGGAGTTACATGTTGAGTATAAAGATGATTGCAAGCCAATAAATGGTGAACATTTTCGTGCAAAGAAGAATCACTATACCAATAACGTGGTTGTCACGACAACATCAAATCAGAAGCGGAAATCTGTATACATGATACGTTTCAAGTCTGAGATTTTGGGTATGAATTGGAGTACTTAGCAAACCGTATGAGGTAAATTAACCATAGAAATAAGAAAGTAAAGTTGCGTACACCAGACGAGGCAAACGATTGACGGGACAACAGAAGTAGATGAAGGAATAAAAGAAAGGTATGGTTATATCCCTAGTTTGATAAAAAGATGTATGTTATGTTAGTTAGTAGTATATGTAGGTATCAGTATGATATGTTCTGAAGTATGGTGAAATGATGAGTTCATGGCGATGGATTGATATGGTTGATTGGTTGTTTGGTTGATTTTTGGTGTTGGCTTGAGTCCGACTGGTAGTCCATAATATAGAGGAGATGCTGCCCAAATTTTTAGAAATACCCTACTTTTAAAGGTTAAAGTATACTTCCGTGTGTTATTAATATTCCTGTTGATACTCCAAATGAATGCGATCTCGGTTCTTGAAAAAAGTGGTTGTAGCCAAACTGACACTATATAATTGGTCTCTGATTTCATTTAGCTAGTCATCACTTGGTTCGAAGATCAATTACAAGAGTTAATTGGTTAATTTGACCAACTTATGGCCAGTTGGATGGAAATCGATTCCAATTAGATTAAGTCAAATTCTGATATGATTTTCAGATCCAGAATCAAAGCAATGAGGAATTTGGAGGAAGTAAGGACCCCAGTAGAATTCAAAAGTTTAGTAAAATAGCGCAATGTTACTGCAAGTGTGTGAGGTTTTATTTAAATAAATATGCCCTTTTTGCAATGGACAAGAGAATTATATAGTTATTTTCACATATAAGTGAGAAGAACGTTTTCAAGAACTAAATATTCAAGATAAGAGCCAAGAGAAAGAAGGAAGAGAATAAAGGAGAGATTAATAACTACATCAATATGGACTTGAAGGTATACCAATATAGAACGACAATGTAATCGAATTATTCTAAAATACCGGAGAACTCGCAAATACAAGTATTTGATGTACGACATAAGCTGATAATGTTAACCTGTGAACTAAAGAAAGAGATGTCTTGATTATGCAGGAAAAATGATGTATAGCGGGCATAGACCTTAATAATCTGAAACATATCTTCAATGCGAAGAAGCCAAAGATGTGACAGAGAATAATTGGAGTGGAATAAAAATGAAAGTTGTCAAGTAGTGATTATGTGAGTAAGACTAAGGAAATAGCGTCAACTGATTTTGATTGTTCGGTTAAAAAGAATTCAAATATTTATAGAAATTTTTCATTCCAGTATTAGCCATAGAATGGCTTATCTAATAATAACTAAATCAGTACAATTAGAAAGAAGGAATCGCTTATGTTAAGAAGAGACAATGAATAATGAGAATGGAGAACTTGACTAGAAAGGAAAGTGGAATCAAAAGGAGGATGATGAAATTTTATAAGATTGTCCAGGATATAAGAAAGTTATGAACGTCAGGGTGCCAGAGCTAATGTAAGGCTTGGAGTGAGATGCCTATATTTGGAGATAGGAAATTCATTCTAAGACTGTGATTAAATATGGAAACTTAAACGAAGGTGTTAATTGACATGGCATAAGAATGGAAATAGACGGACATATAAGTAAATATCATATTTATTGAAGAATCAAATCCAGCATCAGAGGGTGAACCTATTATCATAACCTTTTCAAAAATAAGTATAGCTCATTAAGGAGCGATATAGAGAATCACTTGAAAACCAGAGATGAATCAAATGTTATTTAAATTATTAAGGATAGGTTAACTAAACCCAAAAATTCTTTTATTAATGAATACTTTACCTGAGGAATAAGTTGATATTGTTATAAGGAGATTGTGGTGCGCTATCAGATTCAAGTATCGATTGGAATTCATCGATATTATTACTTAATCTAATATTTTTTGACAGAAGTAAAGTGAAGAATTTGATGAAACATTTGTAAATTGAATAGGGAATGCATTCTATAAATACGATTAAGTACCAAGGGCTAAAAGAAATATCTAGTGATCAAACATCAAGAGAAATAGGGGAAAAGCGTCAATTAAATCATTATTGATAGGTTATCCCAAACCTAGTCATTCTCTTTTATTAATGAACAGCATGTCCAACAAGTAAGTTAGTTGCTGCTTGAAGAAATGGTGGTACGTCATCCGATCCAGGAATTGATTGTAAATGATCAATACTATTTGATTGAAGATTTAACAGAAATATTTAGAATACGGTGAATTATGTCGAACCAGAATAGTATATATCACTCCTACATGAATGGATATTAAGTAAGGCATAACTAAAAGAGGGGGATTTGGCTAAATATCGTTAACTCAAGGGATTCAAGTTATTCCAAGAATATGATGCAAGAAATAGATGTCAAAAAAGACTTTCTGATAATATGACATAAAGAAAAGAATCGACGTTATATGTGACTAGACATCAAGGGAGAGCATTGCAGTTAGTCTCGTATGAGAACTCCTTGGAACCAAAATAAATGATAATATGGGTTAGAATATGTGAGCGATACCCTTAGGTTAGTAAAATTTCTCTACTTGATTGTGATTCAAGAAAATTAAGGTATGATAATAAGTTTGTGCGTCAATCATATTCAGTCAAGATTTTCTTGTTAATTCTTAATTCTGGAGTAATTTTGAAAACGTTAGAAATCAAATAAGCCATGGTTTCAGTATATCCTTCGCAGATGGACAAGAAGCGTTAGGGAATAATTAATGAGCTTCGAATGCGATCGAAAGTGATTACAAGCTAGGCTGGTTGAATAAAGAAATACGTGAAAAATGAAGTGAAAGAATCAGTAAAAGTAAAAGCATTCATAAACAGGATTGATTAGAATTAGAAAGAAAAGAGAGTTAGTATGCATTATGTTGGCCCTTTTGAAACAGTATGAGCGGCAAGAAGGTTATGTGTGAGTAGGCTGTATCGCCAGAGGTGTGGCTAGATCATAGGATGTTTATATGTGTATAACCAAGAAGAGTAATTTAGCCACATTATGTATAAAAGGGAGACTTGAGTTAGGTTGTGTGAGCAACTAATAGAATGTTATGTCAGCGAGAGGCTGTTGTAGAATGATTGATATGGTGAATTAAAGTTTATGAAAAGTTGTAAGGTTGAGAGGTCAACTCGGGAAAAAAAATTATGAATGAGATACTTGAAAAGTAACAGTATTTATTCCTTAGCGTGATTCTGAGGACATAATCCTTTTAAGGGGGGAAGGATGTAATATCCGGGAAAATTATGTGAATATTTTATGTTAATTAAATAAATATAATATGTTTTATGAGTTTAAACTGATTATCACTATGATATTACGTGTTATAATTGCTATATGTGGCCCCGTAAGGACCAAATATTTTTTCGATTATTTGTTATGTGTTTTAAAAGGTAGTTATATGAATCAACCTACAATTTGGACTCGTATTTATTTGCGTTTGTATCGAGGTACTCATTTTATGTGCGCCTGAATGTATTTTATGTGTTTTCGGGGTTTTTGTTAATTTAGGAATTGTTTCGGTTTCTCGAAAAATCAACGGACCGAGACCCCACCGGGACGTCAAGGGACAAAAATTCATGTTTTTATTTTTAAAGAATTATTCATATTTCAAATACCCTATAATTTTGTATTTTTGAATTATTCACAATTTTTGGGAAATTTTGATATAAAATATTGTATTTTATTACTTTTAAAATTATTCCCCATGATTATTATTTTTGGGCCTAATTATTTTAACTAAGAGATAAAAACACCCTAAATTGATTTTGGGTATTTATCTTTCAGAAAATATAAAAAGCTTATTAATTCTTTTATCTTATTTTTATTTTCATTAAAAACAAATTGAAGAACATAGTTTTGGGGCTGAGATTCCTGAACTAAACTTTGATCACTGATTTTGATCGATTCAGGGAACCAAATCGAGTGTTCTAGTAATCAAAATCATCCTCTCAACGAGCCCGTTCTATTGATACCATTTTCAATATCTGAGGTACAATATTTATAAAAATCGTTTTTTAGTCTTTTTGGCTTGAATTCGTTTTTGATTCTTGAGTAATTGTTTGTTGTTTTTGTTGATTAATAATTGTTCATGGGATCACAAGGAGTGATTTAACATTTTATTTTGTTAATTTTGATTACGATTTGAGTAAGTCCGAGTTCTAAGTTTTTTTGATTTTTCAATTCAATTTTTGAGATTATTCTGGGGTTCTTGATGATTTCTGAGGTTATGAATCGATTATACGTGTTACAAGCTTTGATTTGGTACCAAAATCATTGATTTTGGTTCAGAATTGAATGACTTTGACGTTTGTCGGTTGTTCGCCGGATTTTGAATCGGTTTTGGCCGGGGAATGTTATCCCGAGGTTCAATGGAGACGGTGAGGCTCGAATGGTATTCCTGAAGGTTTAAGGAATGGATTGGTGGGAAGAAACATAAATTTTGAATGAGTTTTGGGGGGTGTTGGGCTGGCTGGAGATAGCCAGAAGTTCGGCCTGAATCTGGATATTCCAGAAACCGGCAAACCGCCGGCCGTGTTCTTCGTGCAACCGACAAAGTCCCGCCTTGGAAGACTGTTGTTTGATTCCCTGGAGAAGGAGACCCCATCCAAAAATTTGTTTCTACAGATTTTTTTAATTAAAATTGAAATCAAAATTCTATTTTCAAATTCTCAAATTCCTTTTTAATTTCAAAATTTTATTTGGTTAATTATTATTAATTAACTGAATTCTTTTAAATTCCTAAAAAATATTTTCTTTTATTATTTTCAAATATCCAATTTAATTTAATTATTTAATATTTATTTTAGTTAATTATTTATAAATTCAATTAATTGATTAAATCATTTAATTAATTAATTTTATTTATAAATAGTTAAATAAAATATAAATTATTTATAAATAATTCAAATAATTCCTAAAAATTACTTTTAAACTTTTAAAAATTATATTTTGATATTTAAAAAAAATCAATTAATATTATTATTAATTGATTTATTTCTAATTATTCTAATGTTATTCGTAATAAATAAAACATTCGCCCGTTTAATACGAAACGAACGCGTATAGACTCAGAAAAACATTCTACTTTCAATAAAAATACCTTTGAGATCTAATTTCTTTTTTATAACAAGTTCGTTTGATTTGCGAATCATACTAAGTCGAATATTTTAATGAACTGAGTTATATGTTATATGAAATATGTGATACGTGCCTTATGTGTTTATGTGTTATGTGAATTATGAGTCCATGTGTCTTTTAAACTTTATATGATTAAAGATTATCTTTATCTAATATTATTGGGCAAGTAGACGATAAGAATAAACGTATAGACTAGACAATTATATATTATCAGTTAACCGAATGATATCTTTTATAATAGATACACATAGTGCGAGGAATCCAAAGCCAGATATAGAATGTAAAAGTAAAGCATGATTACGTGTAGTAATGAAACGAGTCGATTGAGAATAGAGATAAACCTAAAACGGTGAATGATAAGAAAGGTCAAGTGGCCTGTTAATGGAAATGCAAACACATCAGGACTGAGTGATTTGGCATATAGTTAAAGATCAGAGGGTCATCAATTGAGGAAAGTATTCCTAAACTTTCTTCTAATATACTGTAAATACTTTATTCCTATTCTAAGTTCAGAATAGTTAAATGTTTTTATATTTCTCTACAATTACTCTTATTTATGCAAGTACCTTTTTGATCTTGTTCCTTGATTATCGGTTGATCTCTTGAGCAAATACCCATTATTTGGGGTTATTTGTGAACCCTGAATTGGGATGTTTTGAAATCAAAGTGATTTGACATCAAAATAATCTACGGACTGATGATTATGATGAGGGCCAGTAATGAGCTGGACCCTAAGGGCCAGAGATGGCTAGACACTTATATATCAGGCCATAGTGCCTGGGTACCCTATATGTTAGTGGGTCTATATAGTTCGGTATAGATATGCGCTATATCTTGACCGATCATCAGGTCATAGTGCATATATTAGTTCTAGTGTCCAGTCTAATTTATTGTTGATCTCCATTAACGACATTCCTTCTTGGAAAGTTATGGTTACAAAAACAAACGAAGATTTGATTCAAGAAATGAATCAGTGAAACGTTCACGGTTCTTTTATAGAAAAATATGATTTATGATTAAAGGCCAATGAGGGACGATGCTTTATTCGCTCAACTGTTTAAAATAAATAAATATGTTTTGAAATCATTTAAAAATTGTTCCCAGAAGTTTCTTTGATCTGATACCTGAAAACCAATTATGATACTTGTTGGGCATTCTTGGCTCACTCTTGCTTTTTGAATTCTTATTTATTTCAGTATCAGAGGAGGATAAAAGTAAATAGCTCTTAATAGGAAGCAAAATTGGAGAGATCCCAGCTGAAGGAATTTGGAGGTGTCAGAGTAATTAATACGAGGAAGTTAGTAAAGAGGTAATAATATTGTATTTAGTTATTATAATTTAGAAGGTTAGATTCTTGTTTCATACCATAACCTGTAAGAGATCTGAAATAATGAGGGCTTATCTCTATATTTTTTTTAATATACAGGTTTATATTATTTAAAGTTTTTTTAGAGACACCCAATCCTGACCCCGGATTTGGGGATGTTACATGTTGTGTCAGACCAGGTGTGGTCTGTGAGTTGCTGTATAAAGTTAGATGCGTCAGGATATTTTAAAATAAGTTGGGTTGTAATAGTTATGTAACCTAAATCATACTTGAACCTGGAAAGGTTCTTGTGAAGGGGTTGTGTTTATATTGAAATAAGAATAAGTTTTTTGTATTATAATCGTGGTTTGATGTATTAGTGACGTCAACTCCTGACCTCGGGATTGAGGTCGTCACACAAAGGGCCCATTTGTAATAATTAAAATAGTCATTTACATGTAGAAAAAGGCTCATTAGGTCCACTTGTACTAAAAAGATCCCATTTAGGTCTCCTATAAAAGAGGATCTAAGGCTCATTTGTAAGGGTTGGATAACTGAAAAAAGAAAAGACTTTATTAAATATTATTCTCGTATATTTGATAAATATTTGAGTACATCACCTTAAAAGATGGATTATCGCTAGCATGAATCAATGGTTACTAAAAAAATTCAGTTGATGCAAGATTTGGGAGCTTGGTATAGTTTCTTGGACTTGAATAATATCTTGATTTGAGTAGAATTTTGAAACAGGGGATGCTTTCAATACATTCAAGAACTTGTTGGGAATTGGAGGTGTCCAAGTTTAGTGAGGTGCATTGGTTAATCCAAAAGTCATTACTAGAAACTGATAATGACCATACCTAGTTCTGAAAGCTATTTTCTGTACATCCTCAGGTTTAATCTTCAATTGGTGATACCAGGATCTTAAATCAATCTTATAAAAGTACTTTGCTCCCCCTTTAACTGATCAAATAAATCATCTATTCAAGGTAATGGATACTTGTTCTTAATAGTAAGCTTGTTGAGCTTCCGATAGTCGATACATAAACTCTTGCTTCCATTTTCTTCTTAACAAATAACACTGGTATACCCCATGGGGATACACTAGGTCTAATCACTCCTTGTTGTGCAAGACATGCCTGTATCAAAACAAGACCAAGTCATATTGACAACCCTAAGTTTAGTTGTATTGTAACCTTAATCTTTAATTTATACTTGTAACACTTAATGTCTGTAAAATGTAAATGGAGCAGATTGGAGCATTTTTCTCTAAACAGTGTCAAGCTTAAGAATTCTATCTGGAAGAAGATCAAGAAGATCATGCCTCAGAAGAATTATGAAGAAGTTTGGAGTTGAATAATTCTGTTTGGTGAAAAACATTCTAAGTCAAGATCTCTACAAGTCACATAATTAGTGTTATAGAGAAGTCATTCGAGAACTCAGAAAGACCTATCGAGAACTCAGGAATTGTCTATCGAGAACTCAGGAAATGCTATTGGAGATATTGATAAGTCAGATACCTATTCGAGAACTCAGAGATATCGAAAAGTGTACATTCATTAGAGAACTTTGAGTTATCGATAAGCCAAAGTCCATTAGAGAACTCTGAGTTATCGATAAACCAAAATTCACTAGAGAACTCAGAGTTGTTGATAAGTCAAGTCAACAATGAAGTTTCATAGATATCGTTAAGCCAACATGCCTATCGAGATGTCGAGTTCTCTACAGCTTAATTGGAGATCTCGAAGTGAAGAAATTTTTCTAAGTACAGAATTGCAGAACAGTTTAATATCCAAGGTTGCATATCAACAAACAATTCACATAGCTGGATTGACAAGTGTACAAAAAGCAGCCTGAGAGATGTGCAAGATCAATGACAAAGATTAACTGACAGAGGAGATTAAAGTAATCATGGGATGCTAAAGATATGCTAAGCCAGAAATGGAAGATTTGCTTTTCTATAAATAGAAATGACAAGTGACAGTTTAGAAAAGCTAATAGCATGTTTATTATCCACTGTGTAAACCAGTAGTTAACTGAGTTATAAAGTTAACACTGGTCCTCTAGTTAAACAGAACAATCAAAATAGAAAATCTAGTATTCTCTCTCAAGAAAGAAGTTACGTTCTAAAACAAGAACTTAGAGATTTTGTAGCAAAACACTGCTTGATTTTTAATATAAAATTAAGTGAGTTTTGAAGATCTTTGTTCTACATATTTGCATTGTTACTTATGTTTAACATCTACTCCACAAAATCATTGATAACAATCAACTGCTAAACTCAGAGCAAAACAAAAAAGTAAACATTTAAGCTAAAACACATTCACCCCCCCCTCTGTGCTGTATTCATATCTAACAAGTGGTATCAGAGCAAAATCTGAAAGTAAACAGATTAGATCTTGGAAAAATGAATACACAGAAAATCAGTAGTATCAAGATTCCTCCCTTTGATAAGGCCAATTACACTTTATGGAAAAAGAAAATGTTGCTGTTTATAAGAATGGCTAATCATCTTTACATTGGTATCCTCAAGAATGGGCCCTTCACTCCTGTAGTTAGAGTTGAGGAAACCACAGATGGAGATATGGTTATTCCAGCTCATTATGCTCCAAAGGATCCTTCTGAGTATACTGAACCTGAAAGAGAGAAAGTTTCCCTAGACAGTGCTTTGTAACTGATACTAATTGAGTCACTTGACAATGTAATGTATAATAACATTGTCAACTATGACACTGCTAAACAGATCTGGGAAAAGATTGAAATACCTTGTGAAGGAACTGAGGAGGTTAGGTCAAATCAAAGAAGGATATAGATTTCTCAATATGAGGGTTTTATGGCTAAACCAAAGGAGGGTATTACTGATGTGTTTGAAAGGTTTAATAAGCTGATAAATGACTTGTAGCTTCATGATAAATTTTATGATGTCGAAGAAGTGAATTTAAAGTTCTTGATTACTCTCCCTGATCACTTGGAACAGAAAATCTCTGCAATCAGAGAAGGAAGGGATCTGAGTAGAATCACACTGGAAGTGCTCTATGGGGTTCTGAAAACTTATGAACTTGAAATGATTCAAAAGAAGTCATTATGGGCTGGTCAAGGATATGTAATGGATGGCTCAAGTGCACTGATTGTGAATGATGGCCAGACTTCTAATGATGAGAAAAGATCCCCAACTCCAGCAATTTCTACAAGTGAGAAAAGAGTCAATGACACTGAAGAGCAAGTCATACTGGAATTGGATGAAGCAGATGAGTTCTGCACTCTTGATGAGCTTGATGAGCTAGACAAATCAATGGCTTACTTGGCTAGAAAATTCTCTAATATTAAAGTAAATAAACCAAGATTTTTCAAGAGCAAAGGACATTCCTTCAACAAAGACAGCAGCTGGAAAAGAAAAGGGAAGTACACTCCTAATAGCAAAACTGGCTACAAAACTGGATCTGTTGATAGATCAAAAATAAGGTGCTTTAACTGTGATGAGTTGGGCCATTTGGCTACAGAATGTAGGAAACCCAAGAAGGCAAAGAAAGATAAAGCCTATCTTGAATTGGAAGCAAAGTATGATGCTATTCTAAAGAAGCAACAAGGGAAAGCTTATATTGCTGAGGGCAAGAGCTGGGATGATTCAGTTAATGATGAAGATGAATAAGTTTGAAAGTATGCATTAATGGCCTTGGAACAAGGAGATTCTTCATCATCTAAATAACAGGTACCAACTCTTACCATATTTGATTTAAATGTGAGTCAATATAAGGAAACTCTTGAAAAGATGAGCACCGAAATGTTCCACATTCATACAAGCATGGTTGCTGCAAATGAGGAAGTTTGCAGATTGAAGAAGATCAATGAAAAACTTGAGAGTGAAAAACAAGAGGCTGAATTGTTGCTGGTTGAGCTTGATGCTGCTAAACAAGAAATTGCATACTTAAAGAATAAATTAAAGTGTGCAAGTAAAATTAAAGCAGTGTTGAGAGAAAGGCTGGAGAAGAATGAAGTGAAGCTGAAGTCCTTCAAAAATGCTTCTGAGTTGATTGACCAATATCATGAAAAGAACAAGCCTTGTGCAAACATTGCCATTGGTCTTGACTATGAGGGTTTGAACAGAAAAAAGAAGTCTGTAAGTGACAAAGGAAAATTAACTAAAGCTGAGAATGTTACAATAATGTTGAAGAAAGTTGAATCACCTTTGTTCAAGGCATGTGAGGTGAACTTCAGTGAAGAAGAGTTGATCATCAAACATGAGATAACTGATGAGGACAAGCAAAAGAAAAATGATAAGATAACTCAGTCTTCCATCCCTGTTGAAACACCAAAAGCCAATAAAGAAACTAAGGAGCTTGTGAAGGAGATTAAAGCTGAAGAGGTCAAAAAGAAAAAGAAGAATATAAATGGAAAGATTGGGATAAATAAAAGCAATAACTTTGCTTATGTTGCAGATGCTCCTAGAAAGAGGTGTGAGAAATATGGATCAATGAATCACCTAACTCATCTTTGTAAAAAGGTTGTTAGTAATCCACCTGAAGGAGTCTGCAAGTACAAAGAAGCCAAGGCTAATGATCCCTATTCATTATGTGACAAGTTTGACTGCATTCCCTGAAACATGAAAGTGATGAAGAGTTGCCACAAATTGAGAACTGATCTCATGGAATCAAAAATTGGTTCTATATCTGAAAGGGAAAAGGCTCAACAGTCTATGAATTCCATTTTATCTGAAAATTCTCATTCTACTTCTGCAAAATTAGTTAACAAGAAGTAAGTACCCAACACAGCTTGTGAGAGACATGCCCAGTCTGGAATTTGCTCAACTGGAAGTTTGTGAAGCTTGTTAGAAAGGAAAAATGAAAAAATCAAGTCACAAGTCAAAATCTGTGAATTCTATAAGTGCACCTCTGTAACTTATTCACATGGACTTGGAAGCAAGTCTAACAGAAAGCCTACAGTGAAACATCTACATGTGTTTGGAAGCAAGTGTTATATTCTAAAAGACAACTCTGAATATGTGGGAAAATTTGACTCTAAAGCTTTTAAAATAATTTTTCTGGGATATTCATTGGAAAGAACAACCTACAAAGTTTATGTGATTGATCAAAAGAAAATTATGGAAAGCACAGATGTGACTTTTGATGATGACAAGTGTCCAGGATTAAAATGCCTTGATGTAAATGATGCTGAAGCCCTTGCATTTGAGAATCTAACCATTGGTAGTGATTCTGATGAGGAAGATGAAGCTGTGGCACAGCAAATGATAAATGAAGTATAACACCCTCCAAATACGGAGTATAGATTTGGGGCATTATTAACAACAACTATAAACTAAACCTGCACAAGCGGAATATAAATATAATAATTACCCCGAACTATTACTACTCAGGATCTTTTAAGGGTTGAGTTAAAAATAAGAACCACATACTATACTTTATTACAAACCCAAATAAAATAATCTGTCTTAAGAACTCTCTTTCTACAAAACTTTATTCTATCTATATTCTCACCACACAACTTTTATTCAAACTACATAAAACTTTTATTCAACCCAACATTACTACTTATCCTGCAACACCTGATCTGGTAATTCAAAGCTATCTTCGGGAATATGAAGGAACACTCTGGTATAAGAGGGTCCCACTGCTTGACTCGCTTCTTGACTACGCGGGTCCTGATGGGTTTCATTCTCTACCTTAACTGTAAAACAATAGGAATAACAATAAAAAGGGATGAGCCAAAATTGCTCAACAAGCCTGCAACAATATATATAGTATAAAGAGAGAGAAATAAGTGAACCAATAAGCTGTTGGTTTGAACATCCATCTGAATTTGTATAGGATAATAATTTGCCAACACTGGCGAGTGTCAAATGAACAAGACTGGAAACAATAACCAACATATGCAATATAACCTGCTGATCAGTCAGGATACAGTGCGGATCTATACCCAACTGCATAGACCCAACCAACATAAAGAGTACTCGGGCAACTATGGCCTATTAAATAATGGTTTGGGTAAAAACCAGCCCGTATAGTAACCATCCAGTCCAAGGTATAGCATCCGGAACAATCAGAATGCTTTTGATATATCCCAACACCAGGACATACCAGAGTATATGTAACAAGGGTAAAAGTATTGGAATATGAATAGAGGATTCAACAAATTGGGAGAAATCAAGAATCGAAATGAAATAGAAACAATCATTAATAATTGGGTAACAGTGTATATGAACAATAATTATCACAGGTAACTGATATGAGAAAAAGAATTATAATTCACTATTCTGAATTTAGAATAGGGGAAAAACTTGCCTTGCGCGTACTTAACCTGGTTCAACTCACCGCTTTCTGTCCCTAGCTTGCTCTGCCTTGCTAACACTGAACCAATCATAGAAAGATAGTTATTTAGATAACTTACTATATACGTGTATCTCGAATTGATACCACGTAACCTTATCAGTCTACCCATGTGTTTCTATCTGACTCGCATATATAAACATATAATTATATATCACGTAAGGTTCACATAGCCACGTAAACCACATAGCACATAAAGCACATAATTAATTTTTAGACTTATAATTATTTTTAGAATCGATTCTAGACTCATATTTATAATAACTAACCCTATCTGATTTTATTACAATTTTTCAGGATTTATTCGACTCGTATCTACCCCTAATAGGGCCTATGAATAATTAATTATCACATAAACACCCTCTTCCGGAATAAATTATAACTTACAACTATTTTTATTGGATTCGTTTCATTTTTCTGAGTCTAGGGGTCTTCGTTTTGCTCAAATCGGACTAACGGTTTAATTATTATAAATTAAACAAGATTTAATTAATTAATAATTAATTATAAATAATTAATTATAATTAAATAATCCTTAATTACATTTTTAAATAATTATCTAATAATTATTATATTTTAAAATAATTAATCCCTAATTATTAGGATTAATTACTATTTATTACAATTATTCACAAATTAATAACACTTACTCGATTGGATCGATTATTTACAAATAATCAATCTATTCAATTAACTGAGACACTATTTATCGAATAACTACTAATTACTCGAATTATAATCTACTCAATGATTAATAATTACGAGCTACTCGCAATCCTCACATAATTATCGAACCATTACATTATTATTATTGTAACTTATACGATTCGTTAATTAATTATCGATATTTAATTATATGATACAAATAATTATTACGACATTCTTCGAATAACTATCGCTCGAATAATAATTTTAATTATCGAATCACTACTCATATGAATACGAGTTACTTATAATATTAACTAATTATCGGATTATTAATCGTATTATTTAATCCTTATTTATTACTTAATTACCTAATTATTAATTAATTACCTAATTATTAATTAATTAGATAACTAATAAATAATTAGATAAATAATTAAATAATTAATTACATAATTAAATTTGAATTTATAATTTAATAAAATAATTTAGAAATTAATAATACTATTTTTCAGAATTTAAAACTAATTTTTAATTAATTATTAAAATTATTAAAACTGGTTTTCTGATTTTAGAAAATATAATAAATAAATAATTTATCAGAAACATATTTCAGGGTTTCAGATTAGGGTTTTTAGGATCAAACCCGGGTCGAAACCGGGTTGCAAACAGGGTCGAACCCGGGTCGCGAAGAACACACCCCAGCAACCCAGAATCTGACGCCGGCGACGTTTCCCGGCGAAAATCCGGCGAGACAAAAACACGACCAAATCGTGTGATTCAAGCTTGTTTCTTCCCCGTTTCTGGTGCACCGCAACACAGACACCTTCTCCTTCCTTCCTTCTTCTCCAATCGTCGACGTCTTCACCGGAAAACGAAGAACAACAGGGGCGTCGCCGCTTTTTCGATGATGCTAAAACCTCAACCAAAATCGACGAAACCGGTGCCGTTCGACTCCAAAATCGACGATCTAAACGTCTCTAACAACCATAACATCAAACAACAACTAGAAATTCAAACCTGAATTCAAAATTAAAACCCGATAATACCAATCAAAAATCAACTCAATAATCAATGAAAATAAGTACATGAACAGAAAGTACAGATCACAAGCTTCAAAACGAGTACTCACACGTTCGATTTGGATGCCGGAATCACGATCAAAATCGATTTTGATTCTCCTGCCCTGTTCTTCACTCAAACCCTAATCCCTTTTCTTTTTATTTTTTTCTGATTTTTAATAGTAATTAACTGAATAATTAATTATAAATCTGGTATTTATATTTATGAAAATAATACTCCTAAACAAAATTAAGGGGCTAATTACACTCCTAATAAAAATATTTGGCCCCAATTTTTATAATTTTTGGGTATTAATAATGAATTTTTAAATATCCAATAAATACAAAATTAATGCTAAAAAAATTCCCAAAAATTGTGAATATTATAAAAATGCAAAGAAAAATGATGTATGATAATTTCATGATCATATAAAAATAAAAATGTGATTTTTGCGGGGTTTTTGGTACCCGAAGGGGTCTGGAAAAGTCATTTTTCGCGAAAAAGGTAAATTTGTAAAACGTCTTGGGTTTCAGAATAGCGATATGGTATAGGGCATTTTTGACAAAATAGGGCCAATGATTTTGTTTGAAATACGAGCTTTTAAAACATAGTTTTGAGCTGTACGGGTTTTGATATAAAATATATAACTTACGATAAAATACTCAATAAATATCTCAAAACACGTTTGGATCAAAACAGATAACACGTAACACATAGCAGTTAGGGTTTAATGACTCAACACATTTAATCACATAATAATACACATAATTTATCTTTATTATGATATAATACAAGCGTAATTTCTCGGTCGTTACATTCTCCCTCCCTTATAAGGATTCTGTCCTCAGAATCATACTATGCAAACAACTGAGGATACTTTTCTAACATTTCACTCTCGAGCTCCCAGGTTGATTCTTCAACCACTAGGTTTCTCCACAAAACTCTCACTAGTGACACATACTTATTTCTTAATACCCTCTCTTGCCGATCTAGAATTCTTACCGGCTGTTCTACATACGACAAATCTGCCTGAAGTTCTACAGGTTCATACTCTATTACATGTCTTGTATCAGGGTTGTACTTCTTAAGCATAGATACATGAAATACGTTGTGAATATGCTGCATATGGGGTCGTAAAGCTAACTCGTACGCAACCTTCCCAATTTTCTTCAAAATTTCAAATGGTCCGACGTAGCGAGGTTTCAATTTGCCTTTATTGCCAAACCTAGTCAATCCCTTCCATGGTGATACCTTTAACAATACATGCTCTCCTTTCTGGTAGTCCATATCCTTTCTATATAGATCTGCATATTTACGCTGTCAATTATGCGCCGCTTCAAGTCGCTTGCGAATCAGTTCTACTTTTTCCTTGGTCTGCTGAATCAGTTCTGGACCTAGAATCTTGCATTCTCCCACTTCATCCCAACAGGTAGGTGATCTGCATTTTCTTCCATATAGAGCTTCATAAGGTGGCATCCCAATACTTGCTTGATAACTGTTATTGTAAGAAAATTCCACTAGCGGTAAGTGCTCGTCCCAATTGCCTTCAAAGTCTATTACGCATACACGTAGCATATCTTCGATTGTTTGAATTGTTCTTTTGCTTTGCCCGTCCATTTGTGGATGATAGGCTGTACTCATGTTCAACTTCGTTCCTAGACATTCTTGGAATTGTCTCCAAAATCTCGAATTGAAATGAGGATCTCGATCCGATATAATCGATACTGGTACTCCATGACGCATCACAATTTCCTTGAGATATAAGTGCACTAACTTGTCCAGTGAAAATCTTTCGTTAATCGGAAGAAAATGTGCTGATTTCGTCAATCGATCAACGATAACCCAAATTGTATCGTGATTTGCTTTCGTCCTTGAAGTCCCACTACGAAATCCATAGCTAAGTGCGTTGATGTTCAGCTTTCACTCTTTGGCACGTATAACATTTACTGACCCATTCCGCTATTTCTTTCTTCATATTCGGCCACCAAAAATTTTCCTTCAGGTCTCTGTACATCTTTGTGCTTCCGGGATGGATTGAATATCTTGAACTATGAGCATCTTGCAAAATTTCCACTTTCAGTTCCGGTACATTAGGTATCCAAATCCTTGAAGCAACACGAAAAATTCCTTTAGCATCCTTCTGACTGGTAATATCTTCTCCTATTAAATTGTCGATATCCTGGTCCATTACTTCTTCCTGACACCTTCTTAATTTCTCCAATAGTTATGGCTGAAAAGTCATAGCGTAAATTATTTCGGTAGAATTTTCTGGTACACGAACTTCAATCTCCAATTTATCGAATTCCTTGATTAAGTCCTTTGAAGACGTTAACAGGTTCAATCGTTCCTTTCGACTTAACGAATCTGCTACTACATTGGCCTTGCCTGGATGATAATTGATTGAAACGTCGTAATCCTTAATTAACTCTAGCCAACGTCGCTGTCACATGTTAAGTTCCTTCTGGGTAAAAATATACTTCAAGCTTTTATGGTCCGTGTAAATCTCACATCTTTCACCGTACAGATAATATCTCCAAAGTTTCAGTGCGAACACAATTGCTGCTAGTTCAAGATCGTGCGTCGGATATTTTTGTTCATGCGTCTTTAGTTGTCTGGAAGCATATGCGATCACATTTCCATGTTGCATCAAAACGCATCCAAGTCCTCGATACGAAGCATCACTGTATATGACAAAGTCTCCTTGATCATCAGGTAACAAAAGCACAGGT
This sequence comes from Apium graveolens, assembly GCF_009905375.1. Classification (NCBI taxonomy): domain Eukaryota; kingdom Viridiplantae; phylum Streptophyta; class Magnoliopsida; order Apiales; family Apiaceae; genus Apium; species Apium graveolens. The sequence goes on from NC_133652.1 coordinate 229,693,599, forward strand.
GCAGTTACGAGTCGATTCTTCAATTCTTAGAAACTTGCGTCACATTTTTCGTTCCATTCGAACTTTTCATTCTTTCGTGTCAACTTCGTCAATGGTGTGGCTATCTTTGCAAAATCTTTAACGAATCTTCTATAATAACCGGCTAATCCCAAGAAACTTCTGACTTCAGTTGGCGTCTTTGGTCTCTCCCAATTTAAAATAGCTTCAATCTTCGCTGGGTCCACTTGAATTCCTTCAATACTGATGATGTGTCCTAGAAACCGCACTTCCTTCAACCAAAATTCACATTTTGAAAATTTCGTATAAAGCTGCTCCTTTCGTAATATCTCTAGTGTCGTTCTTAAGTGCGCTGCATGTTCTTCTTCCATCTTTGAATAAATCAAGATGTCATCAATAAATACAATGATAAATTTATCCAAATACTTCTTGAATACTCAATTCATCAAGTCCATAAATGCTGCAGGTGCATTTGTCAATCCAAAAGCCATCACAAGAAATTCATAGTGTCTGTATCTCGTTCTGAACGCCGTCTTTGGAATATCTTCTGCCTTGATCTTTAACTGATGATAGCCTGATCGTAAATCGATTTTCGAAAACCATGCTGCTCCTTTTAGTTGATCAAATAAGTCATCGATGTGAGGTAAAGGATATTTATTCTTGATAGTTAACTTGTTCAGCTCATGATAATCAATACACAGTCGCATACTACCGTCCTTTTTTTTCACGAACAATACTGGTGTGCCCCATGGGGATACACTTGGCCTTATGATTCCTTTGTTGAGAAGTTCTTGCAACTGCTTTGCTAATTCCTTCATTTCAACAGGTGCCATTCGATATGGAGCTTTTGAAATTGGTTCAGTCCCTGGCGTCAAATCAATAGTGAACTCGATTTCTCGATCCGGTGGAAGTCCTGGAAGTTCATCTGGAAAAACATCAAGAAACTCACAAACTACAGGAATATCTTCAATCTTCGGATTACCCTTGTCGGTATCCAATATATAGGCTAAGTAATCTTGACATCCTTGGCGTAGCAATCTTCTCGTCTGCATCATTGTGAGGAATTTCTGCTTTTGCTTCTCACCTTTAAATGTTACCGTTTTATTTTCTTCAGGTTGTAATTTCACTTTCTTATTTGCACAATCGATCTGAGCATTATTACTAGCTAGCCAATGCATTCCTAAAATAACATCAAACTCTCCTAGCCTGAAAGGTATCAAATCAACTGAGAAATGACATCTCCCTATCTCAATATCACAACTTGGGCATACTCGATCTACCGTAACCTGATCATCATTTGCTAATTTTATGACTAACGCTTCATCTAACCACTGAGTCTCACAATCTATCTTAGAGATAAAATCTTCAGAAATAAAAGATCTAGTAGCTCCTGAATCAATCAATACTAGAGCATTTAAGGAATTCACAGGGAGTGTACCTGCAACCACATTCGGACTCTGTACTGCTTCCTTCATTGACATGTTGAAAGTCCTTGCCCCGGGCTGATTTTGTAGTGGTAGTGGAGGTGGAGGTAATGCTAAAACTCTTGGAATACTAGTGGCCATTGCAACTCCTCTGCGGTCTTTGGCAATATGTCCTTTTCTTCCACACTGGAAACAAGTGACTTCTGCTCTTCCCATCGGACATTCTCCAAAGTAATGTCCCCTTTGCTTGCACTTAAAACACGTGACATTTGGCTTGTTGCAAATTCCCGTATGTTTTTTACCACATGTTCCGCAATCAGGTATAGGCGGTCAAATAAGTCTTTGCTGAGTTGGGGCAGGAAGTCGATTACCCATCCTCTAGTTGTTTAGTTATGGTCTCCTGAAGTTTGCTTTTCCCCGGGCTTGAAATCACGGCCTTTTATTGAAACGGTTCTGAGAATTTCCTGGTCCTTTCTCTTTCTGAGCTGCTTCACTTTCACCTTCAATAATCATGGCCTTCTAAACAACAGTCGTATAAGTCGTCAGTTCAAACACAGCTACTCTGCTATGAATCCATGGTTTCAGTCCCTACTGGAATCTCTTGGCCCACTTCTCATCCGTATCCACTTGCTCAGGAATAAATCTGGCCAATTCAGTGAACTTGGTCTCATAATCCGCGACCGATAAGTTGTCTTGCTTCAGCTCCAGGAACTTGATCTCCATCTGGTTCTTCATAAAGCGAGGAAAATATTTCTTCAAGAAAAGATCAGTGAATCTATCCCAGGTTACCACACCTTCTTCTTCCAAAGCTTTCTTCAATTCCCACTAGTAGTTAGCTTCGTCTTTTAGAAAGTAGCTTGCAAAATCCGTATTCTGTTCTTCCTCAACTTTCACCAACGAAAAAGCCTTTTCTATCTCTTTCAGCCAAGCTCTCGCCTTTGTAGGATCTGTGGAACCCGTAAATCATGGAGGCTTTACCGACTGAAATTGCTTGAAAATGACCATAGGTGCTGCTGGTGGTACTTGATGTCCTGGATGAGCGGCTTGCTGTAACATCTGTTGTTGGAACTGCTGCTGTTGCTACTGCATTTGTTGTTGCATCATCAACATCTGTTGTTGCATGAGATTAAACATCTGATCCATCTGGTTATTATTATTTTGGCCCTCGATATTTCCATTTGATGAGTCGGGTCGTGCTTTTCTTTTAGGTGCCATCTTTCTGGTAATAAAACAATGGGTACTCTTAATAACGGTATATTAAACAGGTGTTAGGGAATGGAAATAGTTTTTATAATATTAAAACAGTGTTAAAACAGTTGATATGGGGAAAGAAAACAATTTATTAAATATCCAAATAAATAAAACAATATGATGTGTAAATAAATCCCCCTTTTTTTTTAAAATACTTTAAAATCTTTTTGAAAATATAAAGGGTACAACATGATCGTAAATAAAACAACATTTGTAAATATGTAACGGTAAAATAATGAAAATAAATGTAAATGCTTAAATGACTGGAAATAAATTAAAGAAAATGTGCAAAAGACCATCTCATACATATATATGGGTAGAACACCAGTTGCAGGTCTTAGTGCTTGATACAAAATCCTATGATATATCAGTCGTACTGTTACTACTATCAGTCAAAGTTAGTAGCTACACTCATACAAACTAGTCATACAATACTATGCTGCTTCTATCTACAAAAATGTACATGATACAACACTCCTCTATCTGCTAGTCTCAGAATCCTGGTGGCACGTGACTCAACTCCTCCTGCAATGCCTCTAGCACTGCCTCGGTAAGTCCCAATGCTCTACGATATGTTGTCTCTGCACTAATATCCTGCTGTCTCAGATCCGTAAGCTGCTGAGAACTAACTCGGTGAATCTGACGTAACCTCTCCCTCAATATGTAATCTGATCGTAATGCTCGGACGGGACCATCTTCCTGCGTCTCAAACAATCCAAGGATCTCTCTGCACTGGTTCTGCCATTGAATCCTCTCCTCTCTCTCCGCCTGAAAACGCTGATAAGTAACTGTATGATCCTCACGAAGATCCGTGCTAGAACCTCGAGAAGGTAACGGCCCATCTACTACTATCTCATCCATGAACTCTGGCTGTGGAAACTGATATTCTCCGGGAATAGGGGCATAAATAGCTAATAAGGCAAGAAATAAGACAGGCTGCTCCATCAGTGCATACACTAGTGGCTCTGCCTCTGGCTCCATCTGTGCAATATCTGGAATCTCAGGCTGCGGTACTGGAATCTGCGGCTCTAGGTCATCCTACTGTGGAAGATCCATCATATCAGGAACATCAAACATCGGTAACTCCAAAGGTGGAAAGTCAGGAATCTCCGGCTCAAAATAAGGAAAATAATCAACAAAGTCTAGTACCTCTAGTGGAGGTGGTATCTCTGGTGCTGGTCCGGGTGGCAATGGTGGAGGTGGTGGCAATGGAGGAAACATCTGCACTGATACTGGGGCTAGTACTGGTGCTGCTACTGGGTCTAACTCAGTCCGCTCTGACAAAGAAGCCATCTAATATACATAATAATAATAACACAAAAACAATTCAAACCACATTCCTAAAATTATAACCTCTAATCATATAAACAGACAATCCTAACAATCTTACTTCTATCCTATGTAATTTTCCTATCTTATCTTAATCCTCACGTTCTTATTTTCAAGGGTCAATCCTAAGCTCTGATGCCAACTATAACACCCTCTAAATGCGGGGTATAGATTTGGGGCATTATTAACAACAACTACAAACTAAACCTGCACAAGCGGAATATAAATATAATAATTACCCCGAACTATTACTACTCAGGATCTTTTAAGGGCTGAGTTGAAAACAAGAACCACATACTATACTTTATTACAAACCCAAATAAAATAATCTGTCTTAAGAACTCTCTTTGTTATAAAACTTTATTTCTCACCACACAACTTTTATTCAAACTACATAAAACTTTTATTCAACCCAACATTACTACTTATCCTGCTACACCTGATCTGGTAATTCAAAGCTCTCTTCGGGAATAGGAAGGAACACTCTTGGTATAAGAGGGTCCCGCTGCTTGACTCCCTTCTTGACTACGCGGGTCCTGATGGGTTTCATTCTCTACCTTAACTGTAAAACAATAGGAATAACAATAAAAAGGGATGAGCCAAAATTGCTCAACAAGCCTGCAACAATATATATAGTATAAAGAGAGAGAAATAAGTGAACCAATAAGCTGCTGGTTTGAACATCCATCTGAATCTGTATAGGATAATAATTTGCGAACACTGGCGAGTGCCAAATGAACAAGACTGGAAACAAGAACCAACATATGCACTATAACCTGCTGATCAGTCAGGATACAGTGCAGATCTATACCCAACTGCATAGACCCAACCAACATAAAGAGTACTCAGGCAACTATGGCCTATTAAATAATGGTCTGGGTAAAACCCAGCCCGTATAGTAACCATCCAGTCCAAGGTATACCATCCGGAACAATCGGAATGCTTTTGATATATCCCAACACAGGACATACCAGAGTATATGTAACAAGGGTAAAAGTATTAGAATATGAATAGAGGATTCAACAAATTGGGAGAAATCAAGAATCAAAATGAAATAGAAATAAGCATTAATAATTGGGTAACAGTGTATATGAACAATAATTATCACAGGTAACTGATATGAGAAAAAGAATTATAATTCACTAATCTGAATTTAGAATAGGGGAAAAACCTGCCTTGCGCGTACTTAACCTGATTCAACTCACCGCCTTCTGTCCCTAGCTTGCTCTGCCTTGCTAACACTGAACCAATCATGGAAAGATAGTTGTTTAGATAACTTACTATATATGTGTATCTCGAATTGATACCACGTAACCTTATCAGTCTACCCATGCATTTCTATCTGACTCGCATATATACACATATAATTATATAGCACGTAAGGTTCACATAGCCACGTAAAGCACATAGCACATTATGCACATAATTAATTTTTAGACTTATAATTATTTTTAGAATCGATTCTAGACTCATATTTATAATAACTAACCCTATCTGATTTTATTACAATTTTTCGGGATTTATTCTAGAATTTTTAGAATCGATTCTAGACTCATTTTTCTGAGTCTAGGGGTCTTCGTTTTGCTCAAATCGGACTAACGGTTTAATTATTATGAATTAAACAAGATTTAATTAATTAATAATTAATTATAAATAATTAATTATATTTTAATAATTATCTAATAATTATTGTATTTTAAAATAATTAATTCCTAATTATTAGGATTAATTACTATTTATTACAATTATTTACAAATTAATAACACTTACTCGATCGGATCGATTATTTACAAATAATCAATCGATTCAATTAACTGATACACTATTTATCCAATAACTACTAATTACTCGAATTATAATCTACTCAATGATTAACTACTCGTATAATTACGAGCTACTCGCAATCCTCACATAATTATCGAACCATTACATTATTATTATCGTAACATATACGATTCGTTAATTAATTATCGATATTTAATTATACGATACAAATAATTATTACGATAGTCTTCGAATAACTATCGCTCGAATAATAATTCTAATTATCGAATCACTACTCGTATAAATATGAGTTACTCATAATATTAACTAATTATCGGATTATTAATCGTATTATTTAATCCTTATTTATTAATTAATTACCTAATTATTAATTAATTACCTAATTATTAATTAGATAACTAATAAATAATTAGATAAATAATTAAATAATTAATTACATAATTAAATTCAAATTTATAATTTAATAAAATAATTTAGAAATTAATAATACTATTTTTCAGAATTTAAAACTAATTTTAAATTAATTATTAGAATTATTAAAACTGATTCTCTGATTTTAGAAACTATAATAAATAAATAATACATCAGAAACATATTTCAGGGTTTGAGATTAGGGTTTTTAGGATCAAACCCTAGTCGAAACCGGGTTGCAAACCGGGTCGAACCCGGGTCGCGAAGAACACACCCCAGCAACCCAGAATCCGACGCCGGCGACGTTTCCCGGCGAAAATCCGGCGAGACAAAAACACGACCAAATCGTGTGATTCAAGCTTGTTTCTTCCCCGTTTCTGGTGCACCGCAACACAGACACCTTCTCCTTCCTTCCTTCTTCTCCAGTCGTCGACGTCGTCACCGGAAAACGAAGAACAACGGCGGCGTCGCCGCTTTTCTGACGATGCTAAAACCTCAACCAAAATCAACGAAACCGGTGCCGTTCGACTCCAAAATCGACGATCTAAACGTCTCTAACAACCATAACATCAAACAATAACTAGAAATTCGAACCCGAATTCAAAATTAAAACCCGAAAATACCAATAAAAAAACAACTCAATAATCAATGAAAATAAGTACATGAACAGAAAGTACAGATCACAAGCTTCAAAACGAGTACTCACACGTTCGATTTGGATGCCGGAATCACGATCAAAATCGACTTTGATTCTCCTGCCCCGTTCTTCACTCAAACCCTAATCCCTTTTCTTTTTATTTTTTTCTGATTTTTAATAATAATTAACTGAATAATTAATTATAAATCTGGTATTTATATTTATGAAAATAATACCCCTAAATAAAATTAAGGGGCTAATTACACTCCTAATAAAAATATTTTGCCCCAATTTTTATAATTTTTGGGTATTAATAATGAATTTTTAAATATCCAATAAATACAAAATTAATGCTAAAAAAATTCCCAAAAATTGTGAATATTACAAAAATGCAATGAAAAATGATGTATGATAATTTCATGATCATATAAAAATAAAAATGTGATTTTTGCGGGGTTGTTGGTACCCGAAGGGGTCCGGAAAAGTCATTTTTCGCGAAAAAGGTAAATTTGTAAAACGTCTAGGGGTTTAGAATAGCGATATGGTATAGGGCATTTTTGACAAAATAGGGCCAATGATTTTGTTTGAAATACGAGCTTTTAAAACATGGTTTTGAGCTGTATGGGTTTTGATATAAAATATATAACTTACGATAAAACACTCAATAAATATCCCAAAACACGTTTGGATCAAAACAGACAACACGTAATGCATAGCAGTTAGGGTTTAATGACTCAACACATTTAATCACATAATAATACACATAATTTATCTTTATTATGATATAATACAAGCGTAATTTCTCGGTCGTTACATGAAGAGATCTCTGAACAAAATCATAGGAATGAAAGCTCTCTTCAGACACCTGAATTTGATGGCACAAACTCAGGGGGAGAAGGAGAGAATGGCAATGACAGTCATGGTAATACTGAAGAAAATGATGAAGGCACTAGTCAACAGACACACACCAGAAAGTGGGACAGGAGTCATACAGTAGAAGCTATTATTGGTGATCCCTCAGCTGGTGTGAGAACTAGAAGTGCAACTGCTAATGAATGCCTACATACATATTTTCTATCTCAAGTAGAGCCCAAGAAAACTGAAGAAGCCCTATTGGATCCTGACTGGATATGTGCCATGCAGGAGGAGCTGGATCAGTTTGAGAGAAACAAAATTTGGAAATTAGTCCCTGCACCAAAGAACAGAAGCATAATTGGAACTAAGTGGGTGTACATGAACAAAATGGATGAAAATGGAATTGTTACTAGAAACAAAGCAAGGCTGGTTGCTAAAGGCAACTCACAAGAAGAGGGAATTGACTATAATGAGACTTTTGCTCTTGTTGCAAGACTAGAAGCAATTAGAATTTTTCTGGCATTTGCTGCACACTCAAATTTCAAGGTGTATCAAATGGATGTCAAGAGTGCTTTTCTCAATGATGAACTAGAAGAAGAAGTTTATGTGGAACAGCCACCTGGCTTTGAAGATCGAGAATTTCCTAACTTTGTTTACAAATTACGTAAGGCTCTATATGGATTGAAACAGGCACCTAGAGCCTGGTATGACACACTGTCAGAATTTCTACTCAAACATGGTTTTACCAGAGGTACTATTGATAAGACTCTCTTCTACAAGAAGCATGGTGAAGATATGATCCTAGTTTAAATCTATGTGGATGATATCATCTTTGGATCTACAAATGAAAAGATTTGTCAAAGATTCTCTAGGCTAATGCAGAGTAAGTATGAAATGAGCATGATGGGAGAATTGAGTTACTTCCTCGGCCTTCAAGTTAGTCAAAGAAGTGATGGTATTTTCATCAGCCAAACTAAATATGTGAATGACTTATTGAAGAAATTTGGTATGGTGGATAGCTCACCAGCATCTACACCAATGTCTACTGCAACCAAGTTGGGTGAAGACAAGAAAGGAAAGAGTGTGGATATTTCAAGCTATAGAGGGATGATTGGATCATTGCTGTATTTGACTGCTAGTAGACTAGACATCATGTTTGCTACTTGTCTATGTGCCAGATTTCAAGCCAATCCAAAGGAATCACATTTGATGGCTGTCAAAAGGATTTTCAGATACTTAAAGGGAACTCCAAACTTGGGACTATGGCATCCTAAGGGAATTGGTTTTGAAGATGTTGGATACACAGATGCAGATTTTGCTGGATACAGGGTTGAGAGGAAAAGTACTAGTGGAAGCTGTCAATTTCTTGGTCAAAGACTTGTGTCCTGGTATAGTAAGAAACAACAATCCGTGTCAACCTCCACAGCTGAGGCTGAATATATAGCTGTTGGAAGTTGTTGTGCTCAGGTGCTTTGGATTAGAAATCAGCTAATGGACTATGGTCTAGTGTTACACAAAATTCCTATTATGTGTGATAATACTAGTGCCATATCTACAGTAGCTAATCCAGTTAATCATTCTAGAACAAAGCACATTGATGTTAGGTACCATTTTATCAGGGAACATGCTGCAAATGGTACCATTGAGCTCGTTTTTGTTCCAACAGAGAAACAATTAGCTGACATTTTTACTAAACCTTTGGATGAAGCAACCTTCACTAGACTTGTGAGTGAAATTGGAATGCTCAATTCTTCATCCTAAGGCAAGAACTCAGCTAATGTCTTACAACAGATTAATTTCTAATAAATCAACCTATTTTGATTTAATTGGAAATCAACTGAAATATGAATTATAAATATTTCAGAGTCTCTGTATATTTATTTTTCTTTAAAAACTCAAAAATTAACTTAGAATATTTTAAATTCTAAGTAAACTGCTTAGTTGTTAATTTACATCTTTAATGTGTAAAATTAACACAAGGCAGAATAACAGTACTCAAAGGTATAGAGAAATGAGTTCTCGATAAGTCAAAATGACTTATCGACAAGTCATTTTAGAGTTCTCGAGTGAGTCCTCGATAAGTCTATTTATAGACTTCTCGAATGACTTCTCGATAAGCTCTATTATGACTTATCGATAAGAACATGTAGAGTTCTCTAATAGTGTTAATTCACAGAGTTCTCGACAAGGATATTTTGAGACTTATCAATAACTCAGAACTAAAATAATTTAATTCAATGAATTATTTTAGACAAATACTTTTGGAAAATTTATTCTGATTTCAATTTGATTCAATTCAAATAAATTAGAATAATTTTAGTCCATTTTCGGACAAACTGGGCATTTATCAGAGTTCTCGATAAATCATTTCTTAGTTCTCGAAAAGAATTAATAAAATGACTTATCAAATGTACTTCTTTCAAATTCAAAATTGCTTCTCGATAAGTTTAAAATCAAATGTTTATTTGACTTCTCGATAAGTATTTTACTTTTTCTATAAATACCCAAACTTCACCATTAATCTTAACTTGGAATTTCTCAAAATTCTAAGTAAACTGAATATTTATTACGTCAAATCTTCAGTATGTGAACTTAATAAATAACAAATCAAAAGAAGCAAAAAGTATGAAAAACTGAACAAATTTAATTCATAAATTATGTTCATAAAAATACTTTTGACATACTTTGTCTCTAAATTTCTCTGACTATTGACACATTTACATGCTTATATGATTTCTTGCTTACGTGGAAATATGTTAGTCCAATGTTAGTAGACTAGTACATTATTTGTGTTGTTTTGAGTATGCTGATAGTGATAATTTTATCTGATTGCTTGCTGATAAGGAGAGTTACTTTTTGTGTAGGGAGTACGTGCTTATTTGTATGGGGAATAGTTACTCTTTAAAATAAACTAATATTCTTGAGTACTTGCATGGGGAATAGTCACTAGTCATTTCTAGCTGTCTAGTAGGCTTATGTGATTATTACTCCTATTATCCGGGAACTCAAGAGTCTCTTGGTTTCTATCTTTACTCCCTCTATAAATTAAAACGCTTCACTCTTTATCACTCATCACTCTCCTACTCTCAACAAACATCAAATTTCAAATTCACCTTCTGTTCATCTCTCTCTCTCTCATTCAAATGGATACCCCAGTCTTCTACAGACTTGCTAATGGAGCTTATCATCCGGTCCATCATTTGGATGATGATCTAGTGTATTTTGATCCTTTCGGACTTTGTGTCCGCCTCAAGGGGGTTTTTTACAGCCCCTTTGATATTCCACTTGAGGTCTTTTATGAACTCTCGTGGGGTGATCAAATTGACATTCTTTTCTTTGAGATGGAAGCCTCTTTCAAGCAGGAGAGACGAGCCAAGGTGGCTGAGCAGCAACGCCTTGCTGCTTTGGAGTTGCCGGAGAGGATCATCTCTCTTGCACACTCCATGTCTAGGGCTTACCAGCGCAGGGCAAGGAGGTTGGAGGCCGAGAAGAAGGACTCTAAATTAGAGTAGTCAGGATTAGGATTTACTCGTTAAATCTATGTCTTAATGTACTATGTTTCCATATTTAATGAAAGTTCTGATTCTTGTCTTGAAACCTCTTGTTTGTCTAATAATTACTATGTGCTTATATCTATATTAAATTTTGTCTTCTCTGCAATAATGCTTGCAACTAAAATATCTTACAATGTATTTGTCTAATAAAACTCTAAAGAGATACAGTTGCTCAATGCATTTCAGGTCTAATACAAGACATCAACAGGGAATTCAAATAATCAATTCACAGGTATTAGTGCTAAAACTACAGCTAAAACACCTCAAAACCAAACTGTGGTTTACCTAAGCACAACAACACAAACACAAACTCAAATACAATCCCACTCAGTTGACTCTCAAAAGCCACCTGTTTTATAAAAGGACAGCAATTTCTTGATGACCTTCAGATTGATTCAGTTATTTGAGAAAAGAATCCACCAAACATGAAAGTTTATCAGTTTACAGAATATTTCATGAATGTTTCACTTGCACCTTCATGTGCACAAACAGTCTTCACAGACTGAAAGGTTTGAGGGTAGTACTCCTGAGGGGGAGCTATCTAAATCCTCTCCAATTCAATTAGAGGTTCCTCAAGAAGGAACAACTCCCCTCATAACTCTAGCAGAAGCTGTCTCAGCAGTCAAATCTAGAAGAACAATTGCCTATGACAATGTCATAAGAAGGGCAATCTTATCACATTTATGTGACAATGCTCTATAAGGTGCACAAAGGTTTGAGGCTGGTGTACATGACAGTAACCCAGTCAAATCCTCTCCAATTCTAATGGAGGTTCCCACTACAAGTGGAAGACAACACACTGTCACAACCACAGAGCAATCTATGAGTCAAACTGTGACCCCATTCATAGATGCTAATGCACTCATTTTTTTGGTGAAATGAGTATAATTAGCCCTATATTGTCTTCCTCTAATCATATGATCACAAATTACCTCTTCTCAGCCACCTCTTATTTCTGTAGGTTAAACAACATTTGAGCCTTTCATGTGAGGCTAAGAGAAAAGACTGAGTGAAAAACACAGAATAAGAGAGGCAGGATCCTTCCTAGCAAAAGGAGAGGTAGATGAATGTATGGATTTAGTAATCCTTGTGAAGGAACTCTGACTCTCAAAAGTCATGAGACTAGTGCGGTGAGATTTTCTCAGACTACTTATTCAAAAGAACAGAGAGATTAGGACTTTTATCACTAACAGACCTTTTCTGCAGATCTAAGTGAAACTTCTATTATTTAAAACTTATCACCATGAATCTCAATGAAGCTTGAAGCTACAGACAATGCTCCAAATGGACAATGACAGCAGCTTGAACAATGTGCATTTAGCTGGATCTTTCTTCCTGGAGATAATGTCAAAAAGGGGGAGAATATATCTAAATGCCAAAACAGCTAATGCATGTTGAATAAATCTAAATGCAACTCAACAAAAGAAGACCTGATGGGAAGATTGGTTTTGGTTTCTGCATTTGGATAAAGTTTTGACATCATCAATCAGAACTTGTGCATAATTTCATAATAAACAATTGGGGGAGATTGTAATATATAATAGATGATGTCAAAGATTACTGGAGCTAATAATATCATCAACATCTATGATCTGAGTATATCAGAAGATCAGAAGAGTTGAAGGCAGCAGGAAAGAGCAGAATATCAAAGGATGGAAGATTTCTGAATATAAAACCTGGCTCTTTATCAAGATACATGATATGGATGTTAGCTAGTTATCCTAAGCCAGATTTGCTGAAAATAATAGAGGCTCTAACTGAAACCCCCATCCTAGAAGAATTGGAAATACTTGTGCAAATTAAGAACATAATTGAGAAAGAATCAGACAGCTCAGTCTTTACTTAATTATTGTAAACTGTCAAATATTCATTGTACAAGTGTTGTATCAGCTTTTGTATTGTTTTATTTTCATTCTTTAACTTGGGGTTAGTCTTGTTAACAGGCATGAATTTGTGATAAGCAATCTTCTCACAAATTGGGGGAGATTGTTGTGCAAGACATGCATGTATCATAACAAGACTAAGTCATATTGACAACCCTAAGTTTAGTTGTATTGTAACCTTAATCTGTAATTTATACTTGTAACACTTAATGTCTGTAAAATGTAAATGGAGCATACTGGAGCATTTTTCTCTAAACAGTGTCAAGCCTAAGAATTCTATCTGGAAGAAGATCAAGAAGATCATGCCTCAGAAGAATTATGAAGAAGCTTGGAGTTGAATAATTCTGTTTGGTGAATAACATTCTAAGTCAAGATCTCTACAAGTCACAGAATTAGTGTTATAGAGAAGTCATTCGAGAACTCAGAAAGACCTATCGAGAACTCAGGAATTGTCTATCGAGAACTCAGGAAATGCTATTGGAGATATCGATAAGTCAGATACCTATTCGAGAACTCAGAGATATCGACAAGTGTACATTCATTAGAAAACTCTGAGTTATCGATAAACCAAAGTCCATTAGAGAACTCTGAGTTATCGATAAACCAAAATTCACTAGAGAACTCAGAGTTGTCGATAAGTCAAGTCAATAATGAAGTTTCAGAGATATCGACAAGCCAACATGCCTATCGAGATGTCGAGTTCTCTACAGCTTAATTGGAGATCTCAAAGTGAAGAAATTTCTCTAAGTACATAATTGCAGAACAGTTTAATATCCAAGGGTGCAAATCAACAAACAATTCACATAGCTGGATTGACAAGTCTACAAAAAGCAGTTTGAGAGATGTGCAAGATCAATGACAAAGATTAAATGACAGAGGAGATTAAAGTAATCACGGGATACTAAAGATATGCTAAGCCAGAATTGGAAGATTTGCTTTTCTATAAATAAAAATGACAAGTGACAGTTTAGAAAAGCTAATAGCATGTTTATTATCCACTGTGTAAACCAGCAGTTAACTGAGTTATAAAGTTAACACTGGTCCTCTAGTTAAACAGAACAATCAAAATAGAAAATCTAGTATTCTCTCTCAAGAAAGAAGCTAAGTTCTAAAACAAGAACTTAGAGATTTTTTAGCAAAACTCTGCTTGATTTTTAATATAAAATTAAGTGAGTTTTGAAGATCTTTGTTCTACATATTTGCATTGTTACTTATGTTTAACATCTACTCCACAAAATCATTCATAACAATCAACTTCTAAACTCAGAGCAAAACCAAAAAGTAAACATTTAAGCTAAAACACATTCACCCCCCTCTGTGTTGTATTCATATCTAACACTCCTTTTTCTAGTAATTCTTGCAATTGCTTCGCTAATTCCTTCATTTCAACTGGCGTCATTCTGTACATGGCCTTGGATACGGGCTTCGTTCCAGGTGCTAAGTCGATTTCAAACTCAATTTCTCTATCCGGAGGAAGTCCTGGTAAATCGTCTAGAAGCACGTCTAAAAACTCATTAACCACTGGAATATCTTCAAGTTTTGCTGGCTTTTCAATTCTATCTATCACATAAGCGATATAATTCTCGCATCCTTGTCGCGATAGTCTTTTAACTTGGATCATCGTTAAAAACTTCTTTGCTTGCCTTTGACCTCTAAACGTCATCATTTTCTCATCTGGTGTCTTTAGAATCACCTTCTTATTATGACAGTTTATCTGAGCGTCATGCTTAGATAGCCTATCCATTCCTAGAATAACGTCAAGTTCTCCTACCTTAAACGGTATCAAATCAGCACAAAACCTATTTCCAGAAATCTCAATCTCACAATCGGTACAGACTCGGTTAACAAATACACGTTCTTGATTTGCTAGTTCTACATTTATGATCTCATTTAACAATTCAACTAGGAAATTCAACTTATCACAAAAAAAAACTTGATAAATAAATGATCGAGTTGCTCCCGAACCTACTAAGACTTTAGCATATAAATAGTTCACAGTAAGCGTACCTGCCACCACATCCGTGTCCTGAATAGCATCCTTCATAGACATGTCATAAACTCTAGCTCTTGGAGGCTCATTCATTATCAGAGTACATCCCATGATTCTCAATACATTACTGACTTGGGCTGGTGATTTATAATCCTTCACCATATGCCCTTGTTTTCCACACTTAAAACATGTAAACCCAACTACTGGAGCCTTGCTTGCTTGATTCCTGGTAAGTTGATCTCTATTTGCTTGCTCTCTGAAAGGTTGAGTCTGACACTCCCTTGAATACTGCCCCTTATGGCTACATTTATAACATACCACATTTAGTTTATTACAAACTCCTCAGTGTTTCTTTCCACATACCTGGCACTCTGGTATAGATGGCCTTTGCTGACTCGGTTGATTTCCAATGGATGGACGATTTCCTTGTCCCCCATTGCCTACATTTTACTTTTTGAAATTAAAATTCTTCCCTGGCTGAAACTTCCCTTTCTTCTGATTACTAAAGTTTGGAAACTTCCCTGCTTGTGACTGTCATCACTTCCCTCGAACTTTCTTTTCTTACTCTCCTCTCCTTTTGTGATATTTCACTCTATGTTTCTATAATCATAGCTTTCTAAACCACTCCGCATACATGTCCAACTTAAATATAGCTACTTTCCCTCTAATCGATGGTTTAAGACCTTGTTGAAATTTCTTAGCTTTCTTCATGTATGTGTCTACATAATATGGCACAAACCTAGATAATTCCTCAAACTTACTTTCATAATCTTCTACTGATATATTTCCATGCTTCAATTCTAAAAATCTCAATTCCATTTGATCCTGAACAAACTAAGGAAAACACTTTTCTAAGAACAACTCCTTGAATCTATCCCAAGTAATAATATCCATACCTTCTAATGCTTTAACAGATTCCCACCAATAGGTGGCTTCATTCTTCAGGTAATAACTTGCAAACTCCGTCTTCTGTTCCTCTCTTACCTTGACTAGACTGAATGACTTCTCAATCTCCTTCAACCAAATTCTTGCTTTAATTGGATCCGAAGAACCCTTGAACTCCGGTGGATTCACCGCCTGAAATGTCTTAAAAGTTACCTGGGGATTGGCCTGTCTTTGTTGTTGTTGAGTGAGGTTAACTGTTTGTTGGGCCAAGATCTGAAGAATCTGGGCCACGGTTGGATCTATGAGACTGGATTTGAATTCAGGTTGTTATTATCATTGTTGTGCTTGGTTTCTTCATTCTGGGTGGTAGCACGGGTGTTTCTTCTGGGAGGCATTTTTTTACAATCTAGGAGGCCTTTTTTTACTTTTAGGAGGCATTTTTTTAGTCTTTAAATCAAAGTTTTTTTACAAAAAAATTGAATAAGATGGAAGTATTTCTTTTCGAAAATATTTTCAATCATTCAACTAAGTAAATTGCATGCTTCTTTACAGAATGTAAACAATCAAAGAAAAGGGTATATATTATCACAAGAGTTTATAACGGGTGCTGTAAATAAATAAGATAAAAACAGGTGCAATAATGTAAATGACAATGCTGGAAAAGAAAAGGTACTGATATATATATATATGTCAAGGTTAGTAGTACAAGCGTGAAAACGTTTCAACAAAAGCAAAAGTACAACAGGCCTACCCACTAGTCAGCAAGTTTAGTCTATATATACAAAAACAAAAGTCTGTTGATGTTACGCTACATCACGACTATACATATAACATCTGTCATAACACTGTCATCTAGATCTATGGAAACTATGGACCTCTAATCTCCTCAAAACACCTCCAAAACCCATATGGCCCACTCCACAAGAGCATCAGGGATGGCATACTCATAAATGGCTCCATGTAGACTGGCACCAGCTACCCTCCGGAACACATGAATCATATCTCTAAGCTTCCTCTCACCTCTCCCAGTATCTCTGGTACTTGCAATATGTTGTAACTCTCGAATCTGTCCTCGCAACATCTGTTACTCCATAAGATAGGCCTCAAACTCATGGAATGGAACAGGGCACGGGGTAAACGGAAAAGAGGCGCTAACAGTTGAATGCCTAGTGAAACCAGAATCTTCAGGTGGGGGTCCTCGAATAGGTGGTCGCACATGAGGGGGGTGGTGGTATAGCTCAAAAAGGTGCAGCCGTCACTACTGGGGGTAACAAAGCTGATACTGGTAGAAGAATAGGGTGTGGATCAGATCTGGGTGGGGATGGTGGTCCATTAATAGAAGGCTCCATATGATCAGATGTCTACAAACCCGAATTTTTCACCTCGGTAAAAGACCTTTATGAATAGTAATCTTGCGGTTTAATAAAAACTTTTGCGATGACACCATATACGAGTATTTAATTTAGGTTTCCAAGTTGATATTATGATTATACGTGACTAATGAGTGTATATAAAAGTCGTTAGTTTTTGGAGAAAACCAATATTTCAAAACGACCTATTTAACGAACTATCGAGGAATATGATAATTGTACTAAGGCCAAATATTTAAAATCCTACGAATAAAACCCAAGTACAAGATTAGAAAATATAAGGATTACGATTAAAGGATTTACCCCGTGAATCACTCACGAGGACTGATTGAGATTACGAGGAAATGATTGAGTAATTACGTAAGTGAATTTATAAGCAAACCAAGGCCATGAAAATTCCATGCAAATACAATGCAAACTAATTAGCAACAAATTATCCAAGCTATCTAATTAAATTAAAAACTAGTACAAAACAACTTTCCTTAAAATAAGGGTTCTTATTTTTAATCATGTTAAAGCTTGACAATTGGTGTGCAATTTAGGCCTAGACTTGGAAAAAGAAAAGCTTGTCCTAAAACCTTAGACATATAAAAATTGCATACAATTTCCACCACACTTCCAAAGGAATCCAAGAGAAAGTTCTCCCCCCACATTTTTCCTTCCATTCGACATTTTCAAGAAGCTAAGGAAATGGAAATCAAAATCTCAAGCTTGGCTCATGAAACAATCCTCAAATTAATTCCCAAGCTTCCTCATCATCAAAATAAGGTAAGATAAATTTTGTATCCAATTATATTGAGTTCTTCCTAGGTTAATAAATTGGTAAAGATGCTGATGAATAGTGACAAATATTAACTTCAAGAATTTTCTTGATTTTCTTGGAAAAATTTAGGCTTCTTAAGCACACCAAGTACTCACCAAGCATCATCCATCAAGAAGAGAACCTCCCAAGATACCAATAAAGGTATAAAACTTCATCCAAAATTTGTTTAAGCTTTAAGTTTCAAGAAAAGTAAGGATCTTGGATGTAAGTATGGTTTGATAGTTGTTTTGTAGATTTCTTGAATATTAGCTAGTTAGATGCTAAGGTTGATATTTTGGCCTCAAGAACTTGATGTTATTGAGATTAATAAGTAGTTAGATGTTATTATGATGATTTTTTTGGTAATTAGTAGTTTAGAGTGAAAACGAAACACGGATTGTAAACGTAACGACGATAAAATGATCGAATCACGACATTAAATTTTCTGCAAAGATATAGAAAATGTAATATGTGTTTTCTTTAAAATTTAGACTTGATAATGATAGGCTTGTTGTAAGGATCATTTAGACACTTGAATCGCTTTATTTTTATTTACGGTTCAAAAGCTTGGTCCATTTTAATAAAAATGATTTACGCGACAAAAACTGCTAGGAATTACGAACCTTGGAAGTATAAATGATCGACTTAAGATTATTCTAAAATAATGAAAATTTTACAGAGAGTAAGAGATGGAGTATAAAAACTTCCATAAAATTTCAAGTAAAAATATTGATTTTTCAATTTTATAAAAATGTCGGAGCCGAGACGCGAGGAGTAAGAATACAAAACGGGACCCACTGATAAAAAACTGTTGCTTCGGGATTTTAACCCTCTGCCCAGAAAATCATTTTCAAGTAATATGTTCTAAATTTCTTCTGGATCGTGCACACAAAAGTGGTGCATCGATTGAGTTAACGGTTTGAGAGAAATCAGTTTTAGTGAAAACGTTATGAATAGTAAAACTCCGTAGTTGACTGAACTTTTAAAATATTTTTCACCTATTTAAATTCATATTTTCAAAGTGAAACTTGTATGATAAAATGGTAAAAACACTCAAAAATCTCCTTAATATGGTTTCATATTAGAATATTAATTTATTGATTTATTAAAAAAATTAGAGTATGAGTCGCGTAATAGTAGCATTCAGTAAAGTCAACCCTAAAAGACCGTTGTGACCGTCCATTGCGACCAAGGGTTGATAGTTATTTCGAGTAGGTCGAAGATCGAAAATTGTAAAGTATTACACTTATTAGTAAAATAAGTCATTGATGGGATTAGGCATACTGATTAAGATTATGATATTTGTTGATTCGAAAACTCGAAACGAGTGGAAGTCGGAAACGTATCTTGGACTCCAGGCAAGTTTTCAAACCCTACCTTTTAAGAATTGTTGTGTTACGATTATTTTAAAATACAACAATATATGCATGATTTTGTATAGTAAAATACCGGATTCGAAATGATATATTTAGATCGAGAGTCGGTCAGTGTAAGTTTATAAAAACCCAGAAATATTCCGGAGGTGTTTATATTTGAGAATATTTACGCTAGTGTGTAAGTTTGTATTATATATTATACATGGAGAGTCAGTCGGTATAATTATTTAAAACCCGGATGTATTTCGGAGATGTTTTGAATGAATAAAGTTCATATTTATTTTATTCCAAGTGACTCGACGTCCTCTTGCAAAGTATTATATACCTCGAATTTATTTAAAACGATTTCCAAAGATCGTATTCCCTCAATTTATATTTAATTATTTTAGCGATGAATATTATTTCAGATATTCATTTAAAGGAGAAGTATTCTTCGACGATTACTTTATTAATATTTTCAATTATTTAATATTTACTTAAGATTTAATTTAATTACTTAAACATAAATCAATTGAGGAATATTATTTCAAATATTCTTTTAAAGTAGAATTCTTCAAGGTTTAATTATTTAATAATTAAATATTTATTAAATGATTTATATAATTTAAAAATCATAAATCTTACTTTTAAAAATATTTTCTGAGTATTAGAAAATCATTCTACTACTTCTAGATCATCGAAAAAGATTATTTCAAAATATTTTAAATATTTTGACCATACTGTCAAAGGAAACTCCCACTTAATTATTTATTTTTTGACAACAGACAACTCACATTATCATAATACTTCCTCCAAAAATTCTCGGAAGTATGTTTATATGTATATATATATATATATCGGTCTGTAACTATCAACAAGCAATATGCTTGGGGAACAATATAAGTTCCAGATTTATGATAGGATTCTTAAAGGAGACGGCGGGGTAGACTCTAGTACTTTATGGACTGGAGAGACTACTATTTACTACCGCATGAGAAGGTACCATAAATACCGATGAATATGTGGAGTATGCATACCTTAGAGGGATGGACGCAAAACCGTGTCCTGAGAGGGATGGACAAGAAGTTTGTACCTGAGAGGGAAGGACACAGAAAAGGCCCGAATGCGGCCAGGGTGATAATCGATAATAAAGGGAATCTTCTTTCTACATGTAGAAAACAATAAATATTTACCGTTATACGACTGATCATCGTATTTCGGGGGCTCCGGTGAATGTCCTATTCTTTTAATTGGAATTGAAATGCAATACCGTATCCCAAGTCTAGGTGTTGGGTTTACCATTAAGGTATTTGCAAACTAATAACTCAATCAAATAGTTGTTTTTAAAAGAGGTGTGTATCACCAAGAAAAATTACTTTAAGTGAACTTATATCCATATACGGATTCAAATATAAATTCTTGTACAGTCTTTTCATTCCGATGATTATTATTGCTGAGCATTCTTTCTTTTAAATTTCACAATACAAAAGGTAACCAATATGCCAGTGTGGGACTTTGTCGCTTGCAATCATGCAGAGAAGCCCTTGCATCCTTATCTCAGGTGCGCCAGAATATTCAGATAGGTGTAAGATATTAGTATTAATTGTTGTAACTTCGTGTAGAGGTTACGAATAATTATTTAAGATCCTGTAAAGTACATGTGAGTTGTAATTAAAGAAGATTACACTGGGTACATCATTTTTAAGGCTATAACTTGTGTGTGTGCATTCGTAAGTAGTATAAGATATAAATCAGATTCGTTCCCATAGAGACTGGTTTAGGTTAAGTTCAATTTATGCACCTATGCAATAATGTATGGTTATCGCTCAATGCTAAGACAAATAACAAATTGGGTTTTATTAAACTAAGAGATTATACTAAATAACATTAACTAAGAGAATTGAGGTTGAATTACTATATATGTCAAACATGGGATTTTAACTTCATTATATACTTCATTCAATAGCCTTATAGTTCTTAACCTTAGCATGTGATGGTGATGACACTAATCAGATAACACGAAACTGATAAACGCCAAATTTTGTTGTACGAATACCCTACTACTAAGCATCCACAAAAGAGATAGAAGTTGAATAGTCACTAATTATGCTTAGTCCTTATATATCTATAAGAATCGAAAACATAACAGTTTAATGTGCAAGTTATCTATCGTGATTACATAGGGCAAGTAAGATGGTTAAAATTACCTACGAATCATGCATAACAAATACATGAACCTATGCTAGCATGGCAAGTTCTAAACCTCTATATTCACTGTCGCTTCAATAGAGATTAACACGCTATCTTATATGTTAGCTACGCACATAAGACGAATAAGCACAACCAATACTAGGATATCAATCAATCACCACACACCAAGATATCGAAATAAATTAATTATTGAAATCCATAAGTAAATCCACTAGAATCCCATGATACCTATTAGCCCATAATTGAACTCATCGTCACCATGGGTTCCAATGAAAGCATGGTATAAAACAAGGTCTTAATAAACTGAATAATAATTAAAGTACGAATAAACGAGATCTAGGTTCAACAAGAACGAAAATGAGCATCCAAAGTTACAACTAATTCGAAGAATCACAAGTTGAAAACAAGATCTTCTTTTTCGAAGTTGTTTTGTGCTTCTAGGTCTTCTCCTTGGTATCCCAATCTTCCCGGATGATGAAAACCCCTTTTTTAAGTATATATAAGCCCATATTGGACCTGGACCCTTAAAATCGTCAAATTCCACTCAAAAAAGGCTTTTTCAGCGAAGTCAGCCGCGCATCAGCACGCGGCCGGCTGACACCAGCAGGCGGGCGCCTGCTAGCACGCGGCCGCCTGACACCAGCAGGCGCCTGTAGCCTTTCTGGAAAATTCTGATGAATCTTATTTTGGCCATAACTTGAGTTCTACTCGTTAGAATTAGGCGATTCAACTGCCCACGCGACGCTAACGAGATTCTTTACAACTTGAAAATGGCCTTGGATTCCAAATCTGAACACTTTTCATCATATTTCCTTTAAAATCTCCTTTCTTCATTTAACCGATACCTGAAATGCAATAACACAAAAATACATCAAAATACCAACAACTTGAGTCCAAAACACTAATTTAAGCTTGTAATAAAGCATTCCAAGTGGATATAAAATGCACTTATCCATGTGTGAGAGAGAGAGATTGGGGTCTGTTGGATTATTGAATCAATACATGTTATACATGTTTGAAGGATGGTGTGACGACCCAGATTCATGACCCCGGATTTGGGGGCGTTATAAAAATGGTATATGAGCATTAATTTATAGTACTTAAAGATGTGAGTGTTAGGAGTTTTTTCTAGATAGGAGATTGCGTAAGAGCTCATATAGAGTTCATCATTGGACTGAAGTTCTACCAATAAGTAAGTTAGGTTGAGATGTTTACTTGAGGTATTATACTAAAGACCAATGTAAGCACTAAAGATCGTCAGAATGAGGAAGATAGATATTAGAATTGAATATGATTTGGTAAAGATGTGATATAAAACTCGAAGCTGAGTCTCCAGTGTATTTGAGGTAAGGACGGTATTACCAACACCATAAGTTCATTTAGATAACACGAGCCTGGTTACTCATTGTTCTTTATAGGTTGCCCATGAGGGAGCATCACATGTGAGAATCATGCAGTCTAATTATTAATATATAGTTGAGGTTATTGATCCAAACTAATTGAAGGTATCATTTTTCTAATGAGGATTTGAATATCATATGAATAAAAAATGCAGCAGAGATAGTGTCCAATATACCCTTGAGGATTTTATTTCCATTAAGAAAGATTTGAACATAATATACAAATGTCATCATAAGACGAGAACACTACATGATATTATTAGTGCGCTTAACATGTAAGGTTATGATGGTTTAGCTCAAAGATTAAGAGCATCGAGAATTGATGGCATGTCTATAATTAAATGGTGTATGATTACAATGAGGGATGGTTCGATCTTAGAACCTATTATAAGGACTAAGGAGAGAATAGTGAATCTAAAATAAAATACTTCGGTAAAAATATTGTCAGATACTATGTATATATACTCTCTATATATTTGGTAATATATGCTCACTTAGACACACATGCCACCGAACTTATAGACTGCATTGAGATCCCCGGGAGATCTCGCTGATCTGTTTCCAGGGGGACTTGCCACTTTTAATTAGTAACGGATGCGTGTAGCAGGCCCCTATCGGCTTAACATATGCTTTTGGAATAATTTTGAGTAACTTCTTCGAGGTAAAACACCGGAATGACATATATACTTGCGAAAGTCAAGTTAGTAAGCGACTTTAAAATAATATTGAGGGAGTTACTAGTTGAAACATGGAATTTCAAAAATAAAGAGATGGGATCATCCTCAGAAGGATAATAATGAGAGTTAGGATAATCAGTGAATTATTTTGTCATCTACTTACCATCACACTACCCCCTCCAATTGGTTTATCGTTCGCATTGCCTTGATAAGTCATATCAGGAAATCCTTTTAGTTCTCTACTTTGAGCATCTGATATGACCAACAACTTAAGTAATTTTCTCCGAATAAGGACTTACCCAAAGTCTTGTGTTGATCCATGAACTTTCATTCATAGATTATGATCTTCTTTTTTATCTCAAAGCTATTTATACTTTATTTCAACTATCCCGGGAAATTTTTAACAAATTTTCCTCAATTAATCGAAGAATATTCATAATAAATATCTCCATTTGATTCTTCTTTCATACTTACTCTTCTCATTCAAGATTGTAAATATTTATCAAATTGTTAAAGATATGGATGATCTAATATCCATAGATTCCTCGGGAGTCCATATTTAGGATGAGATTGTATATTGAACTTTGAAATCATAGTAAGAGTATCAATTTAATATTGGTATTCTGAATTCAATTCTATTTGAGACTTTGATAAAGTATGTGAACGAGGGCACCTCTGAATGTACCATCTTATTGGAAAGAAATATATGATGAGGGGCTATCAATTGTTCCGATACGAAGACCACTCGATTCAGAGTTATAATTGCTTTTCTCAGCCCAAATTTGAAAACTCTTTATTTTAAAATCGTCATCCAGGTAGCCATAAATTTCTTCAGTGGCTATGATGTTGAGATTTTATACGAACAAACTGAAATATGCTTAGTTGCATATGTTCTCATGAACGACTAGTTAATTGTCCTAACTGTTGAAACTGTAATCAATACGATGAAAATCTAGTTAATCTTCCTGGCTAGTTGCTATGAGCCAAACCAATCGAGCTGGCCATTTTCTTAGCCAGTTGATAATATTGCTTGATATAGACTAGTTATTATTTTGCTAGTTCCACTTCCAATCAAATTTTTATTATTTCACAATGCATTATATATGAAAAATTAATTGTTGATGAAATTTTTAAATAATGATTTAATTAAAACCTAACTAGGTCGCCCACTCAAACGAGGATTCATATCCAGTTTTATGAAATACTTTGTTCATGAAATGTTCTATTCTTTCATTTATATAAAGAACATCCATTTAAAATCATAAAGTGATTGAAGAACAATATACTTCCTTATTTGTTAATCATTGGATATAATTCCTTCTTTCAAAATAACATCATTTTGAGACCTTAGTGGTTAATCTTTGGTTGATGATGTTATTCAAGATTTCTTTCATTATTCGAAAAGAAAAGTATTCTTTGAATAGGGAAATCTTACAAATATCATCCGTGTGATGTTATTATTCAGCAATCATTGTTTTCAAAGGATATTCTCTATAATATCATAATGTAAAATTTTAAGGACATGGAAAAATAATCCTTGTTGTATTCTTTCTTCCAATTCATATATCTTTTGAGTATTGCGACTCTTTTATTCAAGGCTTATTATTTCTTGAGATATTTGATTTTGAAATCTTGTTAAGATTGTCTAAACTACATTGATATCGTGAAAATCATTCTTCCAGGCTGATTACCTTCCGAACAAAGAGGGATATAGTTGAGAACCAATTACTGTAATATGAGATTGAAAACTCAGTGCTATGATTGTGCCATTAAAACATATTGATGGGTAAATTTATGTAACTGTTAGGAATGTATGTGCATTAGTTTGATGATATGTTTAACAAAATACTTAAGTAGAAATTTAGTGTCTGTAGCCTCAACGGATAAGACCACTTTGACTATCCGTTGATGGTGTAGCTTTTCTTAGAAATAAGTCTAGTGTTGTAGCATATTTCAGTCTCTGTATTTAAAATGTAATTCTTGGAAGTTGAGAGAAACTATGAGTCATGTTGACTACTAGATGATATGCAGATAGGAAGGCCAATTGTAAATACTTCATGCCTTGTAATTTTGTATAAGTGAAGTGGTATCAACGGATGACTTAAAGACCTTCAACGGATGAGAAGCTAAGCTTCAACGGATGTCTCTAAAGCTTCAACGGATAAAGTCATCAACGGATAACATCCTTCAACGGATGAGTGCATCAACGGATGAAAGCTTCAACGGATAACATCCTTCAACGGATGAGTGCATCAACGGATGAAAGCTTCAACTGATGTTCTGATGATTAGCCGTTGATAAGGGGTAGTTGTACCTACAAACAGAGGCACATGGGTTGATAGAGACAACTGAGATGTGGTAGCCGAATTTCAGGAACAACAGAAAAAGCAGCCGTTCTTCTTTAGTACAAAGATGCAATAGTCAACAAAGTACTGGAGTGAACAGGAAAAGAAGCAAGTGAAGATCTTATTTTATTACTGTATTTTATATTGTTCTTCACTTGTACACTTGGTAGTATATAAACCAAGTAGAAGCTAGTAATTAGAGAGAGATTTTCCAGAGCTGTTTAGAAAAATATTGAGAGAAAATTCATCTAGTTTGTACTAGGATGCAGCTGTGATCAACATTGTTTAATCACAGATTTTCTAAAATACCATCTCTGGTGGAACAACAAATCCACCAGAAAAGTTTTTAAGGTCTGTTGTGTTCTTTTCATTTGTGCTTGAATATATATCTGTCTGTATTAGCTTAAAGCAATTCACACACTTGTTCTTCTTGAACACACAACTTTCATAAACTGCTCAAAACTTGAAAAAGTTTTGAGATTTACATTCAACCCCCCTTCTGTAAATCTCATTGTTAGTCCACTAGGAATAACAATTGGTATCAGAGCAGGCTCTTGACATACAAAGAGTTTAAAGATCTTGGAATCTAACAAAGATGAGTAAGAAGGATATTGGAGTAAAAATCCCAGTTCTTGACAAAGACAGTTATCACCATTGGAAGGTGAAAATGCACCTTCATCTACTCTCCCAAGATGAAGGTTATGTAAACTGCATTGAGAATGGTCCTCACATTCCCCACAAAGTAGCAACAGTTGCTACAGCCACAGTTGCTGTTGGTCAATCCATTCCAAAACCTAGAGCAGAATGGACAATGGAAGACACAGAAGAAGTCCACAAGGATAAGAAGGCTATGAACATTTTGTTTAATGGTCTTAACATGGATATGTTTGATAATGTGATAAATTGCACAACTGCCAAAGAGGTTTGGGACACAGTTCAACTACTGTGTGAAGGTACAGAACAAGTGAAAGAAAACAAAATACAGCTTCTCATTCAACAGTATGAATACTTTCATTTTGAAGAAAATGAATCTTTAAATGAAACATTCAATAGGTTCCAAAAGCTGTTGAATGGACTGAAGCTGTATGGAAGAGTGTACCAGGTGAAGGATTCAAATCTTAAATTTTTAAGATCCTTGCCAAAGGAATGGAAACCCATGACTGTCTCCTTAAGAAACTCTCAAGATTATAAGGACTTCACTCTTGAAAGATTGTATGGAATCTTGAAGACTTATGAACTAGAGCTGGAACAAGATGAGGTATTGGAGAAGGGGAGAAAGAGAGGAAGTTTAGTTGCATTGGTAGCTGAAGATGAGAGGAAATGCAGACAAGAAACTGCGAGATCTACATCAAACTCCAAAGATGGTATAAGAAATCAGGAATCAAGCAAGGGGAAAGAGCAAGTTGCTGAAAATGAAGACAACTCCAGCCAAGATGACTCAGATGGTATTGATGAACATCTTGCATTTCTGTCCAGAAGATTTGCAAAGATGAAATTCAAGAAAAACACTAGAGCCACTAAACCTCACAAAAACACTGTGGACAAATCCAAGTTCAAGTGTTTCAATTGTGGTATAAGTGGACACTTTGCAGGTGAGTGCAGAAAGCCAACTTCTGAAAAGAAGAAATTTGAACAAGTAGATTACAAAAAGAAATATTTTGATCTACTCAAGCAAAAGGAGAGGGCTTTCATTACTCAAGAAAGGGACTGGGCAGCTAATGGAGATGAAGAGGATGAAGATGTGGAGTATGTCAACCTTGCTCTCATGGCTGATTCTGAAGAAAATGAAGTTAGTTCATCAAGCAATCAGGTAATCACTACTGACTTAACACAGCTTACTAAAGAAGAGTGCAATGATGCTTTTAATGACATGTCTACTGAATTATATCATTTGCGTGTGTCTCTTAAATCTCTTGCTAAAGAAAATAGTAGGATTAGAGAGAACAATCTGTTTTTAAGTAATAGAAATGCTTTGTTAGAAGATAAGATGATTGACCTAGAGAAAACAAAGTTGCATTGTATATCTGTTGAAAATGAACTAGCTGAATCTGTTAAGAAAGTAGAAATACTTTCCAATCAATTAGAGAAAGAGCAAGAGGTGATTAAAGCCTGGAAGACATCTAGGGATGTAAGTGCTCAAATTGCTAAGGTCCAAGGAATTGAATCATTCTGTGAAACTGCCTGGGATGAAAATAAAAAGAAACTGGAATTAATTGATGGGCTGTCAACGGATGTGGAATCAACGGATGATGAAAGTTATCCGTTGAAGGAAGAAAAGGAGCATCCGTTGAAGGTTCCTCAATCAAAACAGGCAGATGTTTCTAAAAGAGAGAATCTAAAGAAACTCAACAAAAAGTTTGGTTCAACTTCAAAGAACTTTGTCAAAGAAGAAGCAAGCACATCCAAAGATGTCAGTAAGGTGAATGTAGGGCACATGACCTTAGAACAGTTAAATAACAGGCTCAAGATGGTTGAGGATAAAAAGGAATCTAAAAGAAAATCCAACAGAAATGGGAAGGTAGGAGTTAATAAACACAACAATTACACACCTGATAGGTATGCTCCTAGAAAAAGCTGTGTGCATTGTAGTAGTGTTAATCATCTATCTGCTAATTGTAAATCCATTAAGAAGACTCCCATAACTGTACCCTCTTCTATGCCTAATATGTCTGCATCACCTCTGCATGCTATGCCTGTTATGTCTCAACAAAATCCTTATGCACATTTTGTAAACATGCCATATTTTAACAATCCTTATCTTGCTGCATTTAGTATGCCTCAAATGCCATACAATATGCCCATGTGGAATAACATGTTTGCACAATCAATGCCTAATAATTTTACAAATGTGCTAAATGATTCTGTGACTAACCCTACACCTCAACCAACTACATCTAAGACCAAGGTTGACTCAAACTTACCTAAGTCTAAAGATGCAGGAGGAATGAAGTCTAGGAGAAAGGCTAACAAGGATGGACCCAAGGAAACTTGGGTACCAAAATCAAATTGATTGATTTTATGGTGTGCAGGGAAATGGAAGAAATCTATGGTACTTGGACAGTGGTTGTTCAAGACACATGACAGGAGATTTCTCCCTGCTCACAGAGTTCAAGGAAAGAGCTGGCCCTAGCATAACCTTTGGAGATGACAGCAAAGGGTTTACTATGGGATATGGCTTGATTTCAACAAGGAATGTCATCATTAATGAAGTTGCATTAGTTGATGGTCTCAAGCACAATTTACTGAGCATCAGTCAACTATGTGATAGAGGGAATACAGTTTCCTTCAATTCTGAAGCCTGTGTTGTCACTAGTAAGAAAGACAACAAAGTGGTTCTAACTGGAGTTAGAAAAGGAAATGTGTACATAGCTGACTTCAACTCTACAGATGCAGAATCCATTACTTGTCTCTTCAGCAAAGCAAGCTCAGTTGAAAGTTGGCTATGGCACAAGAAGCTATCTCACTTGAATTTCAAGACAATGAATGATCTAGTCAAAAAGGACTTAGTTAGAGGAATCCCTCTAGTTGAATTCTCAAGGGATGGTTTGTGTGATGCTTGTCAGAAAGGCAAACAAAGGAAAGCATCATTCAAAAAGAAGCTTGAAACAACAATTGATGAACCATTACAGCTGCTACATATGGATTTGTTTGGACCAGTCAATGTATTGTCTATTGCAAGAAAAAGATATTGCTTAGTGATTGTAGATGATTTCTCAAAGTTCTCATGGGTCTATTTTCTTGGATCAAAGGATGAAGCAAGTGAAATCATTATCAATCACATTAGGCAAGTCAACAATCATCCTGACTTGAAGGTTAGAAATATCAGGAGTGACAATGGAACTGAGTTCAAGAATTTGACATTAAGGCTGTTCTGTGAAGAAAATGGAATCATGCATGAGTTCTCAGCTCCAAGAACACCTCAGCAAAATGGGGTTGTTGAAAGAAAGAACAGATCTTTAATTGAAGCTGCCAGAACAATGCTTGAAGAATCAAAGTTACCAACATATTTCTGGGCTGAAGCTGTTAATTGTGCCTGCTTCACTCAGAATATTTCTTTGATCAATCAAGCTAAAGGCATGACTCCTTATCAGTTGTTCAAGAGAAGAAAACCAACTCTAAACTTTCTTCATGTCTTTGGATGTAAATGCTTTATACTGAGGAATCAATCTGACCATAAAGGGAAGTTTGATGCAAAGGCTGATGAAGGGATATTTGTTGGTTACTCAGCTGGAAAATCTTATAGGGTCTACAATCTAAGAACCAACATTGTTATGGAATCTGTGCATGTTGTGTTTGATGATAAAAAGATTGATGGACTAACAGATGAGGGACATAATGAGAGACTCAAATTTGACAACATTGAGATATATTGTGATGATAGTGAAGAGGAGACTGATGGAGATGACACTTCAAAAGGGATTCAAAACATGCCCCTGGATAATGCACAAAATACTGCATCCGTTGATAAAGGCAATGCAGTATCCGTTGAAAGACATAGTGCATCATCCGTTGAAGTACAAAATGAAGCATCCGTTGATCATAGTTCATCAACGGATAATCGATTTACATCATCAGTTGATAGAACTCCAAGTTCCCTGCAAAGGACCAACAACTCAGGGGGAGTTTCAACTAGTCAACACTCTGTCTCACATCATGACAATACTGAGGCCACCTCATCTAGAGCACATCTTCCACCACAAAGGAAATGGACCAAGAATCATCCCTTTGAACTGATCATTGGTGATGCATCATCTAAAGTGCAAACAAGAAAAGCCACTCAAGATAAATGTCTGTATAGTAGTTTTCTGTCTCAGGAGGAACCTAAGAAAGTGGAAGAAGCTCTATTGGATCCAGATTGGATATTAGCTATGCAGGAAGAGCTGAACCAATTTGAGAGAAACCAAGTATGGAAGCTGGTACCCAAACCAAAGAACAAGAGTCCTATTGACACAAAGTGGGTATTCAGAAACAAGATGGATGAAAATGGCATTATCATAAGGAATAAAGCCAGACTGGTTGCTAAAGGCTATTCTCAGCAAGAGGGAATAGATTTTGATGAAACATATGCTCCTGTTGCAAGACTTGAAGCCATCAGAATATTTCTAGCCCATGCAGCCCATGCCAATTTCAAAGTCTATCAAATGGATGTCAAGAGTGCATTTCTAAATGGGAAATTAGAGGAAGAAGTCTATGTAAGTCAACCTCCAGGATTTGAAGATCCAAATTTTCCAGACTATGTGTATTATCTGTTGAAAGCACTCTATGGACTGAAGCAAGCACCTAGAGCCTGGTATGAAACCTTATCAAAATTTCTTTTGGAGAATCACTTCACTAGAGGCACTGTTGATAAAACTCTCTTCTTTAGGGATGTTAATGGCTCTAGTATACTTGTTCAAATTTATGTAGATGACATAATATTTGGCTCTATAGATGATAAACTTTGCAAAAAGTTTGCTAAGCTAATGCAAAGTAAATATGAAATGAGCCTAATGGGAGAACTAACCTATTTTCTTGGTTTACAAGTTAAACAAGTTAGTGATGGAATTTTCATTAGTCAAACTAAATATATTTATGATCTTTTAAAGAAGTTTGACTTAATGGAATGTTCATCTGCAAAAACTCCCATGGCCACTGCCACCAAACTTGAATTAAATAAGACTGAAAGGTCTGTGGATATTACAAGTTATAGAGGCATGGTTGGTTCACTTTTATATTTAACTGCTAGTAGACCAGATATAATGTTTGCTACATGTCTTTGTGCTAGATTCCAAGCTGATCCTAGGGAGTCTCACTTAATTGCTATCAAAAGGATTTTCAGATATCTCAAGGGTACACCAAATTTAGGTATTTGGTATCCTAGAGAATCTGGCTTTGATCTAATTGGTTATTCAGATGCAGACTATGCAGGTTGCAAAATAGATAGGAAAAGTACAACAGGCTCCTGCCAATTCCTGGGAAACAAGCTTGTATCATGGTTTAGCAAAAAGCAAAATTCAGTCTCTACTTCTACAGCTGAGGCTGAATACATTGCTGCTGGAAGTTGCTGTTCTCAAGTGTTATGGATGAGGAACCAACTCCTTGACTATGGACTTCATGTTGATAGAATTCCTATCTTTTGTGACAACACAAGTGCCATAGCCATAACAGAGAATCCTGTGCAGCACTCAAGGACCAAGCACATTGATATCAAGTACCACTTCATTAGGGAGCATGTCATAAATGGTACAGTGGAACTACATTTTGTTCCAAGTGAACAACAAATTGCTGACATATTTACCAAGCCACTTGATGAATCAACATTCACAAGATTGGTAAGTGAGCTAGGTATGCTTAATTACTCTTAAAATTCATGTCTTTATTGCAATTTGAATTGAAGCCTGAAATATATTAGTTGCCAAGAACAAATTTGACTTTTAACATAGTTTATTCCATCAACGGATGTTCCCTATCCGTTGAAAGTCAAAATTGCTCTATCAACGGATAGTCATTATCCGTTGAAAGACAAATACATTTCTGGAATTTTTATCTGTCAACGGATAAAACTGAAGTACCTTTCAACGGATGACAATTTGCCTTATCCGTTGAAATGTCACATCAATCGATTCAGGTGTTTAACAGCCGTTGATTCTATTCTCTTAACCGTTGATACTCATACATACATCTGTATGTATTGGTTTTAAAGGTAATTTTTAGAATACTTACAGTTTATTCTTAAACGGCTGAAATTCACTAACGCATATTTATTGATAAATCTTTCTTTTATATTTTTGTTTATTAATTTGAGAAAGCATATAAGTCCTTCTGATTGTTCATTTTTACTTTACGCTTTCTTGAAATTTCAAGCATTTACCATTTTCTCTCTGCAAAAACTTCAAGTTATTCTCTGCAATTTCTACTCACAAAAATGGCACCAGTCGTGAAGATTATGTCTCAATCTGGGTTCATCTATGAAAAGAACAATTTCATAGCTTTGGTAGAAAAGAATGAAGCCCACTCAGACTATCACAAAATGATGGACTTCATCAAAAACTGTAAACTTAGCTATGCAATGCTGGAAGCCCCAACAATTTTCTGTGAAATAGTTGAGGAGATTTGGACAACTGCTGAGTTCAACTCCATGGATATGACTATCTCCTTCACTCTCAAAGGTAAAACTCACTGTATTAACTGTGATGATTTACAAGCATGTTTTAAATTGCCTGAGAACAATGCCATGACACCACACACTGATAGTGATGTATCCAGCATGTTAGATTCCATAGGTTATTCTCTTAACTCTGCTAATTTAGGGAGTATTAGAAGAAAAGGCCTTAGGAAAGAATGGAGTTTCCTTGGGGATGCCTTTATAAAGGTTTTCTCTGGGAAAATTAGTAATTTTGATGCCATAACTTCATCTCTGGTTAATATGCTCTATATGCTTGTTTCTGATAGGTATTTTAACTTTAGCAACTATGTGATGCTAGAATTAGGTACTAGATTGGGTAACAAAGCTAATAGACCTAATAACATCTATTATGCTAGATTCTTTATGTTATTGGCTAACCATGTTGCTGAAGGTTTAGTCATAATCAATGAGAATAATAAACTCAAGTGCTGGGCACAAGAGAAAAGAGTTCTTGCAGACTTGAAGAGAATGGATCTTAACAGCAGTGTGCCATTGGTGTATTTACCAATCATGAATGCACCTCAGTTAGGTGAGGTAATTGCTTCTACAACTCCTACTTCTTCCAACCTCTCTATTTCTTTATCTTCTAGTGTGGCCATGAAATCTGTGATGCCCCAACAGATTTCTACCAAGGTCACCAAAACTAAACTTTCAAAATCCAAGACAAAGAAATCCACCTCTGTTGTTTCTCAAAAGACAACAGTTGTAACACCAACTATTAACCCTGAGGTGAGTGAACAGGGTGTGAGTGGTGAGGGGAGGGGTGAACATCAAAGAAACCCCCAGGATAAGGAAGGAAAGTTGAGTGCTTCCCAAGCTAGCCAAGCCACAGTTTCTCAAAAAGCTGTGGTGGTTGAAAAGGTATCTAGCACATCCCTAGTAGCATCCTCCCAAAAGGATGTTACTATTGAAAATAGTTCCAAACCAGGAACACAGAACAAACGAGGGAGGGACACTAAAGCCAAACACTCACCAACAAAAGCCTTTATTAGAAGAAAGAAGGCTAGAACCCAATCTTCTACACAGGATGCACACACTGCACAGATACATCCATCTGTATCTATGCCTTCTCAAACTCAGTTTGATGTGACTCCAATAAATGTGGAGTCACAACCCCATTCTCTCACAATAATCACACATCAATCACCAAACACTTCATCACCATCTCTGGATGTGGATATGTTATTCCCATCAATTCCTGATTCTCCCTCTTTACAACTCAGGGAGAAGCCCCACTCAAATACAGGTGATCATCATCTCTTAGATGATTTGTTGGATCACCCGCAAATTCTTTCAGATATAATTGAAGGATCTGTGTCACCACATCTCAAATCAATCTACACAGATTCAACAGTTATATCACTTTCAATTTCAACTTCTTTTCCTTCTTTAACGGATATCACTCATCCCTTGACAAGTGGTTGTTCTTCAACGGATAAGCTTAACAGCAGTTATCCGTTGATAACATCAGTTTCACCTTCAACGGATATTCCACATCCGTTGACAGTCTCTACACAAATAACTGAATTAATCCCAAGTGTAGAAGACATGAATACTGTGCAATCACTCTTAGGATTGAGGGAAGGGAGTGACAATTTGAGTGAGAGGCTGGGTTGCTCCCAGGCAAAAGGAGAGATTGAGAGCTCAAAAATGCATGCTATTTCTTCCAGCATGGCAAAAGTAAGTGAGTGGAGTACCACCTTAGTAGGTGAAGGTGAGGGAGTGAGATGTGTGAGCCAGGGGGAGCCCCTGATGCAAGAACATAGAGAAAAAGAGAGAAAAGCAGGTACAGTAGATACAAGGGTGGAACCAGCCATTGCTAATGAGTCAATGATTGTGGATGATGCTGAAAAGGAAAGACAATTTCAGCAACATTACAAAGCTGTAATTGATAACATTTCCTTGGATGCTGACACTTTTACTCATCCTGTGACAGCCTATCAACTGTTGGCTGCTCAGGGCAATGAGGAGGCAGAAAGGTCACTACATCTAGTGCACACAACACAATCTCTTCAAAGGGATAAAGCTGCCATTCACAAAATGCCTTCTACAGCTGGTGAGCCATCTGAGGAATTTGGAGCAAATTCTGATGATGATGACTCTATTTCTTTTGATGGAAGCATGAACTTAGGGGGAGATGAAGGCCCTAGTTCAATTCCAAATCTACCTGAATGGGCCTTGACTAAGGAGTATAGATCAGGGGAATTCAATGTCTCTTTAGTCAAACAAATCAACACTATTCAACAGGCCATTCAGAATACTTCACATGCAAGTATCAAGGCTATCCTTCAAGCTCACCTGGACTCACTGCATCTCATGAAGCTGCAGCAAGTGAAGCAGAATCTGAGTATGGATGATCTCAGGAAGGATATTGCTGACTTGAAAACCTATACTTCAGAAAAATTGGATTCAGTCATGCCCTATGGTACATTGCAGGACTTGGTTTTGAGATTGAAGAAAGAATCTGTTACTGAAAAACGGTTGGCCAAGTTAGAAGACAGAGTTCAAGTTATTGAAGATTCTGTGGCCACCATTCTTCACAATCAACAATCTCAAACCAGTCTCCTAATGCAGCTGGCAAAAGCACAAGGCTTGACCCCTCTCCTTGATGATAACAAAAAGGGGGAGAGTAAAAGGGAAGGGGAAGGAGAGCCATCTACAAAAGTTAACATATCTAAAGTGTTAGTTCCTGCCATCACTACTTCTCCAATCATTCAAATCAAGGGCAAGCCTGATGGAATTGATTTGATTCAGCTAGCAGCAGCTGAAATTCAAGTGAAAGAGCAAAGGAGGAGAATTGATGAAAGGTTGCAACTGTTGTTTGGTTCTACACAAGACAAATCAACATCTGTGAAATACAGCACAAAAATTGAACCAATCAACATGGAGCTCATGCCAGTAGGGAGTCATAAGGATGGAGAAGCTTCTTCCAAAGAACTACAAGCTATAATTCTCAAGCCCAATGAAAGATCCAATAAGGACTCAACAAAGAATCCTTTAAAAGAAGTGGACTTTCCTCCTCCAAAAGCTGATGAGAACAAGATTTTAGGCAGAAGTATTGCTTATCTCAAAAAGACCATGGATGAGGCTGTAAGGAGAAATAGAGCTATTATCAGTAGAGAGGGAAAGAGCATATGTGTGATGCAAGGACATCCCAAATTCTCAATAGCCAAGAAGGAAGAAGATAAGCAATTAAAGGCTGACAAAAGAGCACAAGCAAAGCTTGAACAACAGCTAAAGTCAAGTCTGGTTGAAAAAGAAAAAGGGATTGAAGTCAGAGGTGAAGACAAGACTACAAACCTAGATGAGGTTTTAGGGAGTATATTTGGTGAGAGTGTGGAAGAAAGAGAGGAATGGCAGAAGGGAAACAGAAGAAAGGCCAAGGCACATAGAAGGAGTGGAGATAACACTGAAGTAACCAAATCTATATCTAAACCACTACCTTCCATACCTGAACCCCTTGTTGCTGATCCCACAATAAACATCCATGGTGAACCAATCATTCCAAAAGAGGAACCTATTGATTGGGACACTATCAAATTGCCTACCTTTCTAACCACTCTTCCACTGCCAAAGAAACAGAAAAGAAAACCAAAATCAACACCTCCCATAACCTCTAAGAAATTCACTCAAAAACAAAAACCTAAGCCTAAGTCACCCATTTCTAAAGATGATTATGTTCACATCTGTGACATAAAAGAAATTTCAGACATTGAACTCTATCTGGATGAGCTGGAGGATGTAAGGGGAATAGCTGCCTACAGACAGCTACCAGAGAGATTAGTGTTCAGATATAAAGGAGCTGGGGAAAGAACATGGCCTCTCCACAGGATTCTGGATGAAGGCTACTCTACCTTGATTAGAGTCTATTCAGCTATACAAAAGGATTCTGGCTTTACCAGAACTGCCAAGACTGAAATTCTCAACAAGATAGCCAATATAAGGAAAACTTGGAGGGAGCCCAATGCTTTACCAAGGACTTTACTCATTCAAGAAAGGGAAATGAAAATTCACAAATCACCTCATTGGTTGATGGAATTTAGAGATGATAAAGGAGTCAGAAGATTTTTCAGACTTGAAGACCAACTCAAGATTGCCAGCAATGAAACTCTCAAAGAAATGCAATCTAAGTTGGATGTCAGTGTTGAAGATGAAGCTGAATTCTTCAGACAACTCCAACTCCAAATTGAGGAAAATGACAAAAGGCTAGGAAAGAAAACCAGGGAACAAAGAAGAAAAAGATGATTTGCTCAGACTAAAGGAGTGTCCTTGGAAACACTGTAAATCTTCAATTATCTCCTAGTATATACACTTTTGCAGCATTTTTAAATTTCTACTTAGTTTCAATTCATATATCTGTTAAGTGTTTTGTTATCATCAAGTTAACCCTGAATTTATGCCTACAATTCTTATAGACATAAATAGGGGGAGATTGTTAGGAATGTATGTGCATTAGTTTGATGATATGTTTAACAAAATACTTAAGTAGAAATTTAGTGTCTGTAGCCTCAACGGATAAGACCACTTTGACTATCCGTTGATGGTGTAGCTTTACTTAGAAATAAGTCTAGTGTTGTAGCATATTTCAGTCTCTGTATTTAAAATGTAATTCTTGGAAGTTGAGAGAAACTATGAGTCATGTTGACTACTAGATGATATGCAGATAGGAAGGCCAATTGTAAATACTTCATGCCTTGTAATTTTGTATAAGTGAAGTGGTATCAACGGATGACTTAAAGACCTTCAACGGATGAGAAGCTAAGCTTCAACGGATGTCTCTAAAGCTTCAACGGATAAAGTCATCAACGGATAACATCCTTCAACGGATGAGTGCATCAACGGATGAAAGCTTCAACGGATAACATCCTTCAACGGATGAGTGCATCAACGGATGAAAGCTTCAACTGATGTTCTGATGATTAGCCGTTGATAAGGGGTAGTTGTACCTACAAACAGAGGCACATGGGTTGATAGAGACAACTGAGATGTGGTAGCCGAATTTCAGGAACAACAGAAAAAGCAGCCGTTCTTCTTTAGTACAAAGATGCAATAGTCAACAAAGTACTGGAGTGAACAGGAAAAGAAGCAAGTGAAGATCTTATTTTATTACTGTATTTTATATTGTTCTTCACTTGTACACTTAGTAGTATATAAACCAAGTAGAAGCTAGTAATTAGAGAGAGATTTTCCAGAGCTGTTTAGAAAAATATTGAGAGAAAATTCATCTAGTTTGTACTAGGATGCAGCTGTGATCAACATTGTTTAATCACAGATTTTCTAAAATACCATCTCTGGTGGAACAACAAATCCACCAGAAAAGTTTTTAAGGTCTGTTGTGTTCTTTTCATTTGTGCTTGAATATATATCTGTCTGTATTAGCTTAAAGCAATTCACACACTTGTTCTTCTTGAACACACAACTTTCATAAACTGCTCAAAACTTGAAAAATTTTTGAGATTTACATTCAACCCCCCTTCTGTAAATCTCATTGTTAGTCCACTAGGAATAACAGTAACGAGGTAATAATATGTTTTGAACATATCGTACGAATCTTTAATATGATTGAAGAATGACAATATGAAAGGTATTGATGTGATTAGTGAAAGTATGATCACACAAATTTTTTGTCAGAATGCGTACTTAATAATGACCAAACGTGTATGAATTCGAAGAATAGGGTTTTCAAAAAGTGAAGGTAAGATTGGTAACAACCCCATAATAGAATTACTTGACACAAAAAAAAGATTTTGGGTTAAGTATAACAATAGGTCTATGCGGCTTAGGAAAAATGACATAAGGTGTTATAATAATGATCTAGAATAATAGCGATAAGGTTTGCACTGAAAGGGACAAAGAGTTTAACTTATGAGGAAAATTTGATTTTTTTTTCTTTTGAAGTGTATACTTACACTGAACACGAGGTAGAGGCTATAGTGAAATTGGTCAAAGGTTATGATTGAGAAATCTATTATCATCAACGAAAGGCCAATATTGTGTCTGGAACTTTAAGTAGGGAAAAATAGATTGAGAATAACAAATTTCAGGACAACTGATGAGAAGGATTGCAAGAATAAATTTTCAAGTTAAGGCAATGTGAAGAGAACCCTTTATTATGTAAAAGGAAAAATTAATGATGCCTAGAAACTTAAGAGGATACTAGTCCTGACCGAATATGAAAAATGATGTTATTGAATAGGTAAGTAAGTACTCGACATGGTTGGAAATGAAAACGGAACGACGAGGATTAAAATTTTGGCGATTTTTAGTTATATTTAAAAAAGAAAAGAAAAAAAAGACCGCTTAATTTATTATGTAAACGATAGATCTCCACTTAAAAAAATTATTATGAACACGGAGGATATAGTTGATGACGAAGAAACACCGTGGTAATTATGCCGGGCAAGAACCCAAGGTATAGTTTCATGACTGGGTCATTTCCCAAAGTATTTTAGGGAAACGAGCAGGGGCGCCACATAGATATTGCAGATCAAGAAGTAAAATGAGAAAACTTTTTCGACCATTGAAGATATGTTAATTTCCATGCTTTTGATTAAGACAACTACGAGGATCGCCTATCATCGATGGAAATTTCGCTTAGTCACACTTACCATGCGAGCTTACGGGAAATAGGCACCGATGACCTTTACGATGCAAATGAAGTGAGAAGACCAAAGGCGGGAATGACAAGGCAAAACAAAAGACAAATAAGATCGTTCAAACCTTTAAAGGCCACTGATAATAACTCCCAATAAACGCGGATACGTCTAAGGCACTAACAAGATTAATGAATACGACCTTGAAGGTATCGTAGTACTTGAAATATCATATTGGAGGAGATTAAAGAAGTTCGACAAATAGTTGGAACTGGACATTCCGAGATTATAAAACATATCAATCAATTGCGTATGAAACCGTACTTCCTTCGAGATGGAAACGAGATCATGATACGTTTTACATTACTATAGGAAGAACTGTTAAATCTGATTCCAAACATGCGACAAGAGACGAGCATATAGGACTGCAACCAGTATAGGACTGCAACCAGAACTACTTGCATAAGTAATTGAAATGAATAATATATCGGAAAAAGCAAGCGTTGACAAAAAAAATGGTAGCATGAATGAGAGCGATGGAGGATTACTGATAATTATAAAGAACCATTCAAACAAGAGAATATATGCCATAGTCTATGTTATAGATTTTAAAGGAACGTGAAATGACCAGTTGCAGTTTATGGAGGTTACCAAAAAATGATGAAGAGGTTTGGAAGGAAAGAAAAGTGTGCCCAAAAGCTCATTGGACCATTGAGATGTTGAAAAGGAAAAAAGAAGCTGGCCTACGAATTAGAACTACCCCCACAATTGTCGACAAATTTATAGCATGTACCGCGAATCGATGTTAGCGAATTTAGCCGCTAATGCCAGACATATGTTAGCAAATTTGTATCTCCATGAAAGTTTCCTTGCTTGAAATCTTTAGATGATCTTCCAATCTGAAGAATCTTCTGATGCATTTTTCATCTTTGAACTCCATTATCCAGTAAGGCCTTAGATGCACCCTATCTACAGTAAATGGAATTGTCAATACCATTGGGAGCGCATTTGGTCCTCTCTAGCTATTTCTTATCTACTCAATCTTGTTTAGTACCATTTTCTTGGAAACTATGTTGAATCCAAAGTTTTTCTTGATTGAGGAGAAGATAGTTACCAAAGTAAAATAGCCTTCATTGAGAATTCTGTGAAGGGGCCATGTCAGCTCTCTTCCACCGTTGTACCTGAAGAATAATCTTTCTGGAAGATGTCTGTAAGCATCAATATCTCTAAATTCATCTATTTCTTCCAGATAAAGATTTATGTCTGAGAATTCTTTGATGTCACAGATGAAAAGTTGATCTCCTTTGTTGATAATAGGTTTAGGTTTGGCCACTGACTTGGATTGAAGTTTGGCAGGCTTGATCATTTTGACTGCTCTTTCTTTGTCTTCTTTAGCTTGGATATGATTGGAATGTTTAGATCAGGAAGCGGCAACATGTCCTAATATATGGGTTCATCCTTGGGAATTACAGGTTCACCATAGAAAGTTATGTTAGGATCAACCTTGAATTCAGCCTCCTCCAATGTAGGTATGGTTGGTAGACTTGAAGTTGTAGATTGGGATTGCATGTATTCTTCCTTATCATCATTGAAATCCAACTTCCTCTTGGCTGGTAGCTTGTACCTAAATTTTCTCTTAGTCTGCTTTGGTTTTTCTTGCTTTTCCTCAATCAGATTCTCAGTTGTCACAGCATGTAATGCAGCTTCTGTGGTTGCAGGTTTTTTGGCTAGGTTATTGGCTTCTAAAGCAGCTTGCTTTTGTTGTTGTTTAAGCCTCACCTTTTCTTCTTTCTTAGCTTCTGCAAACTGTGGATGTCCAGCCACTATACATATTAATTTACCATTCATGTAGATCTTAGCAATTCTGTTCTTTGACACTGTGTCTCTGGGATCTTTGGATAAAGAAATAGACCTTCCAAGCAGCTTCTTTTCATCTGGCTTAGGGGTTTCATAGGATAGGTCCAATGGATTGTTGTTTGAATTCTTTGGATAATTTCTCTTGGGTTTAAAAATCACACTGGCCTTTAGAGATTTGATAGATGAGGGTTGACCTCTTTCCATGTTCCCTAAGCTCAGTTCATCTGCTGAAATTTGTCTCAATTCAGAGAAGTGAGAAAAGACCTTATCTTGCTTCCCAATTGGACCAAACTTCTTCTTGATGTTTTCATCAAGCTTCTTCCATTTTTCATTCAGCTCTAACTCAACTACTGCTACATCAAGCTTTTTCAATTTATCAATTGACTCCAACTTAGCTGCTTCTATCTTGATCAGATCAATGCTGTCGAAGGCTGGTGGCTTAGTGAAAGCAATTGTTGGAACAATCACCTTTCTAACTTGTATGTTGAGAACTTTCTCCCCCTCACTTGTTGACTCCCTCTGGCTAACTAGAATAGTAGAGTCTTTCTCCACCTTTTTGTTAGCATCAAGTTGAGTGGAGGTTGAGGTTTGTGTAACCACCTGTTTATGAAGTAACAGAGTTTTTTGAGCTTGATGGATGTGAATTTGAGTAATAGATGTTTCCAGGGTCTTGAGCCCGATGTCTAAGGAGTCCACTTTACTGGCTAGATCAGAGTTTTTCCTAAGCTGTCTGTTGATATCTAGCATTGTTGTTGTTGGGAACCACGGACTTAGGGTGTTACTACATTTTACGATAAAGATTATGAAAAGAGGATTACCTTGTTAATGGTGGATTCCTGGCTCTTCTATTGTATTCCCAAATTCCCTTGAGCGAAGTGTGGCCTCCGTCTTCTCAAGTTATCCTCTCTTCTTGTTCCTTGGTGGCTACAATATGTTTTCACCCAATATCCAAGCAAGAAGAGAATACGAATATATATAGGCTACAATAGGGACCATGGATAATTAGGTTGGGCCTTCTAATTACATCTTGAGCCTAGCCCAATGTAATTAAATATTAATTCAATCCACTAAAGAATTAATATTTGCACTACCTTTCCTAATACCGTAATTTAATTAATTCGGTTCCAATATTATTTGCTTATTAAATTCCCCATGTTTAAAATATCATATGTCCATTAATTAAATAAATTACTGATAATTTATTTAATTAATATCTTTTATCCTTGATCATCCACTCAACCTTTATTTAATTATGCCAGAATAAATTCCACCTGCAGGGTTTCACATAATTAAATCTTTTTGAGCTTTCAAGGAGACATCATTAACCTGAATATTATCAAGACATGGATTCCTTCAATAAATAATATCCACCATGTATATAATTCCATCACCCAAAATATAATGATATAATTCAAAAGAATTATTTCATATATAAATCAAAGCATGTAAATAATATACACGTGTCAATTACTATTTCCGGATTAAGAACCTAAGCATTAATAATAACATAGAATCTTAGTTCTCCTTCTTAATCAGTATTAAGGGAACAATTCTAAATTTGATCCTGTTCAATATACACAAAGTATACTAGTATTATTTATTAGTCAATATAAACTAATCTAAATAATACTACAACCATACCAATGGATTGTCCAATACCACCTGTGCTGTGAACCTTATTATATTATATAACTGTATTTAACAATCTAATATTCTGTATCCTATTTGATACTAGATTGTTCACAATATATAATATTAGACAACATGTAAACATTCAAATGATTCTCAAATAAACTGGCCAGAAATAAATGTACATACTTCAAATAAATATTTTCAGTATACACTAACAATCTCCCACTTATACTCAAAATATTCTATGTGTACATCAGTGTTTATTTAATCCACTATTACATAAAAATCTATGTGTCCATCCATCTGACTCCTACCGCTTCCACATGCTTGTCAAAAACCTTGGTTGGCAAGCTCTTTGTGAAAGGATCTGCTCGGTTGTCTTCTGATGATATGTGAGCCACAACTATATCCCCTCGCTTTACGATTCCTCGTATGAGATGATACTTACGTTCAATATGTTTAGCTGCTTTGT
Organism: Apium graveolens; assembly: GCF_009905375.1. Classification (NCBI taxonomy): domain Eukaryota; kingdom Viridiplantae; phylum Streptophyta; class Magnoliopsida; order Apiales; family Apiaceae; genus Apium; species Apium graveolens. The sequence goes on from NC_133652.1 coordinate 229,737,479, forward strand.
GGTCTCGCGGTTCCTTTGAATTTGCCATAGCACCAGTGTTATCACAATACACCGTCAAGCTCCTAGGCAAATTAGGTACCACATCTAAGTCCAAAAGGAAGTTCCTGAACCATACAGCCTCCTTGGCAGCCTCAGAGGCCGCCACGTACTCGGCCTCCATGGTGGAGTCTGCAATGCATTTCTGCTTTACACTCCTCCATATAACGGCTCCACCTCCCAAAGCAAAAACATATCCCGAGGTTGATTTCCTCTTATCCCTATCTGATTGGAAATCTGAATCAGTATATCCCAAAGGAAATAAATCTGAGGCCTTGTAAATTAACATATACTCCTTAGTCCTTCTCAGGTACTTGAGTATAGTTTTTACTGCACTCCAATGTTCCTGACCTGGGTTCGACTGATATCTACTAACCATGCCTAAAGCAAAGCAGATGTCAGGCCTCGTACATAACATAGCATACATTAAGCTTCCACATGCTGAAGCATAAGGAACTGCTTTCATGCTCTCTATATCCTTAGGTGTCGAAGGACACTGCTTCTTAGATAGAGCAACTCCATGCTTAAAAGGTAGAAAACCTTTCTTGGAGTTCTGCATATTAAAATGAGCTAATACTTCATCAATGTAGGGATCTTGAGATAAAGCCAACATCCTTTTCTTGCGATCCCTTATAACTTTGATCCCAAGGATGTATGCCGCTTCACCTAAGTCCTTCATGTCAAATTGTTTGAACAACCATGCCTTTACTGATGACAACATCTCAACATTGTTTCCAATGAGTAAAATATCATCTACATATAGTACTAGAAAAACCACTGCATTACCTTCACTTCTCTTATACACGCACGATTCGCTTGGACTTTGATCAAATCTATATGACTGGACTGCCTGATCAAAACGAATATTCCAGTCTCTAGAAGCTTGTTTAAGTCCATAAATAGACCTCTTAAGCTTACATGCCAGATGCTCTTGGCCTTCCTTAATGAATCCTTTTGGTTGCTGCATATAGATGGTTTATTCAAGACTTCCATTAAGAAAAGCTATCTTGACATCCATTTGCCAAATCTCATAATCAAGATGAGCTGCTATAGATAAAAGAATACGGACTGACTTAAGCATGACTACCGGTGAAAAGGTTTCCTCATAATCGATACCTTCTTTCTGAGTATACCCTTTCACAACAAGTCTTGCTTTCCAGGCTTTCACCTTTTTATCTAATCCCCTCTTTTTCTTGTAGATCCACTTACATCCAATAGGTTTTATACCTTTGGGTGGTTCCACGAGCTCCCAGACCTGATTAGAATACATTGATTCTATCTCAGATTCCATCGCCTTTTGCCAAAGATCTGCATCTTTGTCTTGTGCTGCCTCTTCGTATGTACGGGGATCATCATCATGTTCACCAGAGACCAAGTCTGAAGACTCACCCAAAAACATGAATCTATCAGGCTGTTGAACAACCCTCCCACTTCGACGAGGCACTGGTGCGGTATTAGTGACAGGTTGTACATTATGTTGTGGTTGTTCTACTTGTACTACAGCTTCATGGGTATTATTTGTCCCTCCCACTAGTTCCTCTAAAACGACACTACTCATGGGTTTGTGATTCATTATATATTCCTCCTCTAAGAATCTTGCATTGGTGCTAACAATGACATCCCGATTCTTCGGACTATAAAATAAATATCCTTTCGTTCCCATGGGGTAGCCTACAAACAACCTTACTTCTGTACGAGATTCTAACTTAGTCGCGTTCTTGTTCAGCACATGTGCTGGAAAACCCCATATTCGAATATATCTTAGACTCGGTTTATCCCCGGTCCACAATTCTAAGGGGGTTTTAGGAACCGACTTAGAAGGTACTAAGTTCAGAAGATAAGCCGATGTCTCTAAGGCATGTCCCCAAAACGACTTGGGTAAATCCGAATAACTCATCATCGATCTAACACTCTCTAAAAGAGTCTGGTTCCTTCTCTCTGCTACACCGTTCTGCTGGGGTGTGCCTGGTGTAGTTAACTGGGATTCTATCCTATTTTCTGATAAATATTCCCTAAATTCTCCAAGCAAGTATTCGCCACCACGATCTAATCGTAGTGACTTGATACTTTTATTAAGTCGCTTCTCCGTTTTAGCTTTGTACTCTTTGAACTTATCAAAGCACTCAGACTTATGGTGCAACAAATAAACGTAACCATATCTAGAATAATCATCAATGAAAGTGACGAAATATTCATAACCACCTCTTGCTTGGATATTCATGGGTCCACATAAATCAGAGTGAACCAATTCTAACAGTTGTTTGGCTCTATTCCCTTTTGCCTTGAAAGGCCTATTAGTCATTTTACCTTCCAAGCAGGATTCACAAACTGGAAATGGCTCCACTGCCAATGAGCTTAAAGGCCCGTCTACTACCAGTCTTTGAATCCTCCTCAAGTTAATATGACCTAATCTCAAGTGCCAAAGATATGTTTGGTTTAAACTAGAAGGTTCCTTTCTTTTAGTAGAGTTAGAAGATGTGTTGTTCAATTCCCTAAATTACAGTTGTAGTGCAGGTTGACTAGGATTAATTATATACAAATTGTCTTGCAATGTACCAGAACATATAATTCGTTTATTCATCATAATAGAAACATTACGATCCAAACAAACATTATAACCATCCAAAGCAAGTTTAGAAACCAAATTTAAATTCCTTCTAAAAGAAGGTACATAAAGACAATTGTTCAAAACCAAAATCCTATCGGAACCAAAAGATAAATGAATAATTCCTACTGCAACTACTGTTACTTTCGTAGCATCTCCCATGAACACGTATATCTCATCATCTCTAAGCATTCTGGATAGTTGGAACCCTTGCATAGAATTACAAACATGATCAGTGGCTCCTGTATCTACACACCAAGTGCTCGTAGATATAGCTGCTATAAATGTTTCTGTAACTAGAGAAAGAGACATACCAGTATTGTTTGTCTTCTTAGGAAGATGACAATCCTATTTCCAGTGACCTGTCTGTTTGCATCTGAAGCACTTTCCCTTAGGCTTTTTCACACCACCCTGAACTCCCACTGCCTTCACAGCTTTCTGTGTCTGAGCCTTTTTCTTCTTCTTAATACCTTTCAGCTTAGAGGAAGAACATTTCTCAGCCACATTCACTTGAACACTCTGCCGAAATAATCCTTCAGCTGCCTGAAGTTCTGTCAGCAGTTCCGCGAGACTATACTGCCTCTTGTTCATGTTGTAATTCAAGCGAAACTGCTCAAAACTCTTGGACAAGCTCGTAAGGATAATGTCAATCTGGGTTTCCCCGTCAAGTTCAGCACCAAGGATCTCTATCTCATTCAAATGAGACATCATCTTGAGAACATGATCCCTTACAGGTGTGCCTTCAGCCATCTGAGTGTTCATTAAAGCCTTCATGGATACTTGCCTAGCAGCCCTATTCTGATCTCCAAAAAGTTCCTTGAGATTAAAGAGCATATCCGAAGCAGTGGCCATAGACTGATGCTGATGCTGCAAAACACGCGACATTTCATCAGCCTTAATCCACCGTTTATAATACTCTTTCTCATCTTCAGGAGCATCAACAGCAGGCTGTTCAGGCTTGGGTTCATAAGTGCAAAACTTGTACTCCTCAGCAGTCAACATAATGTCCAAATTTCGTTTCCATTCAATATAGTTAGGTCCGGTAAGTTTGTTATCCTTAAGTATGGTGAATAATGGATTAAAACCCATTTTATCCTGAGAATCATGCATAAAAACATCACATAAATAAGGGTTCATTAATTATTAAGATCTATTGATTCCTCTAACAATTATTAAAATTTAATGCACTAACATATAAACACCATAAGCTTCTGGTACGCCACGATGTGTGACATGTATACCACCTAATTTTGTTTAAATGTTACTTCGGTCCTATTACTAAACAATATGCCACGTTGGGGTGGACTATATTATTTTTCATAGCTAAGTGTATACCATCATCAAATCTTAAATTATTCGAAATCTATGGAACTTGGTACGCCACGATGGGTGGCGTGTATACCTTCCAATATTCGTAATTTTGCCTTGAATAGAATACTTCAATTCAATATTCATCAATGGTTTGATTCCAGGTAGTGGAGGAGTCACATCGGTCTCGCTTAAAACCCACAGCCTTACAAGTTCGATGAACCCGTTTTTGATAAAATCGCCCCAAATCAGAAATAAAGAAAATCCGTATTTATTCCTTTCAAAATTTATTAATTTAAGAAGTTTGTTCTAGTAATTTCTATAACATTCTAGACACCACAAATTACATGCCACGATGGGTGACGTATATATAATTTATATTCGTCTTTATGTTAAATTACCTACAACCAATAATGGAGACCATGGGATTTAATTTCATATTAATTCCCTCTCCCACTTAGAATATTTTTTTATTAAAATTGAGGAATTTTAAAATTAAATGGGGCCCTATGTTGTTATAATTATGTCTAATCATGCATTCAAAATACACACATAATTTTAGCAACATATAACATTTAATTAAAGCAATAAATAAATTTTATGTCCATGCCGTCCTAATTAAGTTAAACATGCAATTTTAAAAGAATTACACACATAATTAACGACACACATAATCAATAAATTAAAGCAATAATTAAAATTTAATGGAAAAAATTAAAAAAAAAATTTCACTATTATGGCCCTTGAAAAAAAATCCAGCTCTCAAAAAAAATCTGCCCCAAGCGCGCCCCCGCCGCCCCCAGCAGCTCCAGCAGCCCCAGCAGCCCCAGCAGCCCCAGCTGCCCCTGCTGCCCCCGCTGTCGCCGCAGCCCCAGCAGCCCCAGCAGTCCCAGCTGCCGCAGCAGCCCCAGCAGCCCCAGCTGCCCCAGCAGCCCCAGCAATCCCAGCTGCCGCAGCGCGCGCGCCTGTTGCTTTTCTGTGAGTTTTGTTTTGATTTTGTTCGATCCAAACATCAACAACAGCCCCTTGTAATCGCACAGCGGAACAAAAAACTACCGGAATTGATTTCCGATCGCACATAACTATGACAAAATACCCGGAACAATTACAAAAAAAATAGATCTAATACAAAACTAATTTTGTAAAATCTATTCTAACACGATCAACCCTCGTGTAAATTAAAACCACGATTAAACCACGTGGAAACCAAAACAAAAATTAACCAGGATTAAACCACGTGGGATCCAAACACATAATTAAAATATACATGGCCATAATAGTGGATTAACAACCTGCATCAAAACCAATACAAGCAAAACACTATATACACGCATATATAATTGCGACATGGACATTATATCATAAAACGTAGAACCCATTACCAGGCTCTTAATACCAATTGTTGGGAATCACGGACTTAGGGTGTTACTAAATTTTACGATAAAGATTATGAAAAGAGGATTACCTTGTTAATGGTTGATTCCACGCTCTTCTATTGTATTCCCAAATTCCCTTGAGCGAAGTGTGGCCTCCGTCTTCTCAAGTTATCCTCTCTTCTTGCTCCTTGGTGGCTACAATATGTTTTCACCCAATATCCAAGCAAGAAGAGAATAAGAATATATATAGGCTACAATAGGGACCATGGATAATTAGGTTGGGCCTTCTAATTACAACTTGAGCCTAGCCCAATGTAATTAAATATTAATTCAATTCACTAAAGAATTAATATTTGCACTACCTTTCCTAATACCGTAATTTAATTAATTTGGTTCCAATATTATTTGCTTATTAAATTCCCCATGTTTAAAATATCATATGTCCATTAATTAAATAAATTACTGATAATTTATTTAATTAATATCTTTTATCCTTGATCATCCACTCAACCTTTATTTAATTATTCCATAATAAATTCCACCTGCAGGGTTTCACATAATTAAATCTTTTTGAGCTTTCAAGGGGACATCATTAACCCGAATATTATCAGGACATGGATTCCTTCAATAAATAATATCCACCATGTATATAATTCCATCACCCTAAATATAATGATATAATTCAAAAGAATTATTTCATATATAAATCAAAGCATGTAAATAATATACACGTGTCAATTACTATTTCCGGATTAAGAACCTAAGCATTAATAATAACATAGAATCTTAGTTCTCCTTCTTAATCACTATTAAGGGAACAATTCTAAATTTGATCATGTTCAATATACACAAAGTATACTAGTATTATTTATTAGTCAATATAAACTAATCTAAATAATACTACAACCATACCAGTGGATTGTCCAACACCACATGTGCTGTGAACCTTATTATATTATATAACCGTATTTAACAATCTAATATTCTGTATCCCATTTGATACTAGATTGTTCACAATATAATATTAGACAACATGTAAACATTCAAATGATTCTCAAATAAACTGGCCAGAAATAAATGTACATACTTCAAATAAATATTTTCAGTATACACTAACAGTTGTGTTAGGAAAGGTAGCCTCAAATCTTGCAGTAATATCCTTTTTGACTTGACCAATTTCTGTCTTGAGCTCAGTGACATCCTGATTGTGCTTAAGAGATTGAATTTGGTGCAGTTTAAGAGATGTTAGGTGTGCTTGAAGATGTCTCTTGGTGTTGGCATTTGTAGTGGCTTGAAGGGCTGTCTGAGTTTGTTGAATGATGTGAAAGAGAGTAGATTTTAAATGGTGCTCATCACATTGTTTGGAAAATATCCAAGATGGAGTGTTTGTTCTTGAGCTAGGGCATGCTTCTCCCCTATGTGCATGAAATCTCCTTCATCATCATCTTCATCCCCAAATATATCCTCAGAACCACCAGTTGGATAATCAACATCATCACCAGCTGTGGGGGGCATGGCTGTGATTTCATCCTTGGCCCTTTACATAGAGGCAGTTGTGTACACCAAGTTCAGAATTCTCTCAGCAGCCACATTATCCTGTTCAGCTAAAACTTGATAAGCTAGAACAGGGTGAGTAAATTCCTCAGTGTAATGCCCTCCAGACCCGGGGTATAAGTCTGGGGGTTACTAGCTAACTCCAAACCTGTAAAACCTGAATAACAATAATAATAAAATATATCTAAACCCCTTTTTAATACTAATCAAGATCTTTTTAGGTTGAAGTATGAAAACAAGATCCACTAACTACTTTATTACAAACCAAATTTAAAATCTTACAAACTCTCTTTATTACAAACCATTGTCTAACCAGTTTTAAACTAAGTTCATCTTTATTCAAACACAGACACTAACTATCTACACTCTACATGTTCAGGCAACTCAAAGCTTTCTTCCTGAATTGGGATCAACACCTTGGGTATGAGAGGGTCTCACGGCTTGACTCACTTCTTTACCACTCGAGCCCCGATGGGTTTCATATTCCTTCTTAACTGAAAATAATAAGGTCAATAACAACAAAAAGGGGTGAGCCAAAATTGCTCAACATGTCCGCAAAATATGAACAATGTTAAAGCAGTTTAAATGAATCGGTACTCTGGGTATATCTGCAAAGATATAACCCCGCAAGAATAGAAAGAAGGCCACAACTGGAAAATACAAATGAACTAAACTGGACACAAGTTTGCATCTATACCCTGTTGATCAGCCAGGATACAGTGTAGATCTATATCGCACTATATAGATCTAGTCGGGCACCCAGGATCTACGGCCTATCTCAAGGATCTGGTTAAGTCCCAGTCCTTAGGATCAAGTAAAACTTAATCCCAACATCACTATCCAGTCCATGGAGTAGCAACCAGAATAATTGGTATGCTTTGATATATTCCAATCATCGGAATATACCAATGTGTATGTGTAACAATTGGAATATGAATGAGAGATTCAAAGGGAAAGGAGAAATCAAGAATCGAAATGAAATATGAACAAAAGAATAGAAATTGTGTATTAGTGTTTATGAATAAGAATCAACGAGTGCAAGTGTGATAAGAATCTGAAGAAATGTCACTATTCTGAAATTAGAATAGGGGGAAAACTTGCCTTCCACGTGATTTACTCCAAATATTTCACCTTCATCTATCACCGGCTCAATCCGCCATGCTGGCTTGGCTTCTATCAAAGAAATAGACTGAATTAGTCATTTCGTACTTCAATTGCGTCTCAAACCGACTTCACGTCGTTCCTATTGTATACCCATGCGCGTATTATTGACTCATATATTATTTATTAGCAAGCAAGACTCGATTAACCACATAATACATATAAGCACATAAGCCACATAATCATTTTTATGTTTAAAATAATTTTTAGAACCAAAATTGACTCGTTGTTCGCTTAACTGATCATTATCTGACTCGTTTCCTATTTTTTGGGATTTATCAAGCTCATCTATGCACACGATTCGGCTTATAATCAAATAAATATCAAGAGTCAACTAATTTCTAGAAGTAATTAAGTTTTAATATTATTTTTAATGAAAATAATTCATTTTTCTGAGTCAAAGGGCTTTCGTTTTGCTCGAATCGGACAAATGGTCTAATTAATATCAATTAAACACAGATAAATCAATTTATTATTCAATATAAATAATTATTACTAATTATGAATCCCTAAAATAATTTTAAATAATTATTTAGGAAAAATCAGAATTAAAATTGATTTTTCTATAATTTTTAGAATTAAAATGAATTTATTATGATTTATTGAAAATATTTGATTAATTATCAAAATAATTTATCATTTTTAAATAATTAATAAATAATAAATAATTAAGAAAATAATTAAATCTGATTTTTGGAAAATATTTCAGAATTATTTAAAATATAAATCAATTAATTAAATAATTAAATAATCAATTTATAAAATAAATAAAACTGATTTTATAATTAAAATAAAATAAAATAATTTCCAAAAACATTTGTCAGAAAATCAATTCTGACAAAAATAGATTAAACCCGGGTTGCAAATCGGGTTACAACCGGGTCACCAAGAACATCCCGGGTTGGGGATGAACTAGCCGGAACTTGCCAGAATCCGGCGACCGGCCAGGATTCCGGCAAGTCCAATTCGTTCCCAAAATAACATCTTTTGGTACGGTTTGTGAGTCCTAATCATTCCAAATCACTTCACCCTTCTGATTCAGGCTAAAACCAACATAAACAACCCCTACACCATCTTCTACGATCACAATCGACATCAACTCCAGCCAAATATCGAAATCACGAATCTGAACATAAAATTCTATGTTATATAGTGCAAATTAAAGCTAAGAACATGTATAATCAAAGCCCTAACATTTCAAGAACCGAATATTCACAGAAATCACGAAGTTATGATTTGAAAATTAAGCATAAACCCTAATAATCGAATATTACTATACAGGAATCGTTTGTACAATTAAACATCATGAATCGAATGTAAATCATATCAGGATGCTATATCAATCATCAAAACATCATAATAACCCTACAATCAAAAAGTCCTAATTTGAATATAAACCCTAGAAATCGAAAATCAAAAATGATGCATTAAAACGTGAAATTAATGATAGAAACAGAAAGAACAGATGAAAACCTTCGATTTGGATACTGAAATCGCTTGATTTGATGCTGTAATATGTCCAAAATCACGGATTGAATTCCTGACCCGAATTGGTTCTTCCCGACCCGATTGCAGAGAATTTTGTGATTTTACTGAATTTTAATTAATTAATTAATAATTATTAGGCTATTTATAGTAGTAAAATTAATACTCCTAATTAAAATTAAGGCCCTAATTCTATATCTTTTAAAATTAATTGACCCCTAAATTTATAATTTTTTAGTATTAAAATTTAATTTATAAATATTTTATATATACAATATACATGCCAAAATTTCCCAAAAATTGTGAATAATGCAAAAATACAAAGAAATGGTATAAATGAAAGTCCTATAATTTTATAAAAATAAAAATGTGATTTTTGTGGGGTTTCTAACACCCAATGGGGCCCGAAAAAGTCATTTTTCGCGAAACGAGAAAATTTATAAAATACCTAGATGTTCAGAATAATGCGATGGTACAAGCCATCTGATAAAAATAAGGCCCATTATTTTATTTGAAATATTAGCCATAAAATCATGATTCGGGTCGTATAACTTTTGATATGAAAGCTATAAATACAAAATAAAATATATGTAAAATACCCTGAAAATACCTGGACGATATAGAATACACGTAACACGCAGCAATTAGGGTTTTATAAATAATTACATGTAAATGACACATTAACACACATAATTATTATAAATATAGTATAATACAGACGTAATTTTCCCAGGCTTTACACTCAGCTTCATAAGAAATAGAGTCTGAGACAACTTGATAATCTTGTTAAAATAGTTGTTTCTTTTCAGCCTCTTTGACATCCCTTACCTCATTTACAATGGGCTCTTCCCATTCTTCTGTACCAGCTTTACTCTCATGATCTCTCTTTTCTTGCATCAAGGGCTCCCCTTGGCTTCTCACCCTCACACCCTCACCTTCACCTACTAAGGTGGGACTCTACTCACTCACTTTTTCCAAGTTGGAAGAAATAGCTTGCATTTTTTCACTCTTTTCCTCTCCTTTTACCTGATAGCAACTCAGCCTCTCACTCTGTTCACTCCCTTCCCTCAATCCTAAGAGTGATTGTACAACTACTAAATCATCTTCACTTGTGACAACATTTGAGATTTCAAGTTGTGCAATGATTGTCAACGGATGAGAGATATCCGTCGAGGTAGTACTTAAGAGTTTCAACGGATGACTGCTGTTAAGCACATCCGTCGAGATAGAATCACTAGTCGATGGATGAATAATATCCGTCGAGATAGTAGAAATGACAGAGTTTGGAGTGGATACAACTGTAGAATCTGTGGTGATTGATTTGAGATTTTGCACAGATTTCTCAGTACAATCAGAAAGGAATGGCAATTGATCCAACAAATCATCTAAAAGATGATGCTCACTTGCTGTAGATTTTGGCTTCTCCATGAGAGTTAAATATGGAAAATAGGGAATTGATGTGTGAATCATGTCCACATCCAGAGAATTTGTGGGTGAGTTTTGTGTGTGAGGTGCTTCTATTACTAAAGATTTGGTTGTGACTCCATATTTACAGGAGCCATATCAATATGACTTTGATAAGGTGCTGTAACTAAGTCTTTGACTGTAGTTTGTACAGTGTGTGCACCCTGTGTATCCCCAAGTGTTTTGGATTTCTTCTTTGTGGCATATGTTTTGGGTGAGCTTGTGTCCCTAACCCTCTTGGCATGTGCTCTTGGCTGAGAGCTTTGTTCAATAGTCACATCCTTTTGGGAGGATTCAACTAGCAATGAGCTTATATCCTTATTAAGCACTACAGTTTGTTGGGAAACTGCAGTGTGGCTAGGCTGGGTTGCACTCACCTCTCCATCCTTATTCTTAGGATTTCTTTGATTTTCACCCTGTCCCTCACCAAGCTCACTTCCCTTCACACTCCCCTCTTGTTTTTTAGTAGATTTTGAAACTAGTTTCTTTTGAGAGAAACTATAGTGGGTTTTCTTTGTTTTGGATTTGGAAATTTTTGATTTTGTGGCTTGGGTAGGCACCTGTTTGGTCATTGCAACATATTCCATAGCCACAGTTGTTGGAAAAGAAATTGGTGATAGAGAAGTAGCAGGGATACAAGTGTTTACCTCACTTACCTGAGGCTGTTCCATGATTGGCATGTCAACAAGGGGAATATCCTTTGAGATTGAAGGTAATAGTTTTGTCCTTTGGGTTGAACACTCATGTAGTCCAAATTTCCTCCACAACTTCACAGTAGATGGTTGGAGCCTCAAGCATGGCATAACTCAGTTTACATTTCAGTATGAAGTCCATCATTTTGTGATAATCTTCAGATGCTGGAATTTGCTTGTTCACCAGAGCCACGAAGTTGTTCTTTTCATAGACGGACCTAGTTGATGACATGATTTTGACCACCGGTGCCATTGCTATGATTGAAGTTAGTTGCAGAAAGGGGGTTTTTGCTACCTCACTCACCAACCTAGTAAAGGTGGATTCATCAAGTAGCTCGGTAAAGATGTCTGCAAGTTGTTTTCCTCTTGAAACAAAATGAAGTTCCACAACACCATTCATGATATGTTCTCTAATAAAATGGTACTTGATGTTAATGTGCTTGGTCCTTGAATGTTGTACTGGATTTTCAGTAATTACAATGGCACTTGTGTTGTCACAGAAAATAGGAATCTTATTCACCTGTAGACTGTAGTCCAACACATGATTTTTCATCCATAAAATTTGTGCACAACAACTACCAAAAGCAATATATTCAGCCTCAGCTGTTAAAGTAGAGACTGAATTTTGCTTTTTACTGAACCAGGATACTAGTTTATTTCCTAGAAATTGACAGGTTCCTGTTGTACTTTTTCTATCAATTTTACAACCTGCATAGTATGCATCTGAATAACCAGTTAGATCAAAACCAGAATCTCTAGAATACCAAATGCGAAGTTTTAGTGTTCCTTTGATATATCTAAAAATTCTCTTAATAGCTACTACATGAGATTCTCTAGGATCATCCTGAAATTTAGCACAGAGACAGGTAGCAAACATTATATCTGGCCTACTAGCAACTAAATATAAAAGTGAGTCAACCATGCCTCTATAAATTGAAATGTCCACAGACTTTTCAGTAGTATTTAATTCAAGCTTAGTTGTAGTGGCCATGGGAGTTTTTACAGATGTGCAATCCATTAAGTCAAACTTCTTTAACAGATCATAAATATATTTGGTTTGACTAATGAATATTCCATCACTAACTTGCATAACTTGTAAACCAAGAAAGTAAGTTAGTTCTCCCATCACGCTCATTTCATATTTACTTTGCATCAATTTGGCAAACTTTTTGCAAAGTTTTTCATCTGTAGAGCCAAATATAATATCATCTACATAAATTTGAAGAAGTATACTAGAGCCATTAACATTTATAAAGAATAAAGTTTTGTCAACAGTACCTCTTGTGAAGTGATTTTCTAAGAGAAACTTTGACAAAGTATCATACCAGGCTCTGGGTGCTTGCTTCAATCCATAAAGTGCTTTCAAAAGATAGTAGACACATTCTGAAAAATTTGGATCTTCAAAACCAGGAGGCTGACTGACATAGACTTCCTCCTCCAAATCTCCATTCATAAAGGCACTTTTGACATCCATTTGATAGATCTTGAAATTGGCATGGGTTGTATAGGCTAAGAAAATTCTGATGGCTTCAAGTCTTGTAACAAGAGCAAAATTTTCATAAATATCTATTCCTTCTTGTTGACAGTAGCCCTTAGCAATCAATCTAGCTTTGTTCCTTACCACTATGCCATTTTCATCCATCTTATTTCTGAATACCCACTTGGATTTTTTCCTTTAGGCTTGGGTACCAGCTTCCATACTTTATTCCTTAAAAATTGGTTTAGCTCCTCCTACATAGCTAAAAACCAATCAGGATCCAACTGAGCTTCCTCTACCTTTTTAGGTTCTTCCAGAGATAGAAAGCTGCTATATAGACATTCCTCTCGAATTGATTTCCTTATTTGCACTCTTGAAGATGCATCTCCAATAATTAGTTCAAAGGGGTGATCTCTAGTCCATTTTCTCTGTTGAGGTAGATTAGCTCTAGATGAAGAGGCCTCATTGTTTTCTTGATGTGTGACAGAGTTTTGATTAGAAGAAACTCCCCCTGAGTTTGTGGATCTTTGATTAGAAGTTGGGTTTCTTTCTAGACAGTATCTTTTCCTTGAGATGGGAAATACATTGACTAGTCCAAATAAGTCCATGTGCAGTAGTTGCAAAGGTTCTTCAATGAATGATGCCTTGATCTGCTTTCTTTTCTGACATGCATCACACATTCCATCCTTTGAGAATTCCACTTGAGGAATACCTCTTACCAAATCTTTCCTGACTAACTCATTCATAGTCTTGAAGTTAGGGTGGGACGGCTTCTTGTGCCATAGCCAACTTTCATCTTGACTTTCCTTACTAAATAGACAAGTAACAGATTCTGCATTTGATGAGTTGAAGTCAGCTAAAACACATTTCCTTTTCTCACTCCAGTGAGAACCACTTTGTTGCTTTTCTTGTTGGTCACAACACAGGCTTCAAAATTAAATGCTACTGAGTTGCCATTATCAAAAAGCTGACTGATACTCAACAAATTTTGCTTGAGTCCATCCACTAGGGCAACTTCCTCAATGATGACATTATCTTTTGAAATCAAGCCATATCCTACAATATAACCCTTGCTGTCATCTCCAAAAGTAATACTTGCGCTAGCTCTCTCTTTGAACTCAGTGAGCAGGGTAGAAACTCCAGTCATGTGCCTTGAGCACCCACTATCCAAATACCAAAGATTCTTTTTGTTTCCCTGCACACAATAAAATCAAATCAAGTTGATTTTGGTACCCAAGTTTCCTTGGGTCCTGTTTTTTTAGCCTTTTTCTTAAGTTTCTTAGGCTTGTCCTCATTTGACTTAGGCATTTGAAATTCATCCTTAGTCAATTGAGTAGAACCCTTAAAACCATTCATCATTGCAGAGTTATCATGCACAGGCTGGTTAACATGGAAATACATATTTTGTGCAAACAAGTTATTCCAGTATGGCATGCTAAATGACATTTGTGGCATACTAAATGCAACATAGTTACCACTTTGTGCAAATGGCATATTAGCAAACTGTGCATTCAAATTATGTGCAGGCATAACATTCACAAGCATTGTAGGCGTACTGGGAAATGAAGGAGGTGCATACATGAGAGCAGGCATAGCAAGTTTGCAATTAACAGACAAATGATTAACATTACCACACTTAACACAAATTTTTCTAGGTGTGTATTTATCAGGTGTGTAGTTGTTATGTTTGTTGATTCCTACTTTCCCATTCCTATTGTTTTTCCTTTTAGACTCTGCTTTCACCTCAATTTTCTCCAATCTGTCATTTAATTGCTGAATAGAAAGATGCCCTACATTGAATCTCTTGTTCTGTTTCACTCGACTTGTTTCTCCTGGAACAAAGTTCTTAGAAACTGATCCATATTTCTCATTTAGCTCAGCTAGTTTGGCTTTGCTAACTGGCTTTCTTTCACTTAACGGATGTGATTCCTTGTCTTTCGACGAATAATCCTTTTTGTCATTCGATGGATAACATTCATCATCCGTAGAACCCACATCCGTTGAAATTCCTTCTACCAAATTTGAATCTAGTTTCTCCTTGCTCTTTTTCTAGGCTTCATCATAGAAGGATTCTATACCTTGAACTTTAGTAATTTGAGCATGGACATCTCTAGATGATTTCCATGCATTAATTACTTCTTGTTCTCGTTCAAGCTGCTTTCTTAAAATATCCTCTTTCTTTAAGGATTCAGTCAATTCATCTTTGGCAATCTTGCACTCTATCTTCAATTTTTCAAACTTAACAAATTGAGTCTCTAGCACATTATTTCTTTCACTTAAAAACAAATTATTCTCTTTAATTTTAGTGTTTTCTTTAGTGAGAGATTTGAGTGTGACACGCAGATGATATAACTCAGTGGACAAGTCATTTATAGCATCATTATACTCATCTTTAGATAAATGTGCTAGATTAGTGGTGATTACCTGATTACTTGATGAACTTACTTCTGTTTCATCTGACTTGGCCATAAGTGTCGGATTGACATAGCTTGTATCTTCATCATCTTCTAATCCATCTGCAGCCTAGTCATTTTCTTATGTGATGAAAGCCCTTTCCTTTTGTTTGAGAAACTCAAAATATTTCTGCTTATAATCAACATGCTCAAACTTCTTTTTACCAAAATTAGACTTTCTGCATTCACTAGAAAAATGACCTGCCTAGGCACACTTGAAACATTTGAATTTAGACTTATCAACCATGTTTCTGTTTGACTTGGCTGCTCCAAAATTCTTCTTGAATTTGAGCTTGGCAAACCTCCTAGATAGAAAAGCCAGATGCTCATCTATGTCTTTCATGTCATCTTGACTAAGATGATCTTCATGTTCAGCTACTAGCCCTTTTCCCTTGCCTTCACAAACTCTAGGGTTTGGTGCACATTCAACAGCTTCAACCATTATCTCCTTCTCCTTTCCTTGCTCATCAACCAATGCAATGGATCCTCCTTTCTTTCTTCCTTTCTCCAGCTTCTCATCTTGCTCTATTTCAAGCTCATAGGTCTTTGGAATTCCATACACTCTATCCAAGGTGAATTCCTTGTAGCCTTGAGAGTTTCTTAATGAGACTGTTATAGGCTTCCATTCCTTTGGTAGAGATCGAAGGAATTTGAGGTTTGAGTCCTTTGTTTGGTAGACTCGTCCATGCAACTTTAAAGCATTTAGTAGCTTTTGAAATCTACTAAATATGTTAGTGAGTGACTCACTTTCTTCACTATGAAAATGCTCATATTGCTGAATCAAGAGTTGCATTTTGTTTTCCCTTACCTGCTCAGTACCATCACATATATATTAAATTGTATCCCAGACCTCTTTGGCAGTTTTGCAGTTTATGATGTTGTCAAACATGTCACCATCAACACCGTTAAACAAAATGTTCATGGCCTTCTTATCCTTATAAACTTGTTAAATATCTGGATCAGACCACTCTACTCTAGGCTTTGGGATAAATGCTTAATTTCCTGTAGCAGCTCTCATAGGAACATGTGGACCTTTCTCAATGCAGTCCACATATGCTTCATCTTGAGATAGGAGATGCAGGTGCATCTTCACCTTCCAATGGTGATAGTTGTCTTTGTCCAGAAATGAAATCTTTACTTCAACATCTTTTCTGCTCATCTTGTTAGTTGTTGTGATCTTTAAACTCTTTGTTCTTCAAGAGCTTGCTCTGATACCAATTGTTATTCCCAAACATTCTAAACAAGAATTACAGAAGGAGGGTTGAATGTAATTCTGGCTTCTTTTTAATTTTAAGAATAGTTCTGCTATAAATATATAACTGTGTTTGATTTAGCAATGGTGCGGAATGAAAGTAGTGTAGACATCAGAATACAAAGTAATCAAATACAAGTATTTAAAAAATTTCTGGTGGATTGAACTTTTCCACCAGAGATATATATTAAGTAGAGAACTTTGTGTTACAATGTTGTACACAGCTTCTTACAAGTTGAACTTCAAGAACAGAGAAATTCTTTACTGATTTTTCCTTATCTATTTCTCTTGTTTTTGCTTTCTAACTTTGATAGATTTCTTAATGTTCTACTTGCTACACTTGGAATATAAATCACCAAGTTACATGATAAAAAGACAAACTAATAAGACAAAATGTTTCTAGTCTAATTTCATGCTCCTTCATTTCTCTATCTAGCATCTTTGAATATCTTGAGTTTAGCATGGAAATGGAAATGCTTCTTTGTTCTCTAAACCCTGCAAATAGGCTGCCACGTTTCATTTGTATACAATCAACACATGTGACTGTCAAGTCACTATCAACTGCTCTGTTGAATTTGATCATCCATTGAAACTCAGATTGATCATCCGTTGAAACTCAAACCGATTATCCGTTGAGACTCTGATTGATTATCCGTCGAGACTTAAGTTGATCATTCGTTGAAGCTTAGTGAAACATCCATTGAGACTGTCTTTTGGTAGTTAAATCCATTTCATTTATACAAGATTACAAGGTATCTCATATTTACAATTAACCAACCTATCTTGCATATCAAACTAGTAGTCAACATGACTTAAACATTTTGCAACATCTAGTTCACTAAGTCATTATAATATGCAGGAATGAGCTACTAAACTTATTATTACATAAGCTACTCTTTCAACGGATGTTAAATTGATCATCCATTAAAAGCTATGAAATCACTTAAATAAAATCTACTAAGTGTTTTATTCAAGTTATCATCAAGTACACAACATATTCCTAACACTATTTCTAAACTGAATTCCGGGACGTAATCCTTTTAAGGGAAAACTGTAAAAACCCGAATTTTTGACCTCGGTAAAAGACCTTTATGAATAGTAATCTTGTGGTTTAATTAAAACTTTTGCGATGACACCATATACGAGTATTTAATTTAGGTTTTTGAGTTGATATTATGATTATACGTGACAAATGAGTGTATGTAAAAGTCGTTAGTTTTCAGAAAAAACCAATATTCCAAAACAACCCTATTTCACGAGCTAGCGAGGAATACGAGAGTTGCACTACGACCAAAGATTTAAAATCCTACAAATAAAACCCAAGTATAAGAAGAAAATATAAGGATTATGATTAAAGAATTTACCCCGCGAATCACTTACGAGGATTGATTGAGATTACGAGAAAATGATTAAGTAATTACATTAGTGAATTAATAAACAAACCAAGGCCATGCAAATTCCATGCAAACTAATTAGAAAAAAATTATCCAAGCTAGCTAATTAAATTAAAAGCTAGTAGAAAATAACTTTCCTTAAAATAAGGGTTCTTATTTTTAATCATGATAAAACTTGACAATTGGTGTGCAAGATAGGCCTAGACTTTGAAAAAGAAAAGATTGTTCTATAAACCATAGACATATACAAAATTCATACAATTTCCCCCACACTTCCAAAGGAAGCCAAGAGAAACTCCCTCTATTTTTCCTTCCATTCGACTTTTTAAAGAAGCTAAGGAAATGGAAATCAAAATCTCAAGCTTGGCACGTGGAACAATTCTCAAATTAATTTCCAAGCTTCCTAATCATCAAAATAATGTAAGATAAAATTTTAATCCAATTATCTTGAGTGGTTCCTAGGTTAATAAATTGGTAAAGATGATGATGAATAGTAACAAATAATAACTTCAAGAATTTTCTTGATTTTCTTGGAAAGATTTAGGCTTCTTAAGCACACCAAGGACTCACCAAACATAATCTATCAAGAAGAGAACCTCCCTAGCTATCAAGAAATGTATAAATATTCATCCAAACTTTTTTAAGCTTTATGTTTCAAGTAAGGATCTTGGATGTAAGTATGGTTTGATAGTTGTTTTGTTGATTTCTTGAATATTAGTTAGTTAGATGCTAAAATTGATGTTGTGGCCTCAAGAAATTTATGTTCCTGAGATGATTAAGTATTTAGATGTTGTTATGATATTTTTTGGTTGGTAATTAGTAGTTTGGTGTGAAAATGAAATACGGATCGTAAATATAACGACGATAAAATGATCGAATCACGACATTAAATTTTCTGCAAAGATACAGAATGTTTAAACTGTGTTTTATTGTAAAATTAATACTTAACAATGATAGAACTTATTGTAAGGATCGTTTAGGCACTTGAATCGCTTGATTTCGGTTTACGGTTCAAAAGTTCGGTCCGTTTTAGTGAAAATGATTTACGCGGCAAAAAATGCTATGAATTATGAAACTTGGAAATATAAATGATCAACTTAAAATTCTTCTAAAACCATGAAAATTTTACAAAGAGTACGAGATGGAGATAAGAACTCCCATAAAAATTTCAAGCGAAAATATTGATTTTTCAATTTTATAAAAATGTTGGAGCCCAGGTCGCGCGGAGTAAGAAAACCAAACGCAACCCACCGCTAAAAAACTGCTGCTTCGGGATTTTAACCCTCTTCCCAAAACATCATTTTCAATTAAACTGTTCTAAATTTTTTATATATTATGCACGCGAAAACGGTGCATCGATTGAGTTAATGGTTTGAGAGAAATCAATATTTTAGTGAAAACATTATGAATAGTAAAACTCCGTAGTTGACCGAACTT
Organism: Apium graveolens; assembly: GCF_009905375.1. NCBI lineage: Eukaryota > Viridiplantae > Streptophyta > Magnoliopsida > Apiales > Apiaceae > Apium > Apium graveolens. The sequence goes on from NC_133652.1 coordinate 229,757,173, forward strand.
TTAAAATATTTTTCACCTATTTTAATTCTTATTTTCAAAGTGAGACTTTTATTATAAATATTAAAAACACTAAAAAAGCTATTTGAGGTGGTTTCATATTAAAATATTAATTTTTCGATTTATTAAAAATGTAAGAGTACGAGTCGCGTAATAGTAACATTCGGTAAAGTCAACCCTAAAAGACCACTTTGACCATCCATAGCGACCAAGGGTTGATAGGTATTTCGAGTAGGTCGAATATCTTAAATTATAAATTATTACACTTATTAGTAAAATAATTCGTTGCTGGGATTAGGAATACTGATTAAGATAATGATATTTGTTGATTAGAAAACTCGGAACGAGTGGAAGTCGGAAACGTATCTTGGACTTCAGGCAAGTTTTCGAACCCTACCTTTTACGAACTGTTGTGTTGTGATTACTTTTAACTACTGCAATATATGCATGATGAATGTTTTATGATCTTTTGCAAGTTGTTATATATTGAATTATAAGATATGCTGATTTTGGTATAGTAAAATACCGGATTTGAAATGATATATTTAGACCGAGAGTCGGTCAGTGTAATTTTATAAAAACCCGGAAATATTCTGGAGGTGTTTATATTTGAGAATATTTACGCTAGTGTGTAGCATTGTATTATGGATTATAGACCGAGAGTCGGGCGGTATAATTATTTAAAACCCGAAAGTATTTCGGAGATGTTTTGGATGAAAAAAGTTCGTATTTATTTTATTCCAAGGGACTCGACATCCTCTTGCAAATTATTAAATAACTCGAATTTATTTAAAATGATTTCCAAAGACTGTATTCCCTCAATTTATATTTAATTATTTAAGTTCAGACTTTCATTTGAAGGATAAGTATTCTCCGATGATTACTTTATTAATAATTTCTATTATTTAATATTTTTTTAAGATTTAATTTAATTACTTAAACATAAATCAGTTGAGGAATATTATTTCAAATGTTCTTTTAAAGTACAATTCTTCGAGGTTTAATTATTTAATAATTATTATTTAATAATTAAATATTTATTAAATGATTTTATATGATTTAAAAATCATAAATCATATTTTTAAATATTTTCTGAGTATCAGAAAATTATTCTAGTACTTCTAGATCATCGAAAAATGTTATTTCAATATATTTTAAATATTTTTACTATAGTGTCAAAGGAAACTCCCCATTAATTATTTATCTGTTGACAATGGTCAACTCACATTATCATAATAATTTCTCCAAAAGTTCTCGAAAGTATGTATATATATGTATATATATATATATATATCGGCGTGTACCTATCAACAAGCAATATGCTTGGGAAATAATATAAGTTCCTGATATATGATATGATTGTTAAAGGACAAGGAGGGCTAGACTCCAATACTTTTTGGACTGGAGAGACTACTATTTACTACCGCATGAGAAGGTACCATATATACCGATGAACATATGGAGTATGTGTACTTGAGAGGGATGGATGCAAAACCGTGTCCTGAGAGGAATGGACATGAAGTTTCCACATGAGAGGAATGGACACAGAAAAGGCCCGAATGCGGTCAGGGTGATAACCGATAGTAAAGGTAATAATCCTTCTACATGTAGAGAACAATAAATATTTACCGTTATACGACTGCTCATCATATTTTGGGGGCTCCAGTGAATATCCTATTCTTTCAATTGGAATTGAAATGCAATATCGTAACCCAAGCCTAGGTGTTGGGTTTACCATTAAGGTATTTGCAGATTAGTAAGTCAATCGAAGAGTTGTTTTGAAAAGAGGTGTGTATCACCAAGAAAAATTACTTTAATTAAACTTATATCTATATACGGATTCAGATATAAATTCTTGTACAGTCTTTTCATACCGTTGATTATTATGGCTGAGCATTATTGCTCACTCTTGCTTTATTTTAAATGTCACAACACAACAGATAACCAATATACCGGTGTGGGACTTAGTCGCTTGCAATCATGGGGAGAAGCCCTTGCAGCCTTATCTCAAGTGGGCCAGAATATTCAAATAGGTATAAGATATTAGTATTAATTATTATAACTTCATATAGAGGTTATGAATAATTGTTTAAGATCCTGTAAAGTACATTTGAGTTGTAATAAAAGAAGATTAGACTGGGTACATCATTTCTAAGGCTATATATGTGTGTGTGTGAGAGAGAGAGAGAGAGAGGGAAAGACAGAGAGAGATTGAGGTCTATTGGATTATTGAATCAATATAGGTTATACATGATTAAAGGATGACGTGACGACCCGGATTCTTGACCCCAGATTTGGGGGCGTTACAAAATGGTACAAGTATAATCGGATCCGCCATAGATGCTATCTGAAGATCTACATCACAAGATAAGAATATCTAATCACAACAAGAATCATACCAATGACCTACTATAAAGTTATACTCAACATCTCGGCATCCTATCTTTCTGTCACTCATCTCTTATCATAACCCTCTACCCAAACCCGACAATCTAGGCTTGTTCAATTGACTTATAACCTGTAGCTCTGATACCATGTTAGATATAATTGATGATATCTGGCAAAAACTATCAGAAGTTCTTATCAGGACTTATATCAGCATTTACTGAAGAGTGACATCATCAGTACTTATATCAGTAATTGATGATCAGCAGATGATGTCATCAAGATTTGTCACTTCAGTAGATATTCGAGGAGGAAAAGGAAAGCAGGAATTCAAGGCGGTGAAGGACTTTATCTCATAAGCAATCATACATGGATAGGTTTCCTTATTGTAATAGAATAGGATTCCTTATTTGATTGTGTAGTTTTGCTCTATATAAAGCACAGATTAGGTTCATGCTATAAGTATTGTGAACATTGGTATATCATTCTCATAACCTAGCAGTTCTCAAGGATATTTGTTCATCCTTTTGAGAGAGTACGTTTGTAATCAGTTTTTATATGTTAATATAAAAACTGTTGATTCTGTTGAAGCTTTGTCGAATTATTTGGATAAACTATATTCACCGTTCCTCTACAGTTGATTATGGACCTAACAATTGGTATCAGAGCTTGTTTTTGACATACAAATAGTTCAAGATCTGAAAATCAATCTTTAATGACAGACAAAGAAGAACCACATAATCCACAATCACCACCCTCAGCCACATCACAGATTAGCAGCAACATGAGTAGGTGTGAATCCATCAAGGTGCCAATCCTGAAGATACATGAATATACAATCTATAAAGTCAGGATGGCTATGTGCTTGGAAGCCACATATCCTGAATATCTAAGCAGGATTTATGATGGTCCTCATAAACCAATAAAGGTAGTTATCTCTGTTGCAGGACAACCAGAAAAGATGGTTGACAAAGAAAGGAAGGACTACACTCCTGAAGATCTTTCATCTATTATGAAGGATACTAAATTCAGACACATCTTGCACAACAGTCTTGATAGTGTTATGTCCAATAAAGTTATTGGATGTAAGACAACAAAAGAGATATGGGATGCTTTAAAAGTAAAGTGTCAAGGCACAACTGCTATCAAGAAGAACAGGAGGACAGTACTTACTCAAGAATACGAGCACTTTGACTCAAGGAGTCCTTAGCTGAGATCTATAATAGGTTTCAGAAGTTGTTGAATGACTTATCTCTTTTCAACAAGGAATATGATTTAGAGGACTCAAACTTGAAGTTTCTACTTGCTCTCCGTGAAAAGTGGAACTTTAAGGTCACATCAATAAGGGATAACTATCAACTTGATGACACACCTCTAGATGAGATCTATAGAATACTGAAAACTCATGAACTAGAGATGGAGCATGTTGTGTATATGTTGTGTACTTGATGATTTCATGAATAAAACACCTTGGTAGATTTTACTCAGTGAAAATGTAGCACTCGACGGATAAGGATTATAGTCCTGACGGATAACTCATTTTGGTCCCGACGGATGATGACTTATTATCCATCGAGTGAGTAGCTTATGTAACAATAAGTCTGTAGCACATTTCTGCATACACATTGTTTAGAATCTATAGTAGTACTTAAGTCATGTTGACTTTAACTAGATATGCAGAATAGGTTGATTAATTGTACATAGATGATGTCTTGTATTCTGCATAGATGAAATGAAGTCTAGTGCCTGATTGCTACCCGACGGATAAACAACAATGAATTTGACGGATGATCAACATCCCGACGGATGATCATTAACTCGACGGATGATTATAAACCCGGCGGATAAAGAATTCAAATATCTGTTGACAGTGACAACACAGTCACATGCATCGAGTGTATGCAAATGGAATGTGGTAGCCTATTCAACTGGGTTTTCGAGAACAAAGAAGCATTGCCATTTCCATGCTATTATGAAGATATTCAAAGATGCTGGAATAGAGTAATGAAGTAGCATTGCATTAGACTTGATAGTTTTTATTTTATTATTCTGTCTTATTACTTTGTAATCTTGGTGATATATAAACCAAGAAGCAGCAAATAGAATAGTAACTAAGGAACTAAGCAACCAAGAGAGAAATATTTGTAAGCTGTATTCTTAGCATTTCTCTCATTCTTAGTTGTTATCATTTTGTAAGCAGCTGTGAGCTTTTTGCACACAGAGTTCTCTCGATATATATTATATATCTCTGGTGGAATCATTCAAATCCACCATAAAGTTTTTAAAGACTTTTTTTTAATTACTTGTGTTTTGATTCATTTCAAGTAACTATTCCGCATTCTGCTAATCAATTCACATTTATATATATATATTTGAGTTAGAACATTATTATTTAAGAAAAAGTTTCAAGAATTCCATTCAACCCTCCTTCTGTAATTCTTGTTACATTGTTAAGGGACTAATAATTAGTATCAGAGCAAGCTCTTGAAGAACAAAGAGTTTAAAGATCAAAACAATACAGCAAGATGAACAAGAAGGATGTTGGAGTCAAGATTCCTTTTCTGGATAAAGATAATTACCATCATTGGAAGGTAAAGATGCATCTTCATTTGCTTTCTCAAGATGAGGCTTATGTGGACGGCATAGAAAGAGGCCCTCATGTTCCATTGAGAGCTACAACTGGAAATGAGCCATCTGTCCCTAAGCCAAGGCATGAATGGTCTAATCCTGATATTGAACAAGTCAGGAATGATAAAAAGGCCATGAATATCCTGTTTAATGGAGTTGATGTTGATATGTTTGATAACATTATCAACTGTAAAACTGCCAAGGATGTTTGGGATACAATACAGATCATCTGTGATGACACTGAGCAAGTTAGAGAAAACAAGATGCAGCTACTGATTCAGCAACATGAGCATTTTCATAATGAAGAAAGTGAGTCTCTCACTAACATTTTTAGTAGGTTTCAAAAACTTCTAAATGCTCTAAAGTTGCATGGAAGGCTCTATCAGACAAAAGACTCCAATCTGAAATTCCTTAGATCTCTTCCAAAGGAATGAAAACCAATGACAGTCTCATTGAGAAACTCACAAGATTATAAGGAGTTTACTTTGGAGAGACTGTATGGCATCCTGAAAACTTATGAGCTTGAAATAGAGCAAGATGAGAGGATGGAGAGAGGAAAGAAGAAAGGAGGGTCCATTGCGCTAGTTGCTGAGTTAGAGAAAGAGAAGGAGATGAAGATAGAATCTGTTGAGTCAACTTCAAGGGTCTGTGAAAACAAGGCCAAGGGGCTTGCAGTAAAAAATGAAGATTCTTTGAGCCAAGATGACATGGAAGACATTGATGAACATTTAGCATTTCTTTCCAGAAGATTTGCCAAGCTCAAGTTCAAAAAGAACTTTGGAGCAGCCAAGCCAAATAGAAACATGGTGGATAAATCAAAATTCAAATATTTTAAATGTGGCTTGGCAGGGCACTTTGCCAGTGAGTGTAGAAAGTCAGATTCCAGTAAGAAAATGTTTGATCCTGTGGATTATAAGCAAAAATACTTTGAGCTGCTCAAACAAAAGGAAAGGGCTTTCATTATACAAGAAAACGACTGGCCAGCAGATGGTCTGGATGAAGATGAAGGTGTCAGCTATGTCAATCTAGCCCTAATGGCCAAGTCTGATGAAACAGAAACAAGTTCTTCAAGTAATCATGTAATTACTACAAACCTTGCACATCTATCTAAAGCTGAGTGTAATGATGCTATAAATGACATGTCTACAGAGTTATATCATTTACGTGTTACACTTAAGTCTCTTACTAAAGAAAATGCTAAAATCAAAGAAAACAATTTGTTTTTGAGTGAGAGAAATAATATGCTATTGACTCAGTTCATTGATTTTGAAAAATTAAGAATTGAGTGTAAGATTGCCAAGGAGGAATTAACTGAGTCCTTGAAGAAAGAAGAAATTTTGAAGAAGCAGCTCGAGCGTGAACATGAGGTGATTAAGGCATGAAAAATATCTAGAGATGTCCATGCTCAAATCTCCAAAGTTCAAGGAATTGAGTCCTTCTGTGATACAGCCTGGAAAAAGAACAAGGAGAAACTAGAACTAAATTTGGTGAATGGAGTGCTAACAGATGTAGACTCGACAGATGATGAGGGTCATCCGTCGGATAACAAAAAGGGTTATCCGTTGACTGATGAAAATCCTCATCCGTTGGCTGTAAGCAAGCCTATCAGTAAAGCAAAACTTGTAAAGTTGAGTGAAAAGTATGGATCTGTCTCCAAGAACTTTTTTTCAGGAGAATCGAGTCAAGTTAAGAAAGGGAAAAAGGCTAATGTTGGTCACATGACTGTCGAACAGTTAAGTGACAAACTTGAAAAGATTGAGGTGAAAACAGAGGCTAAAAAGAAAAATAATAGAAATGGTAAAGTAGGAATTAACAAACACAATAACTACACACCTGATAAATATGCCCCTAGAAAAATCTATGTCAAGTGTGGTAGTGTAAATCATTTGTCTGTTAATTGCAAATCTTCCATGCCTACTCCCATGTCTGTGCCACCTTACTTTCCCAACATGAATGCCATGCCTCCTATGCATATGAATGCTATGTCTACACAGAATATAAATGCACAGTTAGCTAATATGCCATTTGCACCTAATCCTTATTATGCTGTATTTAGTATGCCACAAATGCCATTTAGCATGCCTTACTGGAATAACATGTTCACTAATAGCATGCCATTCCCTTATGATTATAATATACATGATAATTATGTTGCAATGAATGGTTTCAAAGGCCCAACTCAAATGACCAAGGCTGAATCTGATATCCCCAAGTCAAATGAGATAAAGTCTAAGAAACAAAAAAATAAAGCTAACAAGGAAGGACCCAAGGAAACTTGGGTACCAAAATCAACTTGATTTGATTTCAGGCTGATCCTAGAGAATCTCACTTAATAGCTATTAAGAGAATTTTCAGATATCTCAAGGGAACACCAAAACTTGGCATTTGGTACCCTAGAGATTCTGGTTTTGATCTAACTGGTTATTCAGATGCAGATTATGCAGGTTGTAGAATTGATAGAAAAAGTACAACAGGAACCTGTCAATTTCTAGGAAACAAGCTTGTGTCCTGGTTCAGTAAAAAGCAAAATTCAGTTTCTACTTCTACAGCTGAAGCTGAATAGATTGCTGCTGGCAGTTGCTGTGCACATATTTTATGGATGAAAAATCATTTGCTAGACTATGGTTTGCAAGTTGATAGGATTCCTATTTTCTGTGATAACACAAGTGCAATTGCCATCACGGAAAATCCAGTACAACATTCAAGGACAAAGCACATAGATATCAAGTACCACTTCATAAGGGAACATGTAATGATGGTACTGTGGAACTACATTTTGTTCCAAGTGAGAAGAAGCTTGCAGATATCTTTACCAAACCACTGGATGAATCCACCTTTTCAAGGTTGGTAAGTGAGTTAGGTATGCTTAATTATTCTTAAATCTATATGAGATAATTTGCAAGTTGAAATGCAGCCAGAAATTTAATTGATTTTTCAGTCTTGGATGAAATTTTGGCAAAGTCAAAATTTACATCTCGACAGATGATCCTTATCCATCGAGTTTGATCATCCATCTGTACACTATTTGCTAATAAAAATCAATTATTTTTCTGGAATATTTTATGACTTGACGGATAACAATCTATCCTCATCCGTCGAATTGTCTTAATCTTAGTCGTTAATTCCCTGAACATTATTCATCGAGTATACTTACAGTTTGTAAGCATAGCATGACGGATAATGGGAGGAATTTTTACAGTTTATTTTTAAACGGCTATTTTAGGCAATTTTAATTGGTTACTTCATTTTACTTTATTATTTTTAGCAGTTATTTTTGAGATAGTATAAAAGCTTATTTCATTTCAATTGCTTTTCTTTTATCATTCTCAAATCAACTGCTCAAATTTCTTTCTCTTTCAAAGCACTTACTCTCTCTCTTTAAGCTCTCATTCTCTAACAATGGCGCCCGTTGTCAAGATTATGTCTCAAACTATGTTTATTTATGAGAAGAACAGTTTCACTGCACTAGTAAACAAGGGTATTCAGCAATCTGGTGACTATCACAAGATGATGGACTTTGTGAAGAATTGCAAGCTTAGCTATGCCATGCTGGAATCTCCCACAATCTTTTGTGATATTGTTGAAGAGATGTGGACCATTGCTACATACAACTCAACTGATAAGACCATCACACTAACCATTAAAGGTAAAGAATTTTATATCAATAGTGATGTTATAAAAGAATGTTTCAAGATTCCTGATAATACTGTGACCTCACCACACACTGACACTGATATAATCAATATGCTTAATTCCATGAACTATACCCTTTCTACTTCTAAGTTAAGTGACATTAGGAGAATGGGTCTTAGGAAAGAATGGAGTTTTATGTGTAATGTTGTGACAAAGGTCTTTTCAGGAAAAATCAGTAATTTTGATTCAGTCAATATATCCATGCTTAACATGCTTTACATGCTAGTTATAGATAAATTCTATAATTTCAGTGATCTTGTCTTGTTTGAGTTAGGCTTTAAATTAAGAGAGTTAAATAAAAGAGGTAAAAATGTGTATTATGCTAGATTCTTTATGATGTTAGCTAACCACCTCTGTGAAGAGATTATGCTTGAGAACCCTAACAACAAACTAGATTGTTGGGTTCAAGAGAGAAGGCTCATTGTAGATTTGAACAGGGCCAATCATCACAAGGATGTGCCATTGTTTTATTTTCCTGTAATGCAAGCACCTCAGGTAAGTGAGGTAAGTTCATCTATCCTTACAACTATTCCAACCTCAACAATTTCTTTGAGTTCCAGTGTGGCTATGACAACTGTGTCAATGACCCAACAGTTGCCTACCCAAGCTACCAAACCTGCAAATATTTCAAAATCCAAATCAAAGAAAGCCCCCTCTGGTATCTCTCAAAAGATGCCAGTTGCAAAATCTACCAAAACCAAAGAGGGGAGTGTGAAGGTGGGTAAGACAGGTGAGGAAATGGGTGAACATAAAAGAAACCCTAAGGATAAGGATGGAGAGTTGAGTGGTTCCCAGCCTAGCCACACTGTAGTTTCCCAACAAACTGTAGTGCTTAAAAAGGATAAAAGCTCATTTCTAGCTGCATCCTCCCAAAATGATGTAGTTATTGATCAAAGCTCTCAACCAAGAGAACATGCCAAGAGGGTTAGGGACACAAGCTCACCCCAAACTTATGCCAGAAAGAAGAAATCTAAAACCCTTGGGGATGCACAGGGTACACACACTGTGCAAACTGGTGCTAAAGACACAGTCACTGCACCTTCACAAATTCAGTTTGATGTGACTCCAATAAATATGGAGTCACAGCCAAAATCTCTAGTAATAGAAGCACCTCAAACACCAAACTCACCCACAAACTCACTGGATGTGGATATGATAAACACATCAATTCTTGATTCCCCTTCTTTAACTTTGTTGGGGAAGCCAAAATCCAGTGCAAGTGAGCATCATCTTTTAGATGATTTGTTGGCTCACTTGCCCATTTTTTCAGGAACGGTTGAATCATCTGTGCCCAAAATATCTTCAATCAGCACAGAGTCCACAATAGTTTCCATTCCTAGTTCATTCATTTCTACTCTCTCGATGGATATTGCTCATCCGTCGAGTAGTGATTGTATCCCGACGGATAAGCTTAATAGCAGTTATCCGTCGGATAGCAAAACCACTCACCCGATGGATATCACTCATCCGTCGAGTAACTCTGCACAGCTTCAAACTTCATTTATTTCAAGTGCAGAAGAATTAGTGGTTGTCTAGTCACTATTAGGATTGAGAGAGAAGAGTGTTTTGAGTGAGAGTCTTGGTTGCTCCCAGGAAAAAGGAGAGGAAATGAGTGAAATTATGCAATCCATTTCTTCAGGATTGGCAAAAGAAAGTGAGAGAAGTCCCACCTTAGAAGGTGAAGGTGAGGGTGTGAGGGTTGGGAGCCAGGGTGAGACCCTGATGCAACAAAAGAGAGAAAACGAGAAAAATATAGGTACTGGAGCTATAAGGATGGATGTCATTGCTAGTGAGTCAATGAATGTCCAGGATGCAGACATGGAGGGACTATCTCAGCAACCTAAAGCTGTTATAGATTCCACCTCCCTTGATGCTGAGGCATTTACTCACCCTGTTCCAGCTTATCAACTTCTAGCTGAACAGGGAAATGACAATGCAGAAAGGATGCTCAATCTGGTGCATACCACACAGTCTATGATAAGAGCTAAGGATGCCATCACAGCTTTGCCCTCTATAGCTGGTGATGTAGATTATGAGACTGGTGGCTCAGCCGATTTCTTTGGTGATGAAAGTGGGGATAGTGAAGATGAAGCAATGGACATAGGGGGAGAAGTAGGTTCCAGTTCAAGATCAGGTATGCCATCATGGGTATTTTCAAAGCACTGTGATGAGCACTACTTCAAGACAACCCTGATCCAACTAATCAATCAGACAAATACTGCTCTTCAAACCACTTTAAATTCCACCACCAAGAAGCTCTTCCAGGCACATCTAGCCTCTCTGCAACTTCAACAAATTCAAGGCTTCCAACATGCTAGGGATGTAAACACCATCAAGGGTGATATTGAGGAGATGAAGAAGGCCATTTCAGACAAGATGAATTCTAAGCTTCCAGAAGCTACAATGCTTGATATCAAGAGGCAATTAAGGAAAAATTCTGATCTTGCAACCAAGATAGATGCATTGGATACAAGAATGTCAGCCATGGAAGCATCTTTAACAGCCATTCATCTTCATCAAGCCCAATAGACAGATTTACTTCAAAAACTAGTGACTGCTCAAACCCCCTCCTCTACTCAACTTGATGATAACAAAAAGGGGGAGAAAGGACCAAATGAGGGGGAGAAGCTTCAAATTCAAATCAGTAAAGTAATTATGCCTTATATTACTATCTCAAAGCCACCAGTTACAGACAGTATAGATCTGATAAATGCAGCAGCAATAGCCAATATTAGAGCAGCTGAAATGAAGCAGTTGAAGCCAATCAACTGGGAGAAGATTGATGAGGATATACAAAAGAAGTTTGGACTAGTCAAGGAGCCAGTAAAGTCAGGCATCCATCACTCTCAAGTCAAGCAAATTTCTGTGAATGAGATGAGCATGAACTATCTGGAAAGGGGACAGTCATCCTACATCAAATCTCCAAAGGCTGAAATAATTCTGAAACCAAGGGTGAATTATTCAAAATTATCATTGAAGAACCCTTTGGATATTGTGTATGAGACACCTAAGCCTGATGAAAAGAACCTTCTTTCAAGGTCAATTGCTTTCTACAAAGATCCAGCTGATTCAGCTTCCAAAAAGAGAATTGCTAAAATTTTCAGGAATGGTAAAGAAATTTGTGTGGTGGCTGGACATCCTCAATTTGCTCAAGCAAAGAGAGAAGAAAAGGCTATATTGAAGCAGGAAAAGAAGCAAGCTGCTCTAGATGCTAAAAAGGCTAAACAAAAGAAAGAGCAAATTGATATCTTGGCCAAGCTACATATTGTAAATTTATCACAACAAATTCCTGCTCATCCATCTGAAATCATTGAATCTCAAGATCCAAATAAGCAAGTTGAACAACAGAAGAAATCTCCAAGAATCAAGGAATTGGCTAAAAGAACCAAAAGGAAACTGGACATTGTTGATAAGGAATTGGAGAATCAGTTTCCCAAGGAATCCACTCCTACTACAACTCAAGTATCAAACCCCTCTGTGGTATTTGAAGATATCAAGGTAGTGGATCCTTACAGGAACATTCATGATGAACCTATTGTGCCTAAGGATGAGCCAATAGAATGGGAGAACATACAAATTCCTGACTTCAATCTGTCAATCCTCAACAAGCCAAAGAGAACAAAGTCAAGAGCAGTCAAGAAAGTGAAGTTGTCACCTCTCAAATCCAAATCTCTAGTCAAAGCTCAATCTAAAGTCAACAAAGGAGATTATATGTACTTGTGTGACATCAAGGAGTTTTCTGATCTAAATCTCTATCTAGATGAACTAGATAAAGTGAGAGGAATTGATTCATACAGAAACCTACCTGAAAGGTTAGTGTTCAAGTACAAGGGAGGAAAGGAGATTCAGTGGCCACTTCACAGGATCCTTCAAGAAAGCCAAGCTGTACTGATTAAGGTTTATTCATCTTTCAAGAAGAACTTTGGGTTCAATGTAACTGCAAGAAGATTGGTACTGAAGAAGATTGAAGAACTAAGGAGTGTTAGAGCTAAAGATGCACTCCCAAAGACTCTAATCATCCCTTACAGAGAGAGAAGAGTGCATCTAAGGCCATACTGGCTGATGGAGTTCATGGATGACAAAGGAGTGAGAAGATTTTTCAGATTAGAAGACCAATTGAGCATCTCTAGCAATGAGACTCTCTTGGAAATGTAAGAAAAACTAAATCTCTCAGAATCTGATGAACTGAAATTCCACAGGCAGCTCCAAAATCAGATTGAAGAAAATAACAAATTTCTTGGAAAGAGATCCAGACCTTCATAAAACTAGATAAATTTGCGCAGGCTAGAGGAGCACCTTGAAAATGACCGTGAGCTAAACTTTGTACATTTTACTACTTTCTTTGAAGCACTTTTCAGTATTATCTACTTTATTTTAAAGTTGTATTTTTAGGGTGTTTTGTTATCATCAAGTATCTCTTAATTTATGGCTACAATTCCAGTAGACATAAATTGGGGGAGATTGTTGTGTATATGTTATGTACAATAATGAATTCGAAGGATGATCAACAACCCGACGGATGATCATTAACTCGACGGATGATCATAACCCCGACGGATAAAGAATTCAAATATCTGTTGACAGTGACAACACAGTCACATGCGTCAAGTGTATGCAAATGGAATGTGGTAGCCTATTCAACTGGGTTTTTGAGAACAAAGAAGCATTGCCATTTCCATGCTATTATAAAGATATTCAAAGATGTTGTAATAGAGTAATGAAGTAGCATTGTATTAGACTTGATAGTTTTTGTTTTATTATCCTGTCTTATTACTTTGTAATCTTGGTGATATATAAACCAAGAAGCAGCAAATAGAATAGTAACTAAGGAACTAAGCAACCAAGAGGGAAACATTTGTAAGCTGTATTCTTAGCATTTCTCTCATTCTTAGTTGTTATTATTTTGTTAGCAGCTGTGAGCTTTTTGCACACAGAGTTCCCTCAATATATATTATATATCTCTGGTGGAATCATTCAAATCCACCAGAAAGTTTTTAAAGACTTTTATTTTTAATTACTTGTGTTTTGATTCATTTCAAGTAACTATTCCGCATTCTGCTAATCAATTCACATTTATATATATATTTGAGTTAGAATATTTTTATTCAAGAAAAAGTTTCAAGAATTCCATTCAACCCCCCTTCTGTAATTCGTGTTACATTGTTAAGGGACTAACAGAGCAAAGGAGCAAGAGAAAATGATCCAAGGTTAGACCAATTGCACCCAAAGTTGAAGAGTAGCCAAAGGAGAAAGCTAGGAGAAAACGCTACTCCAAAGGAAAATCTATGATTGTAAAGTCAGATACTGAATCATCAAACTCTGATGATGACTCAAATACTGATAATAAATCAGATACTGACAGTGATCATGACAACAATGAAGACATGGAGCAAATGGTTGCTCTACTGGTTAAAAGCTTTAAGAAGATAGTCTACAAGAACTTCAAGAAAGGGAGAAGATTTTCCTGAAAAGGTTCCAGTTCCTCAAACTCAGATAAAATGAACAACATAAGAAATACTGATTGGAAGGAATCAAAATCTGGAAAACTTGACAAGTCAAAGGAAAGATGCTACAATTGTGATGGAATTGGACACTTTACAGCTGACTACAAAAAAACCAAAGCTGAGAAGAAACAAGCCTTGATCTCAAAGAAGAAAAACTGGGATGATTCATCAGAATCAGATGATAAGGTCAATTATGCTCTCATGGTAAATGCTGATACTGAGGTTGATAATGCTGAATTAAAGGTACCTCGGAGTACCCTTGCTTTTAATACTGGTGATATCCATGAATTAAGATTGTTTCTTAAATCTCTGCATGTTAGTTATAGGGATGAAACCTTAGAAAATAATAGAATCAAGAGTGAAAACTCTGAGTTAAAGAAAAGGAATGATCACCTAGAAATTGAGTTGCTTCCCATGCTAGAAATTCAAAAAGAAAGATATAAGGTTGTTTATGTTAAAGAAAAATTGTTAGAAAAGCATGCTTATCTAGAAAAGGAGTTAGCTAAAGAAAGAGAGGTTATTAAACTTTGGACTAACTCAGGAAAAACAACTCAGGAAATTTTAGAGAATGGTTGTTAAGGATCAGGATTAGGATATACTGATAGATATAATTCTGATAAGAAAATTGAAAAAGAAATTGAAAAAAATAAAACAGTAAGTACTGATACTAAGGTCAAACTGAACAAGGTTTAGTTGAAGAACATTAAGTTTAATCCAAGTGCTGATGTGTTAAATCAGTTAATGAGGTAGGTTTAACCTCAGCACCTAGATCAAACTTAATTACTGATAAGAGTGAATAGGTTCACACAAAATTAGTAAATATTGGTTTAATGACACAGAAACAGCTCAAGCAAATGCTGGAGGATTTACACATAAAAGACAAGGAAAAAGGCCTAGGAAAAATAGAAATGGCAAGGTAGGTGTTAATTAGAATGGTAATTATGTAACTCCTCCCAATGCACCTAGAAAGGCTTGTTTGAACTGTGGTAGTACTTAATCATCTTGCTAATTCTTGTAGGAAGAATAAAGAGATAAATATTGTTCCTCCCAAATCAGAGTTTAGGAATAGAATAGTTAGATATAAACCATAGGGTCCTTGTTTTCATTGTGGTAGTATTTGGCACTCTATTTATACATGTAAAGAGTATCACAATTTATATTATGATTATTATGAACTGAAACCCTCTTTAAATAAAGCAAAACATGTTTCTGCATGTGTAAATACTGATAGTAAGGATGTTAACATAAAATCTGATAAAAAGTCTTCTGCTGTATATGTTAATAAACTTAAAAAGGCCAAATGATCCAATCAAGTCTGGGTCCCTAAAACCACTAACTGATTTCAAATACTGATTGCAGGGTAATAGGAGGAATACTCTAGTCTTGGACAGTGGATGCTCAGGACACATGACTAGTTATAAATTCCTTCTATCATAATTTGAGGAGAACGCTGGCTCAAGTGTTTATTATGGAGATGGAAACTTAGGAAAAATCTTGGGATATGGAAAAATCAAAGTTGGAAATGTCATCATTGAAAATGAAGCTCTGGTTGCAGGACTCAAGCATAATCTGATCAGTGTGAGTCAAGTGTGTGACAGAGGTTACCTTGTCAACTTCTATGAGGAGCATTGTGAAATTGTTAGAAAGACTGATGGCAAGATTGCAGTGACTAGTGTAAGACATGGTAGTTTATATGAAGCCAGGGTCTCCACAAAATCTGATGAGTCAGAAGTTTGTCCACCTAGTAGAGAATCTGTGGAAGATGGCTGGAACTGGCATAAAAGACTTTCTCACCTAAACTTCAACAATATCAATGAACTTGTGAGGAAAGATATCATGAGAGGATTTCCCAATGCAGTGTGTACTCCTGATGGCTTGTGTGATTCATGCCAGAAAGCCAAGCAAAGAAAAATATCGTTCAAGAGTAAAACTGAATTCTCCATTCTTTAACCATATCATCTACTTTACATTGATCTCTTTGGTCTAGTAAATTTAATATCAATTGCCAAGAAGTGGTATGCACTTGTAATTGTTGATGAATATACAAGATACACATAATTGTATTTACTACACACTAAAGATGAATTTTCCATCCATTCTTCTTGATCATGTAAAAGAGTTAGAAAAAGGATCAACATACAAAGTGAAGATCATCAGAATGATAATGGAACTGAATTCAAGAATAACTCTATGGAAGAGTTATACAAACTCAAGGGGATAAAATAAGAGTTTTCTGCTCCTAGAACTCCACAACAAAATGGAGGTGTTGAAAGAAAGAATATAACTCTCATAGAAGCTGCAAGAACCATGCTAGAGGAAGCAAGATTGCCTACCTACTTCTGGGCTGAGGCTGTGCAAACTGCTTGCTTTACACAAAATGCAACATTGATCAATAGGCATGGAAAAACATCATTTGAGATGGTGAAGGGAAAGAAGCCAAATTTGAAGTACTTTCACATTTTTGGTTGTAAGTGTTTTGTTCTCAAAACTCATCTGGAGTAGCTGACCAAGTTTGATCTAAAAACTGATGAAGGCATTTTTGTGGGATATCCTTTATCTACAAGAGCTTTCAGAGTTTATAATCTTAGAAAAAGAACAGTCATAGAATCAATACATGTATCTTTAGATGACAAGAAGATAACAGGTCTTGAAGATGCAGATGACCATGGCAAATTGAGATTTGAAAATGAAGTACTATATATTGAACTCTTAAAGTAGGTCCTGATATCACTCAAAGCTCTGGTAATTCACGTGACAGTGGTAATTCTTCTAACACTGAAGCATATGTTGAGGGTGAAAGAGATATGTCCTAAGTCCAATCATGTATGAGGATTTAGGAATAACTTTTATGTAATCTGTTTTGATTTCATTGATATTAATAAAAGACTTGTTTTGTTTTTATTGCGGGCTCTATCTATTTAAATGTTTATATAAGATATACCACAGTTTAGAGTAAAGCTTTTTATGGATTGTGATGAGATCATAATAATGAGACCTAAATGATGATAACTCTAAACCTAAATAGTTCCTGGTCATAGGATTACTAACTGGTATTTAAAAATCCGCAAAGATCGGTACATATTATGCTTGCTTCATTATGAAGGATGTCTGTTCTCATAGACATTTGTGTGGTGACACTATAGCTAGTATGTAGGTGCTTATTATAGAATAAGTTCACTGAACATGACTCACACAGCTGAACAACTGATGGAGTTCACTCACGTGTCAGCAGTTGTTCATATAGTGATAGTTATATAAGTATCCTTAGACTTGAGGTCATCATAGTCATCTTGTGTACACTGAACTATGCTTTGGTTTAGTTCTTAGTCTCAAGGGACAATTATAAGGGCTCTAATGGGTATAGAAATTTGTACACGAAGATAGTGTATGATCAATAAAGGATCTACCCCTTCCAGTGTAGGAAGAGAATGTTCAATGTTGATCCACTTATGTTAGTTCAGGAATCTCTGGCCAGAGTGAATGAAATTAGAAAGGAGTTTCTAATTTACATTAAATAGAACTAAGCATAGTGAATGGAAAAGTAAGTGATTAAATAAGATAGGCTTGACACAAGTTCCATGCCTTGTATTTAATCGTGACATTGCAGGGTAGAAGGAATTAATTGTACGGTAACTACTCACTGAATAGGTTCTTGGTATTCTGAGCAGTGAATTCATATTATCCGGATAGTCGTGATATGCTGAGAAGTATCCCTCACGATGTAGAATAAATATGATTAATTAATTAATCATATTTAATGAATTAGAAAATTTATATAAGTAATGATAAAATAGTTTTATTATTATTTATTTCTACTACCATCTTAATATTGAACGTACAGGGTCACACCATAAAAGAGAATGATTTAATGGTGGATGAATTAATTAATAATGGCTGATAATTATTTATTTATGAAATAAATAATTAATTGGCAAATTTAATAATTGATTAAATGAGATTTAATTGATTATAAATTAATTAAGAAAAGGTTCTTAATATTATTAATTAAGAATTTAATTTTTGGAAATTAAATCAAGTGAGAGGATTATTTCTAAAGAGTTTAGAAAAAGGATTAATAATTAAAAGGTGTTTTAATTATTAGTGAGAATAATAAAGGGTTAATAATAATAATATTTTATGGGAAAATTTTCAGCTGAAAATTTTGCCTATAAATATACTATTATAGACCCTATTTTTGCCTCAACCAAAAAGATTTAGAAAACCCTAATTATCTCCATCTCCTCCTCCTTCATTACATCGTTTTCTTGGTGGATACCGGTGGAGTGCTTCACATTTGAGGAGCAGCTGCTAAGGATCTCCGTTGATCATTTTTGGATTGCCATTAAAGACCTCCATCTTTCCATTAACGTAAAGCTTCTTAAGGTAAACATACTGAACTACGAATTAAATATTATTTTTCGCATGGATCCTGCGGATGGTTTCGGTTTGTTTAAGATTTAAATTTACGTTTTCGCTGCGTTTATGTGCTAAAAACCCTTCAATGGCATCAGAGCTACTTTGGAAAAGTTTTTAATTCGTTTATGTGTTTAACTGTTTTCGATATATGAGCATGTATGTGATTCGCCATGATTTGATGTTGATATAATACGCTTATATATGTATAGTTTTGAATATATGATATTCATGTGAGTTGTATAATTATAAGATGATTATGTAATATGTATATATACTGATATATACATGATTTATGTTTGTTCTAATTATGAGAATCATATTAGATACGGATTCTGAATTGGCTGCTGCAGATTTGCTGAAATCTGGGTCTGGTGTTCGATTTACGTAAACGAATACCCTATTCCATAGGTAAACGAGCGTCTGAACAAAACTGATAGTTAAAGCTATCAACGACTCGTCTGTAAGGCGTTTGACGTCTGTAATCCTGATTGGGTTTTAGCTATGCAAGAGGAACTAAACCAATTTGAGAGGAATAAAGTATGGAAGCTGGTACCCAAGCCTAAAGGAAAGAATCCTATTGACACCAAGTGGGTATTCAGAAACAAGATGGATGAAAATGGCATAGTTGTCATGAACAAAGCTAGATTGGTTGCTAAGGGCTACTATCAACAAGAAGGAATATATTTTGATGAAACTTTTGCTCCTCTTGCAAGACTTGAAGCCATCAAAATTTTCCTAGCCTATGCAGCCCATGCCAATTTCAAAGTCTATAAAATGGATGTCAAAAGTGCCTTTCTGAATGGAGATTTGAAGGAGGAAGTCTATGTCAGTTAGCTTCCTGGGTTTGAAGATCCAAATTTTCCAGAATATATCTACTATCTTTTGAAAGCACTTTATGGATTGAAGAAAGCACCTAGAGCCTGGTATGACACTTTATCAAAGTTTCCCTTAGAAAATCACTTCACAAGAGGTACTGCTGACAAAACTTTATTCTTTAGAAATGTTAATGGCTATTTAACCTAGAGCATACTTGTTCAAATTTATGTAGATGATATTATTTTTGGCTCTATAGATGAAAAAGTTTGCAAAAAGTTTTCCAAATTAATGCAAAGTAAGTATGAAATGAGCATGATGGGAGAACTAACTTACTTTCTTGGTTTACAAGTTAAGCAAGTTAGTAATGGAATATTCATTAGTCAAACCAAATATATTTATGATCTTTTAAAGAAGTTTGATCTAATGGATTGTACATCTGCAAAAACTCCCATGACCACTACAACTAAACTTGAATTAAACACTACTGAAAAGTTTGTGGATATTTCAAGCTATAGAGGCATGGTTGGCTTACTTTTGTACTTAACAGCTAGTAGGATAGATATAATGTTTGCTACTTGTCTTTGTGCTAGATTTCAGGCTGATCCTAGAGAATCTCATTAATAGCTATTAAGAGAATTTTCGGATATCTCAAGGGAACACCAAAACTTGGCATTTGGTACCCTAGAGATTTTGGTTTTGATCTAACTGGTTATTCAGATGCAAATTATGCAGGTTGTAAAATTGATAGAAAAAGTACAACAGAAACTTGTCAATTTCTAGGAAACAAGCTGGTATCCTGGTTCAGTAAAAAGCAAAATTTAGTTTCTACTTCTACAGCTGAAGCTGAATATATTTCCGCTTGTAGTTGTGCATAGATTTTATCGATGAAAAATCAATTGTCGGACTATGGTCTACAGGTGAATAAGATTCCCATTTTCTGTGATAACACACGTGCTATTTCCATTACTGAAAATCCAGTACAACATTAAAGAACAAAGCACATAGATATCAAGTACCATTTCATTAGGGAACATGTAATGAATGGTACTATGGAACTTCATTTTGTTCCAAGTGAAAAGCAACTTGCAGATATCTTTACCAAGCCACTTGATGAATCCACCTTCACTAGGTTGGTAAGTGAGTTAGGTATGCTTAATTATTCTTAAATTATCTTTGATAATTTTGCAAGTTGAAATGTAGCCAGAAACTTAATTGATTTTTCTGTTTTGGATGAAAATTTGGCTAAGTCAAAATCTACATCTCGACGGATGTTCATTATCCATCAAGTTTGATCATCTGTCAAAATAGAATAGCTTGGTAAAAATTAATTACTTTTCTGGATTATTTTTAAACCTGACGGATAATTGCTTTATTCTCATCCATCGAATTGTCTATATCTTAGCCATTAAAGTTCTGAACATTATCCATCGAATTTACTTACAGTCTATAAGTATATCACGACGAATAATTAACAGAAGTTTGATAGTTTATTTTACTTTTAAACGGCTATTTTGGGAAATTTTCATCGGGTCTTTAATTTTTACCTTTAATTTTCATCCCATTTTATCTGAGAATATAGAAAACCCTAACTTCAAGTTTATTTTAGGTTTTATCTTTCTTTATAGTAATTAACTGCTCTCTTCTTCCTCAAAGAAAAAACCTCTTTCTTTCTGCAACTTTCTTTGATTAACAATGGCACCAGTAGTCAATTTTATGTCTCATTCAGGAATCATTTATGAGACAAACAACTTCGCGGGTCTTGTGAACAAAGAGATTCCAACCTCTGAAGATTATCACAAAATGATGGATGTTGTGAAAGGATGTAAGCTCAACTATGACGCTGGAATCACCCAGAATCTACTATAAAGTTATGGAGGAGATGTGGACCACTGCTGTGTATCAGGCAACTGACAAAACTATAACTCTGTCCATTAAAGGTAAGGAATTTTGTATTAACAGTCATACTATCCAAACATGCTTTAAAATTCCTGAAAACCCTGCTACTAAACCACACACAGATGCCGATTTAGTTAACTTGCTTAATTATATTGGCTATGCACTTCTTACCACTAAATTAAATGAGATTAGGAGACTAGGTCTTAGAAAAGAGTGGAGCTTTCTGTGTGATGTAGTTCCCAAGGTGTTATGGATTAAAAATTAATGTATATAATTGCTGTATTTATTACTAGGGAACGTGAGCTTCGAGGCTCGATTTGACTTCTCTTATGTTTCGTGACTCAATCTGCCTTAACAAGATGCCTACGTACCTTGCTGATTGCCAAGGATCAAGTCAAAAAATGTAGTTCTGATTTGTGGGGTGAGGCCCCTTATATAGATGTTGGGAGTTTTGAATTGGACTTGGGTTAGGAGACTTGGTGGTCAAGTCTCAGAATTAGAATGGACTTTGGAGTCCTAAGAAGTAGGAAGCTGATTCCTTATCCCACCAGGTTCCTTGGAGGTTAATCTACAAGGATTTATTTCTCCACTAGGACTCATCTTATTAGCTGACTTATCCCTTATTAATTAATTACGAAATCAATTAATATTCAGGGTTTTGGGCCTTCTCAAATGGGCCTAGCTGTTGGCCCAATTCTGATATAATTAATGCAATATTAATTACATACTCAGGCCTTATTTTCTTTCATATCATTTTCCCCCCAACTTTTGGGACATAGTGACTAGGTTTCGCAGAAGTTAAATTGATTCGTTCCCTTACAGTGTATCGTTTTTATGTAAGGTGTGGAGCGAGCTACACATTTACAACGATTTGCTTTTATCCCTATTACTTAGGAATTATCTTAATTTCCAAGAATTTTCCCTAAATTTCTGGGACTTTTCCTTTATTTCCAGGAATATTTCCCTTAATTCTGGAATTTTTTCTTAATTTCCAGGAATTTTTCCCTTAATTCTGGGATTTTTCCTTAATTTCCAGGAATTTTTCCCTTAATTCCAGGATTTTTCCTTAATTTCCAGGATTTTTCCCTTAATTCTAGGATTTTTCCTTAATTTCCTGAAATTTTTCCCTTAATTCTGGGATTTTTCCTTAATTTCCAGGATTTTTTCCCTTAATTCTGGAATTTTTGCTTAATTTCCTGGATTTTTTCCCTTAATTTTCTAGATTTATCCTTAATTTTCTGGATTTTTTCCCTTAATTCTGGGATTTATCCTTAATTTTTTGAAAATATTTTAAGAACTTTTTTTTTCCAGGATATTTCTTCCCTCTCTTTTTTCTCTTTTACTCTTTTTTTTATATACATGGTTCGACCAGGAATCCTATTCGACCCGGATCCTGGTCGAATTAGCCTTCTAATTGCCCTGGTCGACAGGGTTTCGAGCAGGATGCTTTCGACCTCAATTCCTGGTCGAATTTCGACCATGATTTTATACTATATTATTTTTTTTATACATTTCGATCATATTTTTAATCCTTTCGGTCAGGATTCCCTGTTTTTTGACCGAATTAACCACTCTTTTAAGCCCTGGTCGAGACTCTTTCGACCTCATTAAATTCGACCAGAAATTTAATGGAGATCTTGGTCGAATTGGGTCAGAACGTGGTCGAATTACCCCAGTATTTCAGCCCTAGTCGAAGTGTAACGCCCCCAAATCCGGGGTCGGGGATCCGGGTTGTCACGAGTTCCATTTCCCTTAATAACACCCAATCTTAATAATTACTCAACTACTCTGTACTGTGACCCCACAATAAACACACACACCACACGTTATAGTCTCAGAGATGAACATCCAAAAATAACCACAAGTCATTTTATTCCACAATTATCTGCCAATACACCTTAAAAGGTTTTCTGAATAAATTTACATTTCTTTGCCATTATTACAATTCATAAATATACATAAATCTGGTACATCAAAAGTTGAAAGCCTAGCCTATTGGTAGTTCCTACCTCAGCTACAGCGACATCAACGCCTATAGGAAACTGCGGAATGTTTCCTATCCGCTCGCGAATTGGGAGCTTGGTCATGTTCATCTTGTCTATCTGATGTTGTGTGATGAAAGAAGAAAGCAAGGGTGAGCAGCAAGCCCACCAAAATAATATGTATAATGATTAACAATATATGAGCCTTCTCATAGTATTCATGAAAGTCTTGGTCAAAAGAAATGAACCAAGTTTAATATCTTAATGCGATGAAGTCGCAAAATATTCAGTATATATACATATATACTTTTCAAAATCTTGGAAGTCCTCTTCCAGGTATAATATACACAAAGTTCCAGTTTATAACTGTATAAAAAAATATCGTTGCAAGGTGATCTCATATATCTAACCTTGTCTCAACGTTTTTCTGAAAGTCTTTGATATGCATAAGATAATCATTTACTAGATACAAGTTTAAAAGATAAAGTTACAAGATACTCCAATATACTTATATCTTTCCCAAATACTACTTGAACTACCACCGTTCAAGTTATAATCAGTTTCAAAAGTTCATCACATAGATGAGACTACAAGATAAGATTTGAATAGATTCAATCTTTGAATATCATTATAAATAATGAAGTTACGAGATACTTCATTAAGTCCCGACATATATATACACCTATATATATATATATATACATTTCCTGAAAACCTCTGTCATGTAAAGTATGAACAGAATTGTAATATCCAATAAATTTGGAAAGGAAAGAATTTTGGCATAAACCTGATATCTTGCTGATCAGGCAAAGATACCAATAAGTAACCTTTTCTACTAGTAGATGGACGAATTCCCCACTGGTCATCACCCTGGTCACAATAGGACCTTATGCTGGACTGCCACTCAGCCACTTATGCATTTGATGGACTCCCACTGAGCCACTTACACTATCATGGACGCTCACTGAGCCCATGTTGCTTATGCCGACTCAATAGATGGACTTACTTCCCGAACGTTGGGTAAGTAATCAATTCATTTACCAAAACTGCAACCTTGTTGCGAATATAAAATACACCACTGAGCCGGATTCCCCAGGTTTTGAGCGAATATTTAAATCCCCTTTGAAAGGAAGAACTTAAATATAAAAATGAGTTTTGGGATGCGCTCTAACTTTTAAAAATCATTTTGAAGACTTGAAAACATTTTTAAGAATGTTTGGAGTAATACTGATTTATTAAAATAAATCAGTCCCGATATGAAAGAAATATCTGAATATTATTATTTAAATAATATTCCCATAAGAATAATTGAGGTAGAAGTTGGAAAACTTATACTTGAATGAATAGCAAATAATCAAAGATATACTTATACGAAAGTAATATCTTTATTTGAATAATCAAAAATAAGTTTGATTATCGACACCTTATTCTTTAATACAATAAAGAATATTATTAAGTAATAAGCGGAGTCATAATACCTCGAATGAATACTATAAATAATATTCATAAAATAAAGGAGTCATACATCCTCAAATGAATATCCAAGTAATATTCAATAATAATATAAACTGAGTCATAAGCCCTCGTATGAATATTCAAATAATATTCAAATAATAAAATAAACTGAGTCATAAGCCCTCGAATGAATACTCGAATTAATATTCAATTAAGTAAAATAAAGGTATCGAATAAACCTTATTAGATCAATAGTTTTAAAAACTATATCCATATATATATAAATATATATATATATAATATACTCAGGAACATCGACTCCCGGTTTAGAAATATGTTCACCTTTTATCCCCTATACTAAGGGTATACGCAACTACTTGCTTATTTCTAGCATATGTATTATGCAACTATAAGCATCGAAATCAACAGATAGATAACCAGATTACGAAACAGACATACATATATACCATATCAGCATGCTCCAATATATCGCAAAATTTGCTAATAACAATCATGCACTTATCACAAGATAATGCATATACATATATTTATATCACAACAACAGTATAACGGGTAGAAAACTTGCCTGAGCGACTGGGGGTTACGAATGGCTCGGGACGAGTCTGGTAACCTATAAACAACAAGTAAGTTGGAATTAAACCAAAGTCACTTGTAAATCTATACTCTAACCAACTCAGACTTTAACGATCGTTTTGCGCTTACTGATTCTCTTAAGTCACTCGAGTACCCTCGGCACCACCATTTTTAATAAATTAACCATTATGAGTTTTAAAGCGATTCCTTCGCGAGTGTCTTACCAACTCCCTAACACTCTTACCATAATTTTTTCATACATTAATTAACCCTTTTTGGTCTTTAACCTATGTTTCAAAGTAAGGCGAGGGGAAATGTTTCGTTCGCGAAACGCCGTTAATTGAAACGGTCGTTTCTCCTAAACCGTGCATCGGAATCGAACGAACTACATATCAAAACGAAGCTCGTAACACGAGCTATCTAGACATGGCAATGATCATAATCTAGCAGGGGGTTCTCGGGTCCTAATGTTATGCACAAAAACAGTCTAAAGAAAACCGGACGTTACGATGGCTATGTTTACGTGATTTCCCAAATTTAAACCATTCAAAACCAACCACAATTCAACCCCAAATCAATCATACAACCAACATCCCTCCAAACCACATCATAACAGCCCCAACAAATCCACATTAACCATTTATACTTATTCCCCACATGAACTAAAAGCTTTACTTAGGTTCTTTAACTAATTATCAAGATTTACAACTCCACCAATACCACAAAACCAACTAATCTCTACAAACTCAACCAAACTTCACACAATCAAGCATCATGCTTCACATATACTATATCAATCATATTAAATCCTAATTACTCAAAACTAAAGCTAGGGTTTGTAGTTTATACCTTCCTTGGAGAGTGGAGAATCAAGAGAATGGCTTGGAATCACCCTTAAAGTCCTTATCCAAGCTTAATCTAAACAAAACTTCAAGAACACAAATTTTAGTTCTTGAAAAACACTATTCACCATCTTCTTCCATGATTTATAGAAAAAGATTGGCTTGGAATTAGAAGCTTAAACTTATAGGAAGTATGTAACTTAACTAGGAGAAGCTAGGATAATTACCTTGTAAAATAGCAAGTGGAGGAGCTTGGACTTCCCATTTCTTAAGAAAGAAGCCGAGAGCTTCATGAAGAAATGGAGGGTTTGGTGATTTGTGATTTGTTTTGCTTGGTTGCTAGGTTTTTGTTTTGTTTTAGGTCAATTACTCATTTACCCTTGATTTTGTGTGGTTAATATTCCACCACATTTCCGTCCCTCTTATGTCATGCTTGCATCACTTTGTGATGTCATCACCCCTCCTTTGTCCTCTTTCTATTGGTTGGATGACACCATCCTCTCTTATCCTTTTGATTAACTTCCTAATTGTTTGCCTAATGACCGCTGATCTATTATACGGTTCGCTTAACTTTCGTTTTCGTTTATCGTTTGAAGGATCATACCCGGGATCTTATTACTTAGGTTCCCTTAACCTTTCTCAATACATTATATTCCTTTCTATGATCCTCTATTATAATCCTTTAATTTAAATCCTTTTCATCCTGTTACCTTATACTCAATTCTCTCCGTATCTAGTGGATTTCCGGGAAAAAAATCAAAGTGTTCAGAATTGGATTCTGACGATCTTTACATACACTTATATACCATATAGAGTACTAATAAAATCTCAGAATATCCATATCAGAACCCCTACATAGTGTGGCATGAAAAATTTTCTCATTCAACAAAAACACTATTCATAAGGGTTTCAAAAATTTCCAAAAATTTGGGGTTATTACAGTCTCCCCTCCTTAAAAGGATTCCGTCCCGGAATCAAATAGAAAATGAATAGGGATACTCTCTTAGCATTGCACTTTCTAACTCTCAATTAAATTTTCCCACGTTGTGGTCCTACCACCAAACTCTGCCTAGTTTGATAATCCTTCTCTTAAGCACTTGTTCCTTTTCCCTCTATAACCTTCCTGGTTGCTCCATATAGGTTACGTCTAGTTGCATGTCTATGCGCTCATATGCCCCTATTTATCTGGCATCCGAATTACACTTTCTTAACATTGATACATGGAACACGTTATGAACTTGCTACATATTCGGGGGTAGGGCTAGTTCATATGCTATCTTCCCAATACGTCTTAATATATCCAAGGGTCCAACAATTCGTGGACTTAGCTTCCCTTTCTTTCCGAACCTCATCCTTCCTTTCCAAGGGAATACCTATAACAACACTAGGTCCCCTACTTCCTATTCCTTGTCCTTTCGTGTCAAATCAACATACTTCGTGTTCCCATCTTGGGCTACTACCAGCCGTCATCTGATTAAAATCTATTATATCCTTGATCCTTTGGACTACTGCGGGTCCGAGCATCTTACGCTCTACAACTTCATCCTAACATAAGGGAGATCGACATTGTCTTCCCTCAAGGATCTCATAAGGCGATATCTCAATACTGACATATGATCTATTATCGTAAGAAAACTCAATCCGTGTTAAGTGATCATTCCAAATTCTTTCAAGTCTATTGCACAGACTCTTATTATAGCTTTTAACATTAGAGCTTTTGCTTCTCAATACCCATTCTTTTCCAGTTCGTAATCGCTACTACCTTCCGTTCCTAATATTATACTGGTTATACTTTTGCTCGTTAGCATTCTATAACCTTTTAATAACCACGTCAACCTTAGTATCACTAACGCGTTAGAATCGGAATACCCCCATACTTGGTACCACTTCCTTTCTAGCTGCCTCCATCTTCGAAAGCTTGATCCATCATATAGAAGTAAAAGAATTCATTGAGAGATCACTATGATCATGAACACTTGTTACATTGCATAGTTAGTACAGAAGGTGGCCAGCCTTTAGTACTTGACAAGCAATTAAACAATAGTTGGTATCCTACTCGGCTTCTATCACACAGATAGATAGTCATTCGGCAATACCTCCCCTTCTGGAAGGGTTGTTCTTCTCAGCTTATACAAAATGAAAAGAAGAGAAAAGAACGAATTGAAGAGAATTGTATATATGAAAAAAAATATACTGCCACAAAATATCTGGCTTGGAACCTACCTCTGAACTATAGAGGTTTGTCATAGAAGAACAAAACATATATGTATTTATATCAACATCAAGTATTATAGCATCGCATTTCACGTGCCTAAATATTTTTGTTATTCCGTCCATCATTCTATGGACCCATGCTCTTCCTCGAGCTTATACTCAATCACCTTTGAAACTCCCTCGACATCGAAAATCGAATCTGGAATCTCATTTTATACATCATCGTTAATAGAATTCTATGCTTGCACCGCAACCTTCCTCGTATAGTAATACGACTCTCTTTTCATAAGAAGGAATAAATATTCAATAGGTAGATACTCTACTTAATTAGTCTATCAATGATAACTTATACACTACCATGACCAGATTAGTGGTACTCAATCTCAACATCCATTCCAATACAAGTCTCACGGTTGTAATCAACTCATTACTCGTAGAATCATTGCTGCATTACTATGGTCCACCACTGACCTACTGTCGTCATTCACTTTCCATGAAATCTAAATATCTAACCATACGGAGTCCATACATGTCGTATAGAATACTTCTAAGGAGTTAACATAATCACCAATCATGATTCATGAAGAACACTCCTGATCCTAACATACATACATGACATGAAGCAGATAAAATTGCAGAAGAGTTTCAATCAAAGCAACGATAGCAGGTTAATACCATTCTTAATCGTATGCCTTAAATAGAAGACTTAACTCAAGGTTTCGTCTAGTCCTTTTTGAAACATGGTCCTGGCTTATCTCAAGATAGTATCTTCTGAGATAGATAGCCCGCTCATGGCGATTACACGAATTAAACCTCTACCAACTACTAATACGGTTGGGTATTGCACAGTCATCAGAAGGAATATCAATCTTCCAAACCATAATACAACCTTCACGGCTTTAATCCTTATTACTGTATTCCTCTGGCACAAGCTCCTATAATTATCCTCTTACCTTTAAAGTGTCGGCCACCTCTTTGGCCTTTCCTGATAGTAAAATTTCCTTACAGTCAATGTCATTTTAACCACCTCCAAATAAATTTTCTACCTCATTTCAATCACTGCTTATGTGAAGATGTCTTCCTTAAAATCTGATGAGTAAAAAAAAATCACCATTTTTCCATAAGTTATTGCCTCAGTCTTTAGAGGTTAATCACTGTCACGACTGACTCCCACTCATACTTAGAACATCTTTAATCTTAGGTCCTAATTTCCCTGAACAATTTCGACCTTTACCGGTTCGATCCATAATTTCTCGTGGTTTAACACGTGCCCCACTTGGCATCATTGTAATTACGTCATATTTCCTTTATCAACATTTCTATTCTTGAGAATTTTGAATATTACCTTTCTTTCTTGTAAAACCTCTTAGGTTATCCTTGAATCGTCCCTCCTGTATTCCCTAGATACAGGGCATATCAAGATACCATTTATTAATACCAGAATCGTTGTCTATATACTTCTGAAAAATTTCTCCACTGATTCTTAAAGGTTGTTATTACCTTAATCCTTTCCAATTCATACTGTCAAACTCATACTATCCCTATTAAGGGTGAAATGCCAACCTTTATGCATTCCCCTGGGATTCATTTTAAGTTACCGATGTTCTATCCTTAATTCCACCTTTAGAAAAAGTACATGCATCCTTCCATGGATAAATCAAGTCATATATCCCTGATGAGGGTATCTTATTCAATCATTCCCACCTCGATAGTATATGCCTAATTTCACAATAACATCTGTATTCCAAATGAGGTCAATCAATATGGCCTCCAAAAGATAACAACGGTTATCCGCTTTTCTTGCCTAATTTGATAACGATAACAAGGATGTTCTGGAAGATATTGGTCGTGTTTAACGTGAACCTCTTCTTAATAATTCCTTATTTACTTTTGTTGTTTATCTCAACAGTCACCTCAATGTTGGGATATCTTTCATATCTGGCGTCTCCCTTTCTGGGTATCATGCCACCGGTCTTACACTTCACCTTCTTGAAGGTCACTTCCTTCATCCAATTTTCTTAATTTCTTACTTTCTTGTCTCCTCAGTCTATCCGCGTCTCATTATTTATCCTTCGAATTATCTCAAGGCTTCCTCGAATCTTCCCAACTTACAAGGGATAAAATATATGTATCTCTTATGCCCTCAACCATCAATCTTAACTCATGGTGAATCACCCTCATCCTGACGATTACATACTCTTCTATTTCTATTTCTACGAGTCTTTAGGGTTTCCTCATACCCAACTCCCTTATCATTCCTCAAACTCTATTGCCGTTATATTCCTTTCCACTTCAATTTCTTTTTATTTTCCTTTCTCTTATCATTATTTCATGAACCAACACAACATAAACATTGATTTCAAACATCCTGTCATTCTGGATTCGTGTCCTCAGAACGAATCTTGACAACTTTTACATCTTAGATTCATAATTCATCATACTCGTCTGCCTTTGTTCTGGCTCTAAAGCTTTTACACTATCTTCATAACTTTGGGAAGTACTTTCCTGAAAACAATTGACTGAACTTAAATTAGTTTATTATAATCTCTTGCTCCGTGCCTTCCTTGGTCTTTCACCAGCGGGTGGTCTCTCTCTTAGGAGGGTAAGTGACAAAAACAGTCTTTTGTGGTTCGCCAATCATTCAGAATCTCAAATGATTCCTCTATTTCCTTTAGCCAGGCTCTTGCCTCGACTAGGTCAACCTGTTCCTTGGAACTCTGAGAGCTTAGAGACTTAAAGGTCCTGAAAGAATTTCCTATCGCATTGTTTCCTCAAGGTGGTGGTTGGGGATAATAGTCTAAGTTCTGTCTAGACAGGTCCATAAATTGCCGTATAGGAGTACCGTCTCGGGTCTCCTTTCCTTACTCGACTTTCTGTTTCCTTAGTATTAAATGTTTCAACCTTCTCCCATAATCGGGGTTATCTTATACATTAAAAACCTTGTTTTCCACTCTATTATGTTATGGGTTCTTTCTTTCTTGATGGCAACCTCCCTGACTATCACATTCAGGGTTTGCCCTAAATCTTATTCCTCAAACTATGGCTCTCATCTAAGTTCTCATCCTTAAGCTCTTGAACTTTCGGAACCCAAATTCTATAGGAATTCCTCATTATTCCCTTATCATCTTTCTCGATATTAATCTTTTATCTAATTGTTGGCTCTCTGCCTTCATTCATCACTTTTTCTGGCACAATATATTCTTTTTTGATAATTCGGACTGTATTGCAATCTCAAACAGCTTTTCGGTACCAGCTCCGGTTACCTTCACTTCTATTTCCATTTTCTCAAAATCTCTTATAAACTCTCCCAAAGACATTATCATCTTGAGTCTCTCCTTTTTACTAAGGGCATCAGTCACCACATTGGCTTTCCCCAAATGATGAAGAATCTCCCAATCATAATTCTTGATTAGCTCTAACCGCCTCCTCTGGCGTATGTTGAGCTCTTTCTACGGGAAAATGTACTAGAGCACTTATGGCTTAGGTAAATCTCGCACTTCTCTCCATACAAGTAGTGCCTCCAATCTTTAGGGCAAAACTATTGCCACGAGCCCAAGCTCATGGGTGGGGATATCAAATTTTATATTCCCTTAATTGTCTTGACGCGTACGCGATTACCTTGTTGTGCTGTATAAGAAGCACCCTAATTCCTTATACGAAGCGTCACTACACATCCCAAAATCTCCTTTTCCATCCGGCAACGCCAACATAGGGGCCGTCACCAACCTTTGCTTCAGTCCTTGAAAGTTGTTCTCGTATTTCTCTGTCCATTCGAACTTCTCAGTCTTACGAGTAAGCGCGTTAAAGGGGCTACTATCTTTACGAACTTGAACGAACCTTCAGTAGTAACCGGCCAATCCTACCTCTGGTAGTCACCCTAACCATAGTCATCAATTCCTCAGTGGTCCTTTATTCATTCTTGTCAGGATCCTCCACGGGATTCTTCTCAGCAACAATCCCTTCTGGGACAACATTCTCAACCGCTACATCCTCAATATCAACATCATCCGGTCCTGCATTAGGACACTCTATCGGATCCACAATCCGATCTCCAATTAGTAATAAAACATCATCGCGCTATTGCTCCTCAACCTCAGGGTTCGGAGTCCCGCTACCATGTACGATAACGAACTACGCTACTATCACGATATTTATAGGGGTTCCCATAAGGGTTTTAACTGTCAGTACTATGTTAGGTAGCCCGACTATGAACTTGGCAAGAGTTCTTATTATCTTAGTTATTATCTTAACGTCACATCATCTCTGAGGTTTATAACGCTTGGCTCTGATACCATTTCTGTAACGCCCCCAAATCCGGGGTCGGGGATCCGGGTTGTCACGAGTTCCATTTCCCTTAATAACACCCAATCTTAATAATTACTCAACTACTCTGTACTGTGACCCCACAATAAACACACACACCACATGTTATAGTCTCAGAGATGAACATCCAAAAATAACCACAAGTCATTTTATTCCACAATTATCTGCCAATACACCTTAAAAGGTTTTCTGAATAAATTTACATTTCTTTGCCATTATTACAATTCATAAATATACATAAATCTGGTACATCAAAAGTTGAAAGCCTAGCCTATTGGTAGTTCCTACCTCAGCTACAGCGACATCAACGCCTATAGGAAACTGCGGAATGTTTCCTATCCGCTCGCGAATTGGGAGCTTGGTCCTGTTCATCTTGTCTATCTGATGTTGTGTGATGATAGAAGAAAGCAAGGGTGAGCAGCAAGCCCACCAAAATAATATGTATAATGATTAACAATATATGAGCCTTCTCATAGTATTCATGAAAGTCTTGGTCAAAAGAAATGAACCAAGTTTAATATCTTAATGCGATGAAGTCGCAAAATATTCAGTATATATACATATATACTTTTCAAAATCTTGGAAGTCCTCTTCCATGTATAATATACACAAAGTTCCAGTTTATAACTGTATAAAAAAATATCGTTGCACGGTGATCTCATATATCTAACCTTGTCTCAACGTTTTTCTGAAAGTCTTTGATATGCATAAGATAATCATTTACTAGATACAAGTTTAAAAGATGAAGTTACAAGATACTCCAATATACTTATATCTTTCCCAAATACTACTTGAACTACCACCGTTCAAGTTATAATCAGTTTCAAAAGTTCATCACATAGATGAGACTACAAGACAAGATTTGAATAGATTCAATCTTTTAATATCATTATAAATAATGAAGTTACGAGATACTTCATTAAGTCCCGACATATATATACACCTATATATATATACATTTCCTGAAAACCTCTGTCATGTAAAGTATGAACAGAATTGCAATATCCAATAAATTTGGAAAGGAAAGAATTTTGGCATAAACCTGATATCTTGCTGATCAGGCAAAGATACCAATAAGTAACCTTTTCTACTAGTAGATGGACGAATTCCCCACTGGTCATCACCCTGGTCACAATAGGACCTTATGCTGGACTGCCACTCAGCCACTTATGCATTTGATGGACTCCCACTGAGCCACTTACACTATCATGGACGCCCACTGAGCCCATGTTGCTTATGCCGACTCAATAGATGGACTTACTTCCCGAACGTTGGGTAAGTATTCAATTCATTTACCAAAACTGCAACCTTGTTGCGAATATAAAATACACCACTGAGCCGGATTCCCCAGGTTTTGAGTGAATATTTAAATCCCCTTTGAAAGGAAGAACTTAAATATAAAAATGAGTTTTGGGATCCGCTCTAACTTTTAAAAATCATTTTGAAGACTCGAAAATATTTTTAAGAATGTTTGGAGTAATACTGATTTATTAAAATAAATCAGTCCCGATATGAAAGAAATATCTGAATATTATTATTTAAATAATATTCCCATAAGAATAATTGAGGTAGAAGTTGGAAAACTTATACTTGAATGAATAGCAAATAATCAAAGATATACTTATACGAAAGTAATATCTTTATTTGAATAATCAAAAATAAGTTTGATTATCGACACCTTATTCTTTAATACAATAAAGAATATTATTAAGTAATAAGCGGAGTCATAATACCTCGAATGAATACTATAAATAATATTCATAAAATAAAGGAGTCATACATCCTCAAATGAATATCCAAGTAATATTCAATAATAATATAAACTGAGTCATAAGCCCTCGTATGAATATTCAAATAATATTCAAATAATAAAATAAACTGAGTCATAAGCCCTCGAATGAATACTCGAATTAATATTCAATTAAGTAAAATAAAGGTATCGAATAAACCTTATTCGATCAATAGTTTTAAAAACTATATCCATATATATATAAATATATATATATATATATAATATACTCGGGAACATTGACTCCCGGTTTAGAAATGTGTTCACCTTTTATCCCCTATACTAAGGGTATACGCAACTACTTGCTTATTTCTAGCATAGGTATTATGCAACTATAAGCATCGAAATCAACAGATAGATAACCAGATTATGAAACAGACATGCATATATACCATATCAGCATGCTCCAATATATCGCAAAATTTGCTAATAACAATCATGCACTTATCACAAGATAATGCATATACATATATTTACATCACAACAACAGTATAACGGGTAGAAAACTTGCCTGAGCGACTGGGGGTTACGAATGGCTCGGGACGAGTCTGGTAACCTATAAACAACAAGTAAGTTGGAATTAAACCAAAGTCACTTGTAAATCTATACTCTAACCAACTCAGACTCTAACGATCGTTTTGCGCTTACTGATTCTCTTAAGTCACTCGAGTACCCTCGGCTCCACCATTTTTAATAAATTAACCATTACGAGTTTTAAAGCGATTCCTTCGCGAGTGTCTTACCAACTGCCTAACACTCTTACCATAATTGTTTCATAAATTAATGAACCCTTTTTGGTCTTTAACCTATGTTTCAAAGTAAGGCGAGGGGAAATGTTCATTCGCGAAACGCCGTTAATTGAAACGGTCGTTTCTCCTAAACCGTGCATCGGAATCGAACGAACTACATATCAAAACGAAGCTCGTAACACGAGCTATCTAGACATGGCAATGGTCATAATCTAGCAGGGGGTTCTCGGGTCCTAATGTTATGCACAAAAACAGTCTAAAGAAAACCGGACGTTATGACGGCTATGTTTACGTGATTTCCCAAATTTAAACCATTCAAAACCAACCACAATTCAACCCCAAATCAATCATACAACCAACATCCCTCCAAATCACATCATAACAGCCCCAACAAATCCACATTAACCATTTATACTTATTCCCCACATGAACTAAAAGCTTTACTTAGGTTCTTTAACTAATTATCAAGATTTACAACTCCACCAATACCACAAAACCAACTAATCTCTACAAACTCAACCAAACTTCACACAATCAAGCATCATGCTTCACATATACTATATCAATCATATTCAATCCTAATTACTCAAAACTAAAGCTAGGGTTTGTAGTTTATACCTTCCTTGGAGAGTGGAGAATCAAGAGAATGGCTTGGAATCACCCTTAAAGTCCTTATCCAAGCTTAATCTAAACAAAACTTCAAGAACACAAATTTTAGTTCTTGAAAAACACTATTCACCATCTTCTTCCATGATTTATAGAAAAAGATTGGCTTGGAATTAGAAGCTTAAACTTATAGGAAGTATGTAACTTAACTAGGAGAAGCTAGGATAATTACCTTGTAAAATAGCAAGTGGAGGAGCTTGGACTTCCCATTTCTTAAGAAAGAAGCCGAGAGCTTCATGAAGAAATAGAGGGTTTGGTGTTTTGTGATTTGTTTTGCTTGGTTGCTAGGTTTTTGTTTTGTTTTAGGTCAATTACCCATTTACCCTTGATTTTGTGTGGTTAATATTCCACCACATTTCCTTCCCTCTTATGTCATGCTTGTATCACTTTGTGATGTCATCACCCCTCCTTTGTCCTCTTTCTATTGGTTGGATGACACCATCCTCTCTTATCCTTTTGATTAACTTCCTAATTGTTTGCTAATGACCGCTGATCTGTTATACGGTTCGCTTAACTTTCGTTTTCGTTTATCGTTTGAAGGATCATACCCGGGATCTTATTACTTAGGTTCCCTTAACCTTTCTCAATACATTATATTCCTTTTTATGATCCTCTATTATAATCCTTTAATTTAAATCCTTTTCATCATGTTACCTTATACTCAATTCTCTCCGTATCTAGTAGATTTCCGGGAAAAAATCAAAGTGTTCAGAATTGGATTCTGATGATCTTTACATACACTTATATACCATATAGAGTACTAATAAAATCTCAGAATATCCATATCCGAACCCCTACATAGTGTGGCATGAAAAATTTTCTCATTCAACAAAAACACTATTCATAAGGGTTTCAAAAATATCCAAAAATTTGGGGTTATTACACGAAGCATGTTCGACCTCATCCTTTCGATCAGAAATTCAATAAGAATTCTGATCGAAAGGGATCATGATTATTATTATCATTTTTCATATATTATTTAAAATAAATAGTGTCTTGGGCCCCTGATTTTCTAGGCTTATCTTTATTGGGCTCTCTCTTGGTTAACTGGACCTATTTTCGGGCTTATAATGTGAAAAATATTGGGCCTCAAAATAGGCCTTTCTCCTTTAATTCGAACATTTGGGCCCTTCCCTGGGCTTGATACATTTTCTGTCATGGGCCTTTACAGGGTTTTTAATATCCTAGGCCCATTTAAACTTAGGTTGGGCCTTAATCTTTAAGTCCAACTTCCAGAATATTCTGGAATTTCTAGACTCTTCCAGATTTTGCCAAATAATACCATATTTTTCTAAAAAACCTTTTCCAAGATTTTCTGGAACATTCCAGATTCTTCCATTTTTGGGCCCAAATGGGCTTTTTTGAGGCCCAATTTGCCCTACCAGGGGCTATATAAGAGTGAGGTGTGGGGGGTGTAATCTCACACTTCACATTTCCAATCTCCAGAACTTCTACTCTCCTCTCTACACTCTCCAGCCTTCAAAACATTTCCGGCCTTCTTCCAAGCTTCCAAGCCTTCCTCATTCTCCATTCATGGCAGATAAAGGTGCTGAGAGAGCGGCCAAGATTGCCTCGGCTTCAAATCGAGGTAAGGATGTCGAGATCCGCTCTTCTTACATGTCTTTGATTGATATGATTAATACTAGGGGGGCGAATATCCCTCCACTGCTTATCTCGACTCTTTTAATCATTGCAACACTTGGCAGAATATAGATTATGATAAGTTATATACACGTTATAATGTGCGTCATCCCCTTAGGTTAGTTCCAGTTTCTGGTGGTGACCGTACTTGCCACTAGAAACCCGATACTCTTTTTATTTACACAGATGCCCTTGATGTTGGGCTTAGGTTTCCTTTTCATCCTTTCATTCCTCACCTTCTAGCTGATTTACAAATAAACCCATGTCAGCTTCCTCCAAACGCTTGGAGGAACATTTTATGTTTTATGGTTTGCAGTCTTAGGGAAGATTTTCCCTTATCCGTGGTTGTTTTTAGGAAGGTCTTTCAATGTTACAATAGTTCTTCTGGTAATTGTGGTTGGGTCTACGTTAAACAAAGGCCCAAGTGTAAGCGTATTTTAAACAGCGCCTCCATTCCCGACAATAACCAAAATTGGAGGAATAGTTTTGTCGGGTTAAGGTGGGAGAATGGCGACTGGGGCACCCTCTTCAGATCTTCCTTTGGGAAGGTTAGTGATGGTAGCCTCAAATCCATTCACTTAACCTCTGAGGAAACTATCATTTATAATGAGCTTACTCGGGATGACGGTACTACTACCAGCTGGACTCTTTTAGAGGAGTTCTCCCTCATCCACGTGGGGCTATCCTCTATTTCTCAACAGGGTATTTTTCTTCCATTCTCAATTTTATTTCGTCTCATGCATTATTGACACCACTTATTTTGTTTTTTTCTTGTTTTGCAGCTGCTAAGGAGATCGACGAGGATAATGTGCCTCTCGTTGAGGAGACTGCCAGGATGAAGAAGTCCCGTCTTGCGGGCCTAGATACTTGAGGAAAGGCTACAGAGCCTAGCTTCCTACGGAAGCATAAGGAGCCCATGATTGAGGTTCCAGTTGAGGGAGTTGAGGGCCACAGTGCCCTTATCACTACTGCTGCTCCTGTCTCTGCTGCGACGGGCGCCTTTCAGCCTCTCTGGGGATTCGCCAAGGGGATACCGTGGTTGGATCCACGAAGCACGCCTGGGATTGGTCTTACCATGGCGTAACTCCCAAGGACTTCACCGATGTGGTGGCTACTCCTGACTTGGAGATGATAAAGCTCATGGGAGCTCAGTCCTTAGCCTCGGTATGATTATTTCTTGAAATTTTTCTTTCTTAATTGTAGCATTCACTTACCTTACACTTTTGTTAATTGTTTCGTTTCAGTCTAACGCCTACTTCCAAGGCGCTGTGAGGCAAGCTGAATCATGGAAGAGGGCCTCTGACAAAGCTGATAATGCCCTCAGGAGGTAGCAGAAGAAGTACGCCACTTTGGAGCAGAAGCTCAAACGTAAGGAGGAGGAGCTCGGGGAGTCTAACGCCGAGCTGGTGGTGCTATGGGCCGAGAAAGACAAGGCAATTGATAACTATCTGGATTCAGAGGAGTTTACCCAGTCCATGAGGGTGAGGGACGACTCAGTCTTCCCAGGGATTTTTAGGACTGGTTGGGACTTGGCCCTTGGGACCGTGAACGAGGTATGTCCTAATATTAACCCGGCGGACTATGTCTGCCCTGATGATGAGGCTTTGCTGCAGAGGTTTCGTACCCGAGTAGTTGTCTCGGTTCGTATCCCTCGGGACCCGCTTCTTCCTCCTCTCGAGTGGTCTTCCAGGCCTGCTGAGGATGATAGCTCTTCTTCCTCCAATACGACAGAGACTTCGAGCGAGAGCGGAGGAGATGATGATATGGAGGCCAAGGGCACCTCTGCTCCTTAGAGCTTTTCCAGCCCTGCATGGCTTATTTATTTTATCTTGTCTTTGAGACTTTATTTATTAGACTTTGTATTATTTATTCGAACTACTTTTATTTATCGAGCTTTATGCTTTCATCTTATGCACTTAGTTTACTTGCCATGCCACAGAGACTAAAACATATTTTGAAAACTTTCTGAATTTCACAAATTGTTGGGATTCATCCCTTACACAGGTCTTAATAAACCATAAAACAAAACTAAAATATGTAAATCTTAAGCAAGCAAAGCTTCAAGGTGCTTTTCAACCTACTTGTCATCTTGACAAGTGAGAATCATTCTCAATCATTTCACACATAATAAATCTTCAGGTTTTGTGCATGCCAAGTTCTCGGGACTTCAAAACCATATATAGTTTCGAGCTTGTAGGTTCCTCTACCTTGAACACTCTTAACCTTGTATGGCCCTTCCAAATTCGGGGCAAGCTTCCCTTTTTGCCCTACATCGGAAGCCTCCACCTTCCTCAAGACTAAGTCACCATGTTTGAAGAGCCTTTCTTTAACCCTTAGTTTGTAGTACAACGAAGCCTTTTTCTGATATTTCACTATCTTCGCATGTGCCTCATCTCGCATTTCATCAATTAGATCCAGAGCTAACCTCTGCCCTTCCTCATTTTTCTCAGCATAGAAAGCTTAATTCCTGGGGGAGAAATGTGATATCTCAACAGGAACAACTGCTTCTGCCCCATATGCTAACATGAAGGGAGTTGCTCCAGTCGTGACTCTACAGGTAGTCCTATAGGCCCACAGTATTGGGAGTATTTCATCCACCCAGTTATTCCTCGACTTCTCGATCCTCTTCTTTAGTCCATCCAGGAATATAAGATTCGCCACTTCCGCTTGCCCATTGGCTTGCGGGTGAGCCACAGAGGTGAATCATAATTCAATTTCATTCTCCTCACAATACTTCTTGAATTCCTCATTGTTGAACTGTGTTCCATTGTCAATGACCAGGATGCGAGGAATTCCATACCGGCACATGATATTTTCCCACAGGAATTGTGCAACCTGCTTAGTTGTGATTTTAGCCAAAGGCTTGGCTTCAATCCACTTAGTAAAATAATCAATGGCTACAATCAGGAACTTCCTTTATGTCGTAGCCATGGGGAAAGGCCCAAGTATATCCATTCCTCACATAGCAAAGGGGATGGGTGAGTTGATGGAGGTCAGCATCTCGGAGGGTTGTCTAACGACAGGTGCATGCTTCTGACAGCGGTCACAGTTCTTAACATATTCTTTGGCATCAGCCATCATTTCTGGCCAATAGAAACCTAAACGGGTTATCTTATGAGCTAGTGCTCTGCCCCCCAAGTGTTGCCCACATATACCTTCATGTCCTTCTTCAAGAGCCAAGCGTGCCTCATCAGGCCTGAGACACCTTAAGTAAGGAACCACATAAGATCTTTTATACAAAATCCCATCTATTTTGAGTATCTTAGTGCTCGAACAGCCAACTTCCGTGCTTCAGTAGCATCATTTGGCAACCAACCGGTTTGAGTATGGGTCTTAATGGGATCTATCCACGACGTCCCTAGACCTATAGGAGCTTCAAGCTTAACATCAATGCTCCGTGTCTTCAGAACGCGGAAGTATACAGTTCCTGAACTTTCCTCTATCTCGGATGAAGCAAACTTTGATAAGGCATCTGCCTTAGTATTTTCCTCCCTTGGAATGTGCTCAACATGGCATTCATCGAATTGGGTCATTACAGCCCTTACTAGGCGGACATATTTAGCCATTGTATCATCCTTTGCCTCAAACTCTCCCTTCACCTGGGATATAACCAACTTCGAGTCTCCACAGACCTTTAAGTTCTTGACTCTCAATGTCCCTGCTAGGCCGAGGCCAGCTACCAGAGCTTCATATTTTGCCTCATTGTTTGTGGTCGGGAAGTCTAACTTCATGGCATACTCAATCAAGAACCCATCAGGGCTTTGTAAAACCAAACCTGCTCCACTTGAATTTATTTTTGACGCTCCATCAAAATAGAGAACCCAATATTCTTTCTCCTTATCAACTTCCTTAACTTGAGGTATGGTATCCTCAACTCCCTTGTCTTGAGGTATGGTATCCTCCTACCCCCCGACTTCTTGGTTGGGTATGGTACATTCCACCACGAAGTCAGCCAATGCTTGGGCTTTTATTGTCGTTCGTGGCTTATACTTGATAACAAATTCTCCTAGCTCTATTGCCCACTTGATCAACCTCCCACTCGCCTTGGGACTATGAATGATATTTCTCAGGGGTTGATTTGTTAGCACCTCAATCTTGTGAGCCTGAAAGTAAGGACGCAACTTTCTCGAAGCCATTACCAAGGCTAAAGCAAACTTCTCAATAGTTGAATAATTCAACTCAGCTCCATGCAGAATTTTACTGACATAGTACACGGGTTCCTATATTTTTAGTTCCTCCTTAACCAATACAGCGCTCAAGGCACTCTTTGAAATGACCAAGTATAAGTATAAAACTTCATTCGAAGTTGGCTTGGCCAGCAATGGGGCCTGAGCCATATATTTCTTTAATTCCTCGAATCCTTCTGGCTTTCTTCACTCCATACAAAATCCTTAACCTTCTTTAAAGACTTGAAGAACGACAAACACTTTTCTCCAAACTTCGAGATGAATCGTTCCAATGCAGCAACCCTTACAGTGAGCTTTTGAACATCTTTGATAGTTTTTGGGGGCTCCATATCCAGGATTTCCTTCATTTTATCAGGATTGGCCTCGATTCCTCTCTTGGAGACCATCAATCCCAAAAATTTTCCAGATCCTACTCCGAAAGCACACTTTGTAGGATTTAACATCATCTTGTGGTACCTCAGGACCTCGAAAGCTTCCTTTAAATGGATTATATGGTCAGTCTTCACTAGACTCTTGACTAACATGTCATAAACATAAACTTCCATGGTCTTACCAATAAGATCCTTAAAAATTTTATTTACCAGCCTTTGATAGGTGGCTCCTGCATTCTTTAGACCAAATGTCATAACAAGATAACAATAACAACAAAGTCAGTGATGAACGATACCTTTGGGATGTCATCCTTGTGCATCTTGATCTAATTGTATCCACTAAATCCATCCATAAAGCTCAGCATCTCATGTCCAGCAGTGGTATCTATCCATTCCTTAGGGCATGCGTCATTCAGATCAGTGAAGTCCACACACATCCTCCATTTTCCATTGGCCTTTTTCACCATTACAGGGTTTGCTAACCATTCCGGAAATTGTATCTCCTCAATGAAACCAGCTTCTAAGAGCTTCTCTATTTCTTGTTTTATAGCTTCTTGCCGTTTTGGGGCAAAACTTCTTTTCTTTTGCTTCACCGTCTTCCGACTCGGATCCATATTCATCTTGTGAGTAATTAGTTCCGGGTCTATGCCTGGCATATCAGCTGCTGACCATGCGAATACATCACTATTTTCTTGCAAAAATTTCACCAACTTCCCTCTAAGGGGCTCCTCTAGTGTGGCTCCAACGAAAGTCACCTTCTCAGGATCCTCGGGAGCTAAAGGAATTGAAACCAAGTATTCTGCTGGCTTCCTTCTTTTCTCATCATTTTATCGGATATCCAGATCTTTAATAGGCAGAACTTGCCCCCCAACTTCATCTGCCCTCAGAGAGGCTACATAACAACTTCTAGCCATTTTTTGATCTCCTCTCTCTTCTCCAATCCCATTCCGGGTGGGAAACTTCATAACTAAATGGTAGGAAGAAGGGACTG
Source organism: Apium graveolens (assembly GCF_009905375.1). NCBI lineage: Eukaryota > Viridiplantae > Streptophyta > Magnoliopsida > Apiales > Apiaceae > Apium > Apium graveolens. The sequence continues at coordinate 229,800,312 of NC_133652.1, forward strand.
CCTTGAAGGCATGTATCCCTTTTCTCCCCATGATAGCATTGTAAGTTGAACTAGCTTTTACTACCATAAAGTCCAACATATGTGTTGCTTGTCTTGGTTCATGTCCTATGGTTGTTGGAAACTTAATTCTCCCTTCCACGGGGCACTTCACTCCTGCAAATCCATATATCGGCATGTCGGTTGGGGTCAATTGGGAGTCATTATATCCCATCCTTAAAAAGGTGTCATGGAGAAAGATATCCACTGAAGCACCATTATCCACAAAGACCCTCTTAACCGGGTTGTTTCCTAATATAGGTGTTATGACCAACGGGTCGTTATGAGGAAATTTCACACCCTCTAGGTCAGAATCATCAAAAACCATTGTTACTCCTGTCCTGGCCCTCTTCGGGGCTTCTCCAACAATATGCATAACCTCTCTGGCATAAGCTTTCCTGGATTTCTTGGATAATCCAGCAGCAGTCGATCCTCCTAAAATCGTGTTTACCACAGGTCCTCGGGGTCGTGGTCCTCCAAAGATTATATTTAGCACCGGTCCCCTAGGTTGGGGATTCCGCCCCTGATTGTCTTGGTCCCTCCTACGATCTTCAAAGTTCTTTCTTCCATTATTATTCCTATCTCTTCCTTCCCCAGTGTACTTGTTCAATATTCCTTTCTGAATAAGGAACTCTATTTCATCTTTCAGTTGCCTACACTCATCGGTGTCATGACCAATATCTTTGTGAAATCTACAATATTTGCTCTTATCTAGCTTAGCTGGATCTGCCTTCAAGGTTTTAGGCCAATGAATATCTTGGTCTTTCTCGATTTTCATCAAGATCTGGCTTATAGGAGCGTTCAACTTAGCGTATTCAGCGAATTTTTGTCCAGGTCCTCCCTTCTTAGGGGTTGAATCAGGGTTCTGCTCAGTTCTAGGATACTTGTCCTTAGCGATATACTCCAGATCAGTTTTCCGCTTCTTGCCTCCAGTGGGCTCGTTGCTCACTACGGTCTTCCTCATGCTCTCTTCCACCTTGATGTACTTCCCGGCCCTATCTTGGAGCTGTAACATACTCTCAGGGGGGCGCTTGGCCAAGGACATCTTGAAGAACTCATCCCTAGTTCCCTGTTGTAGTGCTATCATGGCTACCTTGTCATCAAGGTCAGGGACTTTTAAAGCTTCCTTCGTGTAACGATTCAGGTAGTCTCTCAAGGATTCCTTTGCTCCCTGCACAATGCTCATGAGGGATGCTGAACTTTTCTCATGCACTCTCCCACTGATGAACTGCTTAATAAAAGCCTGACTTAATTCTCTGAAGGACCCGATAGAGTTCGGGGGCAGACGACTATACCATCTTTGAGCCATACCCGACAGGGTTTGAGGAAAGGCCCGACACTTAATAGCGTCGTTCACGGGCTGTAATAATAGTGCATTGGAGAATCTCCTGACATGATTGGCGGGATCTCTCAGCCCATCATAAGCTTTGATAGTGGGAAACTTGAACTTCCTTGAGATGTGGGCATTCATTATCTCTTCAGTGAATGGTGGAGTAGGATCATCAGGATCTCCAAGGGGAAGAAGATTGCTTAGATAAGCTCTTGGGACTACTGCTCTTCTTTGTATCGGACCATCCAGGTCTATGATTAGGGGAGGATTTCTCCCCCTAGGTGGTAATGAGGGCCTGGAAACCTGGTGCGCCTCCAAGTCATGCTTCAGCCTTTCAATCTCAGCCTCATGGGCACTTCTTGGGAATTCACCCCTCGGGTGCTCCTAGGGCGTTGGTTACCATCAGTCATCGGCTCTTTGCCAGCATGTCTCCTTCTTGGGGCCACTTCATCATCCGAAGATTCGAAGTCTCTCTCAGTATAAGGACCAGAAAATTCCTGATCCTCCGGGATAGGAGCCAAACCTTGTATGTAGGGGGTGTTTGCCCCTGTGCTTCACTTCGTCCAGCATGTCCACTTCCTCCAACTTCGGGGTAAAGGGGCATCCCATAAGGGGGGTTAGTGGTCACAATAGTTGAATACTCATACCCAATGGGTCGAGAATTTACATGTGTATGTAGTTGTTGAAGTTCGAGATTCGTAGCTTGAGGAGCTGGGGGAATCGTCCCTTGAGGTTTAGGTTCAGTTTCCCCTACCTGGGCTCCTCCTTGGGTGACGGCATAGGTTGAATGCGGAGGTACCTCCACGGTTGATGAAATCGTTTGGGTTGTCCCCGTGGGTGTTCCTCCTTCAGGGACGCTGCTTGTTCTCCGTGTTCTCGCCATGGTTGTTGTTGTGCTTCCCACAGACGGCGCCAAATGTTATGGATTAAAACTAAGGTATATAATTACTGTATTTATTACTACGGAACGTGAGCTTCGAGGCTCGATTTGACTGCTCTTGTGTTTCGTGACTCGATCTACCTTAACAAGATGCCTATGTACCTTGCTGATTGCCAAGGATCAAGTCAAAAAATGTAGTTTTGATTTGTAGGGTGAGGCCCCTTATATAGATGTTAGGAGTCCTTGAATTGGACTTGGGTTAGGAGACTTGGTGGTCAAGTCTCAGAATTAGAATGGACTTTGGAGTCCTAAGAAGTAGGAAGCTGATTCCTTATCCCACCAGGTTCCTTGGAGGTTAATCTACAAGGATTTATTTCTCCACTAGGACTCATCTTATCAGCTAACTTATCCCTTATTAATTAATTACGAAATCAATTAATATTCAGGGTTTTGGGCCTTCTCAAATGGGCCTAGCTGTTGGCCCAATTCTGATATGATTAATGCAATATTAATTACATACCCAGGCCTTATTTTCTTCCCTATCACAAGGAGTTTTCAGGTAAGATAAGTAACTTTGATTCTATCAATACTGCTATGCTTAATATGCTCTACATGCTGCTTACTGATAATTACTATAATTTTAGTGATGCTATCATGTTTGAGTTATGCTACAAGTTAGGGGAGATTAAAAAGATATCTAGGCATGTTTATTATGCTAGATTCTTTATGATTATTGCTAACCATATTTGTTAGGATCTTGTGATTGAAAACCCAACCAACAAACTGGATTGTTGGGTTTAAGAAAGAAGAATAATTGCATATTTAAACAGAGCTGATCACCACAAGGAGGTGCCCCCTGTTTATTTGCCTGTGATGGAGGGTCATCAGGTAAGTGAGGTAAATACTTCTGTCCCTACTCCTTCTACCTCTCAATTTTCTTTGCCTTTGACTGTGGCTATGGAATCTGTGTCAATGACCCAACAGATGCCTACCCAAGCCACAAAATCGAAACCTTCAAAATCCAAATCAAAAAAACCACACGCTGGTGTCTCTCAAAAGATGACAGTTTCAAAATCTATCAAAAACAAATAGGGGAGTGTGAAAGTGGGTGAGATTGGTGAGGGTCAGAGTGAACATCAAAGATGCCCTAAGAATAGGGATGGTGAGGTGAGTGTACCCAAACCTAGCCACACCACAGTTTCCCAACAAACTGTGGTGCTTAATAAGGAAATTAGCACATCTCTAGTTTCATCCTCCCAAAAGGATGTTACTATTGAAACAAACTCCCAACCAGGAGTACAGGCCAAAAGGATTAGGGACACAGACTCACCCCAGACTTACAAGAAAGAAGAAGTCTAGAAACTTGGGGATGCACAGGGATCACACACAGTACAAACTGTAGCTAAAAACTCAGTCACCGCACCTTCTCAAACTCAGTTTGATGTGGCTCCAATAAATGTGGAGTCACAGCCAAAATCTCTAACTATAAGCATCTCACACACACTGGATACACAAAACTCTCCCACCAATTCTATGGATATGGATATGATTCAAACTTCAATTCCTGATTCTCCTTCTTTAACTCTGTTGGGGAAGCCAAAATTTAGTGCAAGTGAGTATCATCTTCTAGAAGATTTGTTGGCTCACTTGCTAATTCATTCAGGATATATTAAGACTTTTATGCCTAAATTATCATCAATCTGCACAGAGTCCATAATAGTTTCAACTCCAAACTCTATCATTTCCTCTATTTCGATGGATATTGTTCATCCATCGGTTAGTAATTGTATCCCGATGGATGTGCCTAACAGCAGTCATCCATCGGCTATCCTAACTACTACCCGATGGATGTTCCTTATCTGTCGGTACTCACTACACAAGCTGAATTTTCAACAATTGTTACAAGTATAGATGAGCTAGTAGTTGTACAATCACTCCTAGGATTGAGGGAAGGGAGTGAACAGAGTGAGAGGCTGAGTTGCTCTCAGGAAAAAGGAGAGGAAAAGAGAGAAAATATGCAGGCTATTTCTTCCTGCCTGGAAAAAGTGAGTGAGGGGAGTTCCACCTTAGTAGGTGAAGGTGAGGGTGTGAGGGTGGTGAACCAAAGGGAGCCCTTGATGCAAGAATATAGAGAACATGAGAGAAATACAGGTACTGAAGTTTGGGAAGAGCCTATTGTTAGTGAGTTAATGGATGTCAATGAAGCTGACAAGAAACAGCTATTTCACCAAGATTATCAAGCTGTCTTAGATTCTGTTTCTTTTGATGCTGAGGAATTTACTCATCATGTTCCAGCTTATCAAATTCTAGCTAAACAGGGCAATGAGGCAGCTGAGAGAACTTTGAATCTGGTGCACATAACTGCTTCTATGCAAAGGGCCAAGGATGCAATTATTACCTTGCCTACTACAACTGGTGTAGATTCTGATTTTCTCAGTGGTGAATTTGGAGACAGTGGTGGAGAGGATGAAGAGGAGGAGCCCATGGATTTAGGGGGAGAAGCAGATTCAAGCAGGATTGCAAACACTCCATCATGGATGTTTAGCAAAGAATGCAGTGAGCATTATTTCAAGTCAACCCTGATCTCTCTCATCAAACAGACCAATACAGCTCTTCAAGCCTCCACAGATACCAACACCAAAAGTCTGCTACAAGCTCATTTAAACTCCCTTCAATTACATCAAATATCAAATCTCAAACAGACTCAGGGGATAGATGCAATCAAAGCTTCCATAGTTGATATCAAGAGGGATGTATCTGACAGACTGGAGTCTAAGCTTCCTGAAGCTACAATGACAGATCTATATCAAAGACTCAGGAAGGAGTTTGAAACAAACTCCAAAATTGAAGCTGTTAGCAGAAGGGTGATTAACTTATAGAGTGAGCTCACTAAAATCAGACTCAATCAAGCTCATCAAACTATGCTTCTTCAATAGCTGGTGGCTGCACATACCAAACATAAAACTTCTCAACTTGATGCTAACAAAAAGGGGGAGAAAGGCTCAATTACCTCAGTTAGTCAAGGTGCTGCAAGTGAGGGGGGGCAGTGCTGAAGATAAATGTCAGCAAGGTAATTGTTCCAAAAATCACCTTCATTCAGCCACCAGTGATGGACAATATAGATTTGATCAATATCAAGGCAGCTGAACTGAATGAAATGTGGGAGGAATTTGACAAGAAGATTGAGCAGAAATTTGATCAAATAGAGAAACCAGACAAGATCTTTCATCACTTCTCTCAAGTCAAGCAAATCTCAGTGAATGAAATGAGTCTGGGTAATATGAAAAAGGGCCAACCTTCATGTATTAAGTCTCCAAAAGCCAACTTGGTTTTGAATCCCAAAAGAAATTATCCAAAGTCATTTGACAAGAACCCCTTGGATCTTATGCTTGAGACTCCAAGGCCAGATGAAAAAAAGCTATTGGCAAGGTCCATTACATTCTTCAAGGATCCAACTGACTCTGTACGAAAGAGAAGAATTGCTAAGATCTACAGGAATGGGAAAGAAATCTGTGTGGTGGCTGGACACCCTTAGTTTGCAGAAGCTAAGAAGGAAAAAAATGAGAGAATTAAACAAGAAAAAAAGAAAGCTGCTTTAGAAGCTAAGAAGCTCAAACAAAAGAAAAAGCAAGCTGCTATAGTAGCCAAGCTCCAAGCAATGAAAACTGCAACTGAGATTTCTGAGAAGCAACCTGTGATAGATGAAGCTTGGGATCAGAAAATGCATAAGAAACTTAAACAGACAAAGAAGCCAAGATACAAAGTAAGGATCAAAAGAATATTGGACTTCAGTGATGATGAGATGGAAGATTACATTCACAACTAGTCTACATCTACAACTCAAACATCCAAGCCCTCAGAGGTGTACGGGGAATTTAAGGTTGTTCCTACAAAGAATTTTCATGGTAAGCCAATAGTTCCCAAAGATGAGCCAGTAGACTGGGATAGCTTGCCTCTTCCTGAGCTCAATTTACCAATCTTCAACAAGTTAAAGAAGACAAAGATACGAGCAATTAAGAAGGTCAAGCCTATGAGTCTCAAAACCAAAACCTTAACCAAAACTCAACCAACTATCAACAAGGGAGATCTTCTATATATCTGTGACATCATGGAATTTTCAGATATAAATCTCTACATGGATGAGCTAGAAGAAGTAAGAGCAATTGATGCTCACAGAAATCTCCCCGAAAGAGTGGTGTTCAAATACAAGGGTGGGAAAGAGATCATATGGCCTAGTTACGGTTGAAAATATACAAAATTGCTCAAGAGAGATGTTCTTCAATATACAAAGATTATCATATTGTTTTCTTCAAGAGAGATGTTCTTTTATGATAAAGATCTTCTCATCTTTCAAGAAAATTTTTGGATTCAATGTAGCTGCCAAGAAAATGGTTTTATAGAAGATAGAAGAACTAAGGAGCAGAAAAGCCTCAGATGCACTCCCAAGGACTCTATCAATTCCCTTCACAGGAAATACAGTGCACTTGAGGCCTTACTGGCTGATGAATTCATGGATGAAAAAGGTGTTAGGAGATTCTTCAGACTGGATGACCAATTGAGCATCTCAAGCAATGAGACTCTATTGGAGATACAAGAAAAGCTGGATCTATCAAATGCTGAAAAATTTGAATGTCACGGACAACTCCAAAATCAAATAGAAGAAAACAAAAGGAAGCATGGGAAAAATCAAGATAATCAATGAGATAGATCACATATGCTCAGACTAGAGGAGCACCTTGAAAATGATTATGAGAACTCTTTGTACACTTTACTTTGTTCAATTTTCAAATAAACTACAGCGCTTACTAGTTTTATCTACCACAATTCAATCTGTACATTTAGGGTGTTTTGTTATCATCAAGTTTCTCTTAATTTATGGCTACAATTCCAGCAGGCATAAATTGGGGGAGATTGTTAGGAATATGTTATGAACTTGATGATAAGTTGAACAAAACACCTTGGTAGATTTAACTTAGTGTTTTTGTAGCTCTCGATGGATGTTCTACAATAGTCCTGACGGATGAACTTTATAGTCCCGGCGGATTACCACTAAACATCCATCGAGAGTGTAGCTTATGTAATAATAAGTCTTGTAGCACATTTCAGTTAGTGTTTGTGCCCTAGAGACAACACTATTACGTTTATATTATGAAACATTTGGATTATTAATTCTGATTATATGGATTATTCTTTAGTAATTTATTATATCTTTATTTTCTGTAATAAGATGTTAGATTAATAAATGTCCTTGGAATATGATATGTAATTTTATATCTGTAAGTGCATGACTTAGAAATGAGATTATGAGAATAGTATCGATATTCCTAAAGATCCGTAGTCGAGTATTATTATTAAGGGACAATAATAATGCATTAAGACTAGTGTGAATGTTAACTGATGATCACATCTCATTGATCATAGGTATAGTGATACTAAAGTCAAAACACAGGAACATGTATTATATACATGGTGCTGGAAGACCCACTGTGAGATTCTACATGTCTGTTGTGTCATAAGTAATTCTCACAGTGATAATGATGTATTGGTCCTTAGACTTGAAATCATTATATTTCTATATGATAATTAATATACTTTGGTTGGATTAAAAGTTACCTTTGACCGAGTGATGATAAAAGTGTATATTGGGTATATTATGAATCATATGAGAAATATGAATGATCTAGAAAAAATTTATCCCTCCTATTTTAGGAGTGATATTATTGGCCTCTTGTTTGAGTTAGACTATGAAATACATGGCCATGCTCAAATGTTGATTTGATGTTATAGTCTACTCATCGATCAAGGAAACTTGGATTAAATTATGAAGAGAATGACACATAACATGCCTTGAGTTTAATCTATAATATATGGTTAAAAGGATTATAGTACATTGTACATTATACACAAAAGGTTTAATCGATCACGGATTTAATTATTATTACTTGGGTAACAATGATGTATTACTAGATGCCGCTCATTGTTTATGATTTTAAATTAGATTTAAAATTGTTGCCAACGTAATAATAACCTAAAGCGTCGCACAAAGAATGATTGGAGGATTATTTAATTTAAATTCGGATTTAAATTAAATGTAAGTAATTCGAATTATTTTTTATTAATTAAGTGTGACTTAATTAATTGAATAAATAGGAAATTCGAATTTAATATTAAATCCGAAATTAAGTAATTGGATGATTAAGTGAGACTTAATAATACAATAATTAGAATTTCGAATTTAATAATAATAATAACTCTAAAATTAAGTTTAGGGTTGGAGGCCCATTAGCTCTTGCCTATATAATATTTTTTTCTAATAGAATTAGGGTTACACGTTTTATTTGATAAAACATAAATCCTAGCAGCTTGAAGAGATATAGAGAGAGCAAGAAGGCGGTCTCAAGAATGTGCTAGTACACACCCATCCTCCGGGCGATCATTCGTGTGGATACCTTCAAGGCATAGATCATTCCAGCGACAGGCTACGTGGTGATCATTCAAGACCTCCATCTTTCCATTAACGTAAAACTTCTTAAGGTAAACATACTGAACTACGAATTAAATATTATTTTTCGTATGGATCCTGCGGAGAGTTTCGATTTTTCAAGAATTAAATTTACGTTTTCGTTGCGTTTATGTGCTAAAAATCCCTTCAATGGAATCAGAGCTACTTGCGAAAAGATTTTAATTCGTTTATGTGTTTAACCGTTTTCGATATATGCGCATGTACGTGATTCGCCATGATTTGATGTTGATATAATATGCTTATATATGTATGGTTTTGAATATATGATATTTATGTGAGTTGTATAATCATAAGATGATTATGTAATCTATATATATATATTGATATATACATGATTTATGTTTGTTTAAATTATGAGAATCATATTAGATACGGATTCTGAATTAGCTGCTGCAGATTTGCTGAAATCTGGGTCTGGTGTCCGATTTACGCAAACGAATACCCTATTCCATAGGTAAATGAGTGTCTGAACAAAACTGATAGCAAAAGCTATCAGCGACTCGTCTGTAAGGCGTTTGATGTCATTTATTGCCCGTAAACAGTAATTCTTGTTTTTCTAATTTGATTCTGATTATTGTCATATTTTTTTTATGATTAGATCATGGATAATATGATATGTTAAGATCAGATTATGTGTTTTAACATGCTTTTATGTGTTGTATGAGCATAGTGGATGGTTATGGCCTTTCGACCTTAGTGTAATGGTTTTGGTTTTGGTTTTAAATACGACTTGCATGTCGTCAATCTTTGTAATCATAAATCTCAAATATAACTCGAGTTATTCTTGTAAGTTCATTAGATTAGTTTTAATTTCAATAATGTAATGTAATTGAAGACTCAATAAGGCTATCAAATGGAGGTGATTCAAAGAAGAAGACGAGGCATACAAGAAGTCTAAACAAAGAAGAAGACTTATGTAATAAGTAGATGTATTTATTTCCATCACCATATTAGATTGACCTTGATCTTTATCATGAGCTTCATAAAGATCACATAGGATGGGCCCATAACCAAACACATTTACTTTATTACACTTTACATATTGATGTATGAATGTATGTATAGAATAGTTGATACATGCTTTAATTAGATTAATCATGCATATATGTATGTATTAGATACGTCACCCATGCCATGCCTAAACAAGATAAAATCTGTAACGACTCAAGATTTTAAAATTTACAAACGATTATGAGATTCTCGTGTTTATGAAACACGGAATGAAATACGAATCTTCTTTATTTCCGACATGGGGCGATTTTGTCAACAACGGGTTCATAGAACTTGTAAGGCTGTGGGTTTTAAGCGAGACCGATGTGACTCCTCCACTACCTGGAAATCAAACCATTGACGAGTATTGATTTGAAGTATTTTATTCAAGAAAAAATTGGGAATCTCTTTATGATGGGATCATGATCTTTATAATACTAACAAAACCCTAATGTTTATATTAAGTTATTTAGATGCCTTCCAATATGTCTAACTTGTTAATTCCTAGATCGATAAGGAGTGGGTTCGCCAGAGCGAAGTACTCCCATCTATCGTGGGACAGCGTGTTGAAGTATATGATAGTTTTAGACCTTTGGGTTTTAATTTAACTAAGTTACCACGATAGGATTGTGAACTTAGAGGCATATAGTTTGGTGAGATTTATTGGATAAATAAGAATAAATGTTGTTCCACTAAACTGTCCAAGAGTTATATAGTTGATATAATTGACAAATGTTGTCTACCTTATTGAATCATATTTTAGCAGTAAAGCCAAAGCTGAACTAAAACGTTGTGAAAAATTGGATCTTGTCTCACTAGAAAGTATATAGAAGATACTCTTTCCGAATTAATAGTTAGGGCTATTAATTTGATAAAATAGTGGGAGATATATATTTTGAATATATATGAATAATCACTTGAACATGATTTAATAATCATCTGTAAACTAATTTATCTTATGCATTTTAAACATTGTAGATATCAAATGGTAATCAATTCAAACAACTTCTCTGTGCGATCAGTCCTTGAGAAGGACAAGCTGACAGGAACAAACTTCCTTGACTGGAAGAGGAACTTGAGGATTGTCCTCAAACAAGAGTGCAAGCTCTATGTCATAGATATCCCTCGCCCAACACCTCTCACTGAAGGAGCATCCCATGCTCAACATAATGTTTATCAGAAACATATTGATGATGACACGGATGTCCAATGTCTCATGTTAGCGACCATGAGTGCTGAACTTCAGAAACAATATGAGAATATGGATTCTTATAATATGATTGAGCACCTTAAACGTATGTTTGAAGGACAAGCTCGTCAGGAGAGGTTTGATACTTTCAAATTGTTGCATGCATGTAAGCAGGGAGAACGTGATCCGATTGGACCGCATGTTCTAAGGATGATTGGGTATATTGAGTACCTTGCCAAGTTAGGTGCCCCGATTGCTGTGGAGCACCAGATTGACCTAATTTTGCAATCTTTAAACAACAGTTATTCTCAATTTGTGATGAATTATAATATGAATGAGATAGATAAGAACCCCACTGAACTGTTGGTAATGTTAAAAACTGCTGAGACCAACATTCAGAAGACATCCCCTGCTCCCATATTGATGGTGAATAAGGGGAAGGCCAAAGGAAAGGGTAAATGGAAAGGCAAGAGGAAGATGGGATCTAAATCGAATGCCAATCCGAAACCTGATCTGACCAAGGCTTTGAAGCCTAAAGGTGGTGTTCCAAAGGTTGGTGATTGTCACTATTGCAAGAAACCAGGTCATTGGAAGAGGAATTGTCATGCTTATTTGGAGGATCTGAAGAAGAAGAAGAAGAAGGCTGTTGTTACTGCTTCTGATTCAGGTATTTATGTTATTGAAGTCAATTTGTCTACTTCTATATCTTGGGTATTAGATATTGGATGTGGTTCTCGTATTTGTATAAATGTGCAGGAACTGCAGGGAAGTAGGACATTGGCGAAGGGAGAAGTCGACCTACGAGTTGGCAATAGAGAAAAGGTTGCTGCTTTAGTTGTAGGGACTTATCGTTTATCGTTGCCCACTGGGCTTGTTTTAGAACTAGATAACTATTTTTACGTGCCTGCGATTAGCAGAAACATTATTTCGGTTTCTTGTTTGGACAAGAAAGGTTTTTAGTTTTTAATTCAGAATAATAGTTGTTCCTTTTCATTCAATAATGTTACCTACGGGATTGCAAGTTTTTTTAATGGTTTATATGTTCTTGATATAGATACTCCTGTCTATAACATAAATAATGATAATAAACGTATTAAGATGAAAGACTCAAATCAAACATACCTTTGGAATTGTCGTATAGGTTACATAAATGAGAAACACATTTCCAAATTATATAAAGATGGTTACTTGGATAAGTTTGATTTTGAATCATACGAAGAATGCAAATCTTGTCTCATTGGCAAAATGGCTAAAGCTCCTTTTACCGGACAAGGTGAAAGGGCCCTCGAATGATTAGGACTTATACATAGTGATGTATGTGGTCCAATGTGTACGATGGCAAGAGGTGGCTTTTACTACTTTATTACTTTTACTGATAATTTCGGTAGATATGGATATATGTATCTTTTGAAGAGCAAATCCGATTCTTTTGAAAATTTCAAAGAATACAAGGCTGAAGTGGAAAAGCAAACAGGGGAAAGTATAAAAGTTCTACGATCAGATCGTGGAGGAGAATACTTAAGCCTCGAGTTTAAAGGTTTTTTGAAGGAGTGTGGTATCATATCACAACTTACTCTTCCTGGAACGCCTCAATGGAATGGAGTTTCTGAGAGGAGAAATCATACCTTGTTGGACATGGTGCGATTGATGATGAGTCTAGCAGATCTTTCAATAAGTTTCTGGGGTTATGCTCTAGAAACGGCTGCATATACACTAAACTGAGTTCCAACTAAATCAGTTCAAAAGACTCTATATGAGATATGGATTGAGAAACGTCACAGCATGTCTTTTATGAAAGTATGGGGATACGAAGCATTTATGAAACGTTTGGTGTCTGACAAGCTGGGACCAAAATCGGATAAATGTTATTTTGTGGGATATCCTGAAGAAACTAAAGGGTATAGTTTCTATAATCCTACCGAGAACAAAGTGTTTGTTGCTCGAACCACTGTATTTCTTGAAAGATAGTTACTTTCAAAAAAAATTAGTGGGAGGACTATAGATCTCGATCGAGTTGTACAAAATAATATTGAACCAGAGTTGGAAAATGGGCAGGAAGTACATCAAGATGTTCCTGCTCCGGAAACATAGGTTGTTCATAGATCTACTAGGGCTCGTCATGAGCCAGAGAGATATTATGGATTTCTCTTGACTTAAAATGATGATGTAATGCTCATAGATAATGATGAGCCTCTTATCTACCAAGATGCTATGAATAGTCCAGACTCCGAGAGATGGCTAGAGGCCATGAAATCCGAAATGGAATCCATGTATCAAAATAAAGTATGGACTTTAGTTGATCCACCTGAAGGGGTAAAACCTATAGGGTGCAAGTGGGTTTTCAAGAAGAAAACTGACATGGATGGTAAAGTAGAGACCTATAAAGCGTGACTGGTGGCAAAAGGTTTCAAACAAGTTCATGGTATAGACTATGATGAGACCTTTTCACCAGTTGCTATGGTCAAGTCCATCAGGATTTTGCTAGCAATAGCTGCTTACTACGACTATGAGATTTGTCAAATGGATGTCAAAACCGCTTTCTTAAATGGGAGCCTTGAAGAGGATGTATACATGATACAACCTGAGGGTTTTGTCGATCCCAAGTTTGCTAAGATGGTCTATAAGTTGCTTCGATCTATTTATGGATTGAAGCAAGCCTCAAGGAGATGGTCGTCGTTTTGATGAAACAGTCAAAGAATTTGGCTTTGTTCAAAATGAAGATGAACCATGTGTTTACAAGAAGGTTAGTGGGAGCCACGTGGCATTCCTAGTACTATATATAGATGACATATTACTAATAGAGAATGACATACCTTCTCTACAGGCTGTTAAGACTTGGTTGGGAAATAGTTTCTCGATGAAGGACTTAGGTGATGCTACCTATATATTAGGGATCAAGATCTATAGAGATAGATCAAGGAAATTAATCGGCCTAAGTCAGAGTACATACATTGACAAAGTATTGCACCGTTTCGGGATACAAGAGGCAAAAAGAGGATATGTCCCATTGTCTCATGGGATATTGATCTCAAAAGACAACTATCCTAAATCATTAGATGATAAGGGCCGTATGAGCAAAGTTCCATATGCTTCGGCAATTGGATCTATAATATATGCGATGATATGTACTCGACCTGATGTTTCGTATGCCTTGAGCATGACGAGCAGATACCAGTCTAATCCTGGCGAGGGTCACTCGATAGTAGTCAAGAATATTCTTAAGTACTTGAAAAAGACTAAAGATTCATTCTTGGTGTATGGAGGAGATATACATATATGTAAAGTGCATACTGATGATAATGTTGCAGACCCGCTGACTAAGGCTTTTTCGCAGCAAAAGCACGAAGGTCATACTAGTTCCATGGGTATTAGATATCTGGGTGATTGGCTCTAGTGCAAGTGGGAGATTGTTAGTGTTTGTGCCCTAGAGACAACACTATTATTTTTATATTATGAAACATTTGGATTATTAATTCTGATTATATGGATTATTCTTTAGTAATTTATTATATCTTTATTTTCTATGATAAGATGTTGGATTAATAAATGTCCTTGTAATATGATATGTAATTTTATATCTCTAAGTACGTGACTTAGAAATGAGATTATGAGAATAGTATTGATATTCCTAAAGATCCCTAGTCGAGTATTATTATTAAGGGACAATAATAATGCATTAAGACTAGTGTGAATGTTGACTGATGATCACATCTCATTGATCATAGGTATAGTGATACTAAAGTCAAAACACAGGCACATTGGGTATCTGAAGACCCAATGTGAGATTCTACATGTCTGTTGTGTCATAAGTAATTCTCACAGTGATAATGATGTATGGGTCCTTAGACTTGAAATCATTATATTTATATATGAGAATTATTATACTTTGGTTGCATTAAAAGTTACCTTTGACCGGGTGATGATAAAAGTGTATATTGGGTATATTATGAATCATATGAGAAATATGAATTATCTAGAAAGGATTTAACCCTCCTATTTTAGGAGTGATATTATTGGCCTCTTGTTTGAGTTAGACTATTAAATGCATGGCCATGCTCAAATGTTGATTTGATGTTATAGTATACTCATCGATCAAGGAAACCTGGATTAAATTATGAAGAGGATGACACATAACATGCCTCGAGTTTAATCTATAATATATGGTTAAAAGGATTATAGTACATTGTACATTATACACAAAAGGTTTAATCGATCACCGATTTAAATATTATTACTTGGGTAAAAATGATGTGTTACTAGGTGCCGCTCATTGTTTATGATTTTAAATTAGATTTAAAATTGTTGCCAACGTAATAATAACCTAAAGGGTCGCACAAAGAATTATTGGAGGATTATTTAATTTAAATTCGGATTTAAATTAAATGTAAGTAATTCGAATTATTTGTTATTAATTAAGTGTGACTTAATTAATTAAATAAATAGGAAATTCGAATTTAATATTAAATCTGAAATTAAGTTATTGGATGATTAAGTGAGACTTAATAATACAATAATTAGAATTTCGAATTTAATAATAATAATAACTCTAAAATTAAGTTTAGGGTTGAAGGCCCATTAGCTCTTACCTATATAATATCTTTTTCTAATAGAATTAGGGTTACACGTTTTATTTGATAAAACATAAACCCTAGCAGTTTGAAGAGATATAGAGAGAGCAAGAAGGCGGCCTCAAGAACGTGCTAGTACACACCCATCCTCCGGGCGATCATTCGTATGGATACTTTCAAGGCGTAGATCGTTTCAGCGACGGGCTACGTGGTGATCATTCAAGACCTCCATCTTTCCATTAACGTAAAGCTTCTTAAGGTAAACATACTGAACTACGAATTAAATATTATTTTTCGCATGGATCCTGCGGAGGGTTTCGATTTTTCAAGAATTAAATTTATATTTTCGTTGCGTTTATGTGCTAAAATACCCTTCAATTTCTTCAAACAACAATGTATTAGTTGAGTAGATGTTGTAGGACTCTTTAAGTCATGTTGAATAATAGATTGATATGCAGAATAGGTTGGCTAATTATAAATATAAGATGTCTTGTAATTCTGTATAAGTGAAATAGAGTCAAGTGGCAGAAAGGCTCCTGACGGATGATCTACAAAGGCTCCCGACAGATAATCAACAAGGACAGTTAAGAGACAAACCATGGTAGGAATTAGAACTTATTGCTATAATTCTCAAGGTAACTAATTTTGTAACTGCCAGATGGTCTGTATTCATAAAGAACCTGATACAATTAAAGTAGAAATGAATGTCTTACAAATAAAACTACATTCCAAAGTACATTGATCAAACTGAATATGCTGTTGATATGCTTATTGGAGGAGCCAAGATAGAAACGAGTCTAGGGACTAAAGTTTTAACCTTTAATCCCGATGAAAAGAAAATTGGATTTCTGGAGCTGGATGATCTATCTCTTGGAAATTCAAAGTTACATGATCTCAGGGCTGCCATCTATCAAAATGATGAATCAACAGATGTACTGAAAGAACATAAATAGAGGATGTAATGGTGTTTGGATGTAATGGAAGAAAATCTGCTGAGGAAGTTTCTTGAAGATTTTCCAGATTGTGTTAGAGTTCAGAATGAAGAGTAAAGTCTGATATTCACTGAAGTAAGAATGAATATGTTTACTTGATTACTGCATTTAGATAGTTTTGACATCATCAATTGAAACTTGTACATATTTTCATAATGCAAAAGTTGGGGGAGATTGTTAGATATAATTAATAATATTTGGATAGAAACTATCATAAGTTCTTATCAAGACTTATATCAGCATTTACTGAAGAGTGACATCATCAGTACTTATATCAGTACTAGATGATCAGCAGATGTTGTCATCGGGATTTGTCATTTCAGTAGATATTCGAGGAGGAAAAGGAAAGCAGGAATTCAAGGCGGTGAAGGACTTTATCTCAGAAGCAATCATATATGGATAGGTTTCCTTATTGTAATAGAATAGGATTCCTTATTTGATTATGTAGATGTGCTCTATATAAAGCATATTATAAGCGTTGCGAATATTATTATATTATTTGCATAACTTAGCAGCTCTCAAAGATATTTGTTCATCCTTTTGAGAGAGTATGTTTGTAATCGGTTTTTATCTATTAATATAAAAACCATTGGTTCGGTTGAAGCTTTGTCGAATTATTTGGATAAACATTATTCACCTTCCCTCTATAGTTGACTACGGACCTAACATACCAAACCTGTGACGCCTCCAAATCCGGGTCATAGATTTGGGGTTCATAACAGAGTATAAACCTATATATGAGATAACATATGCAATGACCCTAAACATCCACGGATCGTAACATGTTAAAGTATAAAATAAGCCACAACAATAACTTATATTGTATAATTCTAAATTCCAACTATTTAAACTTACAACTTATAACAAAATATACTTACAAACTTACAACTCACAAGCTATTAATATCAACATATTACAACTACAACAAAATACTACTGGTAGCACTTTTCAATACTCAACCTGGAATCCTAGCTCGGGCACTGGTCTGGGGATCCTCGTTATCGACAGTTTCCTTCTTAACTGGAAAAGAACAGAAAAAGGATCGCAAGGGTGAGCTAACTAGCTCATCAAGTCATACAAACAATGACTGAGGTTAAGTAATAATCAAATTAAATGGATTAGAGAAATCAAGTTTCTTGATAAGCAGTTATTAGAATTGGATATTCACATTTTAAAAAAATCAAGGTTAGGCTGTTGATTAGTCACGCATTAACCCCGAACAAGGCACAAAACCTTGTTCTCTAAACTGGATCCAAGGCATATATTGGCCTAATACGACCACCAATCAGGTCTGACGATAAATCTGGTCCATATTCAGAAAACCATCAAATTTTATAGTAATTCAATATAATAAACAATGTACTTCAATAAAATGGGATCATAATCAACATTGATAAGACACTTCTCTAAAAGCATAATACAATTCATGAGTATCATAAAAAGTATGTATGAAGAATGGTTTCAAGTCTGTAGTAGATTCAGATAATAGAGGAAAAATGGTAATATGGTTACACAAGGATTGGTTCTCTGATGTTACAAGGTATTGTAGAATGTATGAGGTATTGTATCTTAGGAAATTCTATTTCAATATTTGGTGTATGGTGCGAATGTATTTGTGGAGTAGTATCGTATGTATGGGGTTTAGTATCTGAGAATTTAATAATCGATGGTTCTCAATAAATATGGTTTACAATTCAAATATCAAATGATCTGGTTAGGGTTTAGGGCTAATCCATTTAATTAACACATGCTACTATATGATATATCTGAAGTATATTCAAAGTACTTGTAATATAACACCAGAAAGGTTTGGATACTTGCCTTATGACAACGATTTCCAACTTCGCTTACACTCGTCTAATGGTTCTACTCAATAACCACTTAGTTTCCTTTCCTACACCTCTCTTCCTCTTATGAACATAATGATTATCTATTAATACTCAATCTCATATCTTCTTAATCGTCACACAATCGACACAAACTTCTATCTACCCTTTGTTTCACCCAAATCCGACTTACGGATCAAAAGATATGATTAAAACAGTTAGACAATACTTACATAGGCATATAACACATCAATCGGATAGCATATAGTACATAACACATAAGATACTCGATAAAAATAATTTTTCAAAGAAGGTTCGAGGTTAAAAATGATTTTTCTAGCATTTAATACGAATTTTTTAATATTTTTCAAAATTTAAAACGGGTAAAATGATCATTTTATAAATAAATAACGAAGTTCGAATACCCGAAATTAGCTTTAAAATCATTTATAAATAATTATCGAGCATTAAACATAATTTAAAAAAATATTTTAAGGCACAAAACTATTTTCTGAAATTTTTAAATCAAAAAGAATATTTAAATCCAATTAAAAAATCAATTAGAATTAATTAATAAATAATTAAATTAATTAAATAATTAATATTTAAATTAAATAACCAATTAAATAATTATTTACTAATTAAAATTAATTAATTATTTAATACAAATTTATTTTAGAATTTATTAATAACTAAAAAGTAATTTTAAAATTAAAATAAATTAATTTTTTAAAAGATTTTAAAAAGATAATATTAAAAATGAAAATTTTGGAAACTATAGGGACCTAACTGCATTGTTTCAAAAGTACATGGACCAAACTGCAATTTGCAGCCCTTCGTCGGAAAACGTCGGGCTTCGCCGGAGGTGGAGATTCCGGCCACTTTAGGCCTCCAAACTCTCCAGATATAATCTACAAACTACAAGAAATTCATACATGCAATCAAAATCATCAAACAATCAAAGATTTGGCCGAAAATGTTCAAAAAACTCGTCATCGCCGACGGGTTCTTCATATCCGGATTTGGTCGATCCAGGAATCCTCCCATGGATTCAAGGGCATGATTCGACTCCTGAAATCATTCTAAACACGATGGTATCAACCAATTTCATCAATAACCCATGGGGAACAAACCCCCAAATTTTAATTAAAAATATTCAAGAACACCAAGAACCCTAATTTCATAATTCAAAAATTAAACCCCATTTGGACATGTTAGGGAACTTGTTAGGTAATGAATTACACACAAGGGGGGGTGAATGTGTTTTTATGTTTTTATGCTTTTCTTGAAGTGTTTATGGTTATGAACAAAGTAAATTAAATCTTGCAGTGAGATGTGTTAATAATGAGATTGTGGCGCCCTCCAAACCCGGGTCAGAAGTTTGGGGTCCACACACACACACCTTATTTATAACCTGCTTATAACAATAATAAAGATAATAATAATATACAGTGACCCTACTTACCAACTACCACGGACCGCAACAGGTTAAAGTATGTACACAAGTCACACACACACACTTATATTACAAACGTACAAATCCCAACTATTCAAATTCAAATCTGAATACTAAACATTAATACAAACTTTTACAAACTTAAACTATCTCAAAAGCTTCCAGCTAGTTTAACTCGATCAACCTGGACCCCTAGCTCTCGCACTGGATTGGGGATCCTCGCTACCAACTGGTTCCTTCTTAACTGGAAAAGAATATAAACAACATCGCACAAATGAGCTAACTAGCTCAGCAAGTCACAATGACAAGATTGAGAATAATGATCATCAAGTGAAAAGGATTATGATATCAAGTGAACAATGATTAATGATTTAGAACTGGATATTATATTTTCATTTAAAAAAAACCAAGGTTAGGTTGTTGATCAGTCACGCGCTAACCCCGAGTAAGGCACACAACTCTACTCTAATTACTGGATCCAAGGCACACATTGGCCTAACTTGACCACCAATCTGGTCTGACCAGGAATCTGGTCTACTATTTTATAAAACAATCCAATTCTAACATAATAACAGAATAATCAATGTAAAGCAATAAACAAAATTGTAAACAACATTGGATGTTTAATAATGAGAGGGTTTCAATCTTCACAAAGGAGTAATATGGCAATTTCAAAGAATGGTTGTTAGGTAATGAAAAAAAATTGGATAACAAAGGAATCAACGTTTCCAAAGTTACAAGGATTTGGTTTTTCAAACATAGGGTACAATGGTTTGAATATGTAAGTCATTTGATTCAGTGGTTGGTATTTAGTTGGTATTTATTTGTGGAGTAGTATCGTATATCTGTGGTTCGTATTCGGGTATACAACAATTAATGGTTCAGAAAGAATAAGATTTACGGCTCAAAGATCAACAACTGGAATCAAGGTTTAGGGTTCAGTGCTTCAAAGCACTTGCAATATAGGACTATCAATAATCTACAATATATATCGAGAAAGTTCAGAACACTTGTTTGGTACTAGCTTGCTATACTATACTAACTTCCAATCACAACTGTCTTACTCCTCGGCTATCTGTTTCCCTTTCCTACGCCTTGCCTCTTCTGCTCACATAACATAAGTATCTATCAATACTCAACTCATACGATTCTATTCGATATACACTTCTATCTATCCTTCGTTTCACCCAAATCCGATTAACGGATTGAAAGTTACGCAATAAACAAGTAAATACCGAACATATAGATCGACAGTCAAACAACAAGTCACATATAGCACATAACATGTCAAACAATCAATGATATATCATTTATAAAGGAGTCTTGGATCATAAACAGGCTTTTGGGTATTTAAAATGATTTTTAGTACATTTTTCGGAATTAAAACGGGTCGTTAGATCAATTTTAAAGCAATAAACAGGGTTCCGTTGGAAAAATCTGGCTTCAAAACAATTTTATAATAATTAACGAGCCTTGGAAACAATTTAAAATAATATTTTAAAGCTCGAAACTATTTTTTGGAATTTTTAAATTATTTTTAAATAATTAAATCCAATTAAATTATCAATTAAAATAAATTAATAAATAATTAAACTAATTAATCAATTATATTTAAATTAATTGATCAATTAATCAATTAATTATTAATTAAAATTAATTAATTAAGTAATTTAGATTTATTTTTGAATTAAAAACAAATTTTGTAATTAAAATAAATGATTTTTGGAATTTAAAATAATTAAAACTAATTTTTAAAATCATTTTATAAAAAGAAATCCTGTTTTTAAAAGTTTATAAACGGAAATCTTAAGTTTGAAAGAATTCAAAACAGAAATCCAGAAATTGCAAAGTTCTGGAACTTGTAGGTACTAATTTGTAAAAATGCCAAAAACAACTTTGGTTTCGGAGTAATTTGTATCAAAACCGGGTTTTTAATAAAAAAACAGGTCAGGAAACCGGGTCGCCGGGTCGGGATGAACCGTCGGACGAACCCAGAATCCGATGACCCCTCCCGAATTCCGGTGACCTCGATTGGGGTTCAAAACGATTTCGTTTTTCAGGGATTTTAATGTAAAACGATTCTAAATCGCTATAGGAACACAGACATACACAAATCAACTACGAACAACAGCTCTGGGACAAACTCCGACCAAAATCGATATGAACTCCGGCAAGCTCGATTAAAAACCGGCAGAAACTTTAAATCACAACTCACTTCTCTACAGGCCTCGTCGATTTGCAAGACTTATATGTATCGATTACAAATTTCAAGGGGAACAAAACCTACTATCTCTCAACACCTGTTAATCCCTATTTAAGAAACCCCTAAATTTAATCAAGAACATTCAAACAAACTATAAACCCTATTTTCTAATTCCGAAAATTAAACCCAAAATTAAACATGTTATTGAACTCCAAATCAAGAGTATAATATACCAAAATGATCAGGAGAACAAGCTCTACAATATACAATTATCAAATCATACAAACAATCTCTCGAACAACAATTCATAACTTAATTATCAAGAAATTCGAATATAAATAATTAAATCAGAAAATACCTTTGAAATCTGCAGTGAAACAGATGAAAGATTTGGATTCTAGATTTTAGTAGCTTCGTTTTGAGTATATGTACGCCACAATCGGATATCGATAACGCCTCCGAATTTCTGTTTGATTACGTAGAACAAAATATAATTATAGTATTTTCTCTGTAAAAACTCTGTAAATATTGTTTGCAAATGATTTCTGGTACGAAATAAAATACTATAAAGGCTATTTATAATTACGGAAAATTGGTATCCCGTTGGATCATTCCAGATATAAAATGGTACGTTTATTTATAAAAACTGATCCAAACGGTACCGGTTTTCGGGATAATTATCCAAATCAGTACAATTTGTATTGCGGTCTTGGTCTCAGCGCCTGGTTGCACGTATTACGAGGTGATAATTGTAATAGTTTAATAAAAAGATCCCGTTTATCAAAAATACGAGTTTTATTGATTTACCGAAATGAATAATGTATCAAAAATATTGCGCCGGGACCCGCGTAAGACAAACCGTACGCCGGATCGAAAAAGTCGAAACATGGAAAATGCACGGAATATTGCAATTAGGTTAGGAAGGAGTTCTTAGAAAAGTTTCAGGTTATGAAAACGTAAAAACGGGTGACGTCGGTTGGTTCCCGATTATATAAAATAGTTTATAAATACTCGGAAAAGGATTTTACAAAATCCATAAATTTCCTATAAAATCATAAATTATTATAAAAATAAATAAGAAGATATGATAATTATCTATATTTTATTTTGGACATATAAAAATTAAAATACTCAATTGATATTATTTTTAAACATCCAAATACATATACCACTTAACAATTAATTCACAGAATAAATACTGAACATGCATAATATTTATTTATTAGCAAAAATAATTATACGATATGTCCCAAATATTACATCCTCCCCCCTTAAAAGGATTCTGTCCTCAGAATCTCCTAAGGAAACAAATGAGGTTACTTTTCTCTCATATCACATTCTAACTCACAGGTTGACTCTTCAGCTTTTGGGTTTCTCCATAATACTCTTACTAACTTTACCACTTTATTCCTTAACACTTTCTCTCTTTCTTCTAGAATCTCTATCGGACTCTCTACATATGACAAATCTACTTGAAGTTCTATTGGCTCATATTTTACATGCCTAGAGTCTGGATTACACTTCTTAAGCATCGATACGTGTGAAACATTGTGAATGTACTCCATGTGCGGAGGTAACGTCAACTCGTAAGCTACTTTTCCAACACGCTTTAGAATCTCAAAAGGTCCAACATATCTTGGGCTCAGTTTTTCTTTCTTTCCAAATCGTGTCAATCCTTTCCACGGTGATACTTTCAGTAATACTAGATTTCCTTCTTTGAATTATGTATCTTTCCTGGATTGATCTGTATACTTCCTTTGACGGTCTTGCGCTGCTATCAATCTCTTCTGGATAACTTCAACAACTTCCTTCATTTGTTGCACCAATTCAGGTTCAAGTATTTTGCATTCTCCTACTTCATCCCAATATACTGGGGATTGACATTTGCGTCCATAAAGAGCTTCATAGGGTGGCATCCCAATACTGGCGTGATAACTGTTGTTGTAAGCAAATTCTACCAAGGGTAAATGCTCGTCCCAACTTCCTTTGAAATCAATGGCACAAACACGTAACATGTCTTCGATTGTCTGGATAGTTCTTTCACTCTGGCCGTCCGTCTGTGGATGGTAAGTCGTGCTCATATTCAGTCTCGTTCCCAAACATTCTTGAAAACTCTTCCAAAATCTTGAATTAAATCTTGGATCTCGATCGGATACGATAGATATAGGAACTCCATGACGAACTACGATCTCTTTCTGGTACATATGGATCAACTTATCTAGTGAAAATCTTTCATTTATAGGCAGAAAATGAGCTGACTTGGTAAGTCTGTCCACTATAACCCAAATGGCATCATGATTGGCTTTCGTTATTGGTAATCCGACTATGAAATCCATGGCGATATGCTCCCATTTCCAATCTGGAATCTCCAATGGTTGCAACAATCTACTTGGTCTCTGATGCTCTGTTTTAACTCTTTGATATGTGTAACATCTGCTAACCCATTCCGCAATTTCCCTCTTCATATTTGGCCACCAATAATTTTTCTTCAAATCTCTGTACATCTTGGTACTTCCTGGATGGATTGAATACCTTGAATTATGAGCTTCCTGGAAAATTTCATCCTTCAACTCTAAGAATACCTTGATCGTCCTTTTGCGTGCACAATTCTTCACCTACCAAACGATTAATGTCCTGATTCATTATCTCTGCTTGACACTTTCATATCTTTTCTAACAACTCCGGCTGGAAAGTCATACTATACATTTTTGCCTCATCAGGCTTGCAAAATCTAATTTCCAATTCCAGTTTCTGAAATTCCTTGTATATCTCTTCAGGTACTGATAACACATTTAACTTTTCTTTCCGACTTAATGCGTCCGCCACAACGTTTGCTTTACCGGGATGATAGTTAATCGTGTAGTCGTAATCCTTGATTAACTCTAACCATCTCCTATGTCTCATATTAAGCTCCTTCTGCGTGAATATGTACTTCAAGCTTTTATGATCCGTATAAATCTCACATTTTTCTCCATATAAATAATGTTTCCAAATCTTCAAAGCGAATACTAGAGCTGCTAACTCCAAATCATGGGTAGGATACTTTTGCTCGTGTGATTTCAATTGCCTTGATGCATACGCAATAACCTTATCGTGCTGCATCAGAACGCATCTGAGTCCTTTATGAGAAGCATCACTATAGATTACAAAATTCCCTTGATCATCTGGAAGTGACAAAATAGGTGCCGTAATTAATCTTCACTTCAATTCCTGAAAACTTTCTTCACATTTATCGTTCCATATGAACTTTTCATTCTTCCTTGTAAGCTTCGTCAATGGTGTTGCAATCCTTGAGAAATTTTGAACAAATCAGCGATAATATCCCGCTAATCCCAAGAAACTTCTTACCTCTGTTGGTGTTCTCGGTCTTTCCCAATTTGTAATTGCTTCAATCTTCGCTGGGTCCACTTTGATCCCTTTATTACTGACTATGTGTCCTAAGAACTGAACTTCCTGTAACCAAAACTCACACTTTGAAAATTTAGCGTATAACTTTTTCTTCCTCAAAATCTCCAAAGTTGTCCTCAAATGTTCTGCATGATCCTCTTCTGTCTTTGAATAAATTAAAATATCGTCTATGAACACAATAACAAACTTATCCAAGTATTCCTTGAAAATTCTATTCATCAGGTCCATGAATGCTACTGGGGCATTGGTCAATCCAAAAGACATCACTAAAAATTCATAATGTCCATACCTTGTTCTAAAAGTTGTCTTTGGTATATCCTCTGGCTTAATCATTAGTTGATGGTATCCTAATCTCAAATCGATCTTGGAGAAGTACTTGGCTCCTTTCAATTGGTCAAACTAATCATCAATTCTAGATAACGGATACTTGTTCTTGATTGTAAGCTTGTTGAGCTCCCGATAGTCGATACACAGTCTCATGCTTCCATCCTTCTTCTTGACAAATTGTAACACCTCCAGATCCGGGGTCGGGAATCCGGGTCGTCACGGTCTTTCTTTCCACAATATCACTTCACTTAATTTATAAATAACCTTATGCTATGACCCCACACTAACACACACCACAATCCGTTATAGTCTCAGAGATGAAATTGAAATAAGTACAAGTCCTTGAATCCACAATTTAAAAGTTATTACAACCCAAAATGATTACTTGATAAATTTACAGTTAATTGCCATTATCTGCCACAAGTTATAATTATACAATATTTGGTTCCCAAAAGTAGAATGCCTGATCTACCAATAGATCTACCTCTGCAGCTATAGCAGCTACAACATCAACGGGAAGACGCAGGACGCTTGGAGAGTGGAAAATCAAGTGAATAGCTTGGAATCACCCTTAAAGTCCTTATCCAAGCTTAATCTAAACAAAACTTCAAGAACAAAAAATTTAGTTCTTGAAAAACACTATTCACCATCTTCTTCCATGATTTTTAAGAAGAGATTGTGAATGATTTAGGAGCTCAAACTTATAGGATATCCATAACTATGCATAAGGAGTCTTAGATAATTACCTTGCAATTTAACAAAGCTTGGAACTAGGTTTTTGATTTTTCTTTCTTTGGAAAAGGAGAAAAGCCGAGAGCTTGATGAAGAATGGGGAGAAAATTTTGTGTTTTTGGTGAAAATGAATTGTTGTCTTGGTTGGTTGACATTTTGATTTGTTTTGTTACCTTTTTACCATTGTAATTTTTGTGTGGTTCTAATTCAACCAACAACACACTTGCTTGGTCATGCTTATATCACCATGTGATGTCACCCTCCCTCCTTTTTCCTCTTCTCATTGGTTTGATGACATCATCCCCACTAATCTCTTTGATTAGCTTTTAATTATTTGGCTAATGACCGATGATCTGTTATACGGTTCGCTTAACTTTCGTTTTCGTTTATCGTTTGAGGGATCATACCCGGGATCTTATTACTTAGGTTCCCTTAACCTTTCTCAATACATTATATTCCTTTATGTGATCCTCTATTAAAATCCTTGAATTTAAATCCTTTTTATCATGTTACCTTATACTCAATTCTTTCGATATCTGGTGGATTTTCGGGAAAAATCAAAAGGTTCAAATTTGGATTCTGACGATCTTTACATACACTTATATATCATATAGAATAGGGCTGTTCGCGAACCGAGCTGTTCGCGAACAAGCTCGAGCTTGACTTGTTAAGGGCTCGTTCGGCTCGGCTCGTTTATAAACTCGAGCTCGAGCTCGAACACATAAATGTGTTCGTTAAGCAAAACGAGCTCGAGCCGAGTTTTAGTATGTTCGGCTCGAGCTCGACTCGAGGTCGGCTCGAACTTGTTCGACTCGAGCTCGGCTCGTTAAAACTCGAAAAAAATAATATTTTCTAAATATTTTTACTTATACTTACACCAGCTAGTACAGATACACAAACAGAGCTGAACAGAAGAGGAACATGACTATTTACAATCAAATCACATCCAAATCAAAACCAAATATAAACACGCCAAATCAAAACCAAATCTAAAAATAACAAATCAAACAAATATCTTCATACCCCCTTCACTTATAGATACAACCCCAAATTCGCAGCCGCACTTTCTTTATAAATCTCGAATTCAAAGTTGTCCTTTAATTGATACGATTATATGTACGTATGTATTGCGATTATAATTCGAGGAACTTTATTGATAAAAATTTAGGCGAGATTGAGATTTAGACGGAGAAGAACATTGGGGGAAGGAGAACAGAGAGTTTCAGAGAGAGATGAGAAGGAGATGAGGAGGAGAACATAATCTGTTATTGATATTTAGGTCTAGTCTTTTAGCTAAATGGGCTGGGTGTGGATAATTTATTTAGATATTGGGTTGGGATTTAATTAGTAGGTTGGGCTTCATAAAATTGATTGTTTTTTTTATTTGTTAACGAGTTGCTCGGTTCGGCTCGAGTTCGGCTCGGCTCATAGTTGTTCGTGAAAAAGCTCGAGTTCGGCTCGTTAGTTAACGAGCTCGAGCTCGAACACGTTTTTTTGTTCAATAAGAAAGCTCGGCTCGGCTCGGTTCGTCAGAAAAAAAATAAAAGCTCGGCTCGTTAACATGAAAACTCGGATCGGCTCGGTTCGTGAACAGCCCTAATATAGAGTACCAATAAAATCTCAGAATATCCATAAAAGAACCCCTACATAGTGTGGCATGAACAGTTTTCTTATTCAGCAATATCAGCAATAACACTATTCATAAGGGTTACAAAAAGTTCAAAATTTTGGGGTTATTACAGTCTCCCCTCCTTAAAAGGATTCCGTCCCGGAATCAAATAGAAAACAAATGGGAGTACTTTTCTAGCATTGCGCTCTCTAGTTCCCAAGTTGATTCTTCCATATTATGATTCTGCCATAGCACTCTGACTAGCTTGATCACTTTGTTCCGAAGCACCTGCTCCTTCTTATCCATAATTTTTACTGGTTTCTCCATGTAAGTCAGATCTGGTTGCATGTCCACATGCTCGTACTCTACTATGTGTCTGGCATCCCGATGGTACTTCCTTAGCATTGACACATGGAACACATTATTAACTTGTTATAGGTTCGGGGGTAAGGCTAGCTCGTAAGCCAACTTCCCAATCCATCTTAGTATCTCAAAAGGTCCAATGTATCTTGGGCTTAGTTTTCCTTTCTTTCCAAATCTCATTAACCCCTTCCAAGGGGATACTTTTAGTAGTACTAAGTCCCCTACTCCATAATCCTTGTCCTTTCGGGCTAGGTCTGCATATTTCTTCTGTCTGTCTTGGGCTGCTACCAGCCGTCCTCTGATGAGATCCACTATGTCTTTGGTCCTTTGGACCACTTAGGGTCCGAGCATCTTCCGCTCTCCTACTTCATCCCAGTATAAGGGAGATCGACACCTTCTTCCGTACAGGGCCTCATAAGGCGGCATTCCGATACAAGCATGAAAGCTATTGTTATAAGAAAATTCGATCAACGGCAAGTGATCATCCTAACTTCCTTTAAAGTCTATTGCACAGACTCTCAACATATCCTCTAGTGTCTGGATGGTCGTTTCACTCTGCCCATCCGTCTGGGGATGGTAAGCGGTACTCATATTTAACTTGGTCCCCGCACATTCTTGAAAGCTCCTCCAAAATCTGGAGTTGAACCTGGGGTCTCGGTCTGAGACAATGGACGCTGGGACTCCATGTCGCGTCACTATTTCCTTAAGGTAAATGTTCACCAGTCTATCGAATGTGTATCTCTCATTGATAGGAATGAAATGAGCTGACTTTGTCAGTCGGTCTATAATCACCCATATGGCATCATGGTTGGCTTTCGTCCTTGGTAAACCGACAACAAAATCCATGGCTATCTGTTCCCATTTCCATTCGAGAATCTCTAGGGGTCGTAAGAGTCCACTGGGTCTCTGGTGCTCTGCCTTTACTCTTTGGCAAGTCAAACATTTGCTTACCCATTCTGCTACGTCCCTCTTCATGTTGGGCCACCAGTAATATTCCTTCAAATCCCTATACATCTTGGTGCTTCCCGGGTGGATGGAATATCTTGAACTATGGCTTTCATCCAAAATCTCATTTTTAAGCTCTTGAACGTTCGGAACCCAAATCCGATAGGAGTACCTCATTATCCCTTTATCAACTTTCTCAGTATGGATCTCTTCTCCAGTCATTGACTCTCTGCCTTCATTCATTATTTTCTCTTGGCACAATCTGATGTTTTCCAATAACTCTGGCTGCATTGAGATCTCAAACAGCTTTTCAGTTCCGGTTCCGGTTACCTTTACTTCTATTTCCATCCTCTCGAAATCCTTTATTAATTCTTCCGAAGTCATTATCATTTTGAGTCTTTCCTTTCTACTAAGGGCATTAGCCACCACATTGGCTTTCCCCGGATGATAGAGAATCTCACAATCATAGTCCTTGATTAGCTCTAACCATCTCCTCTGGCGCATGTTGAGCTCTTTCTGCGTAAATATGTACTTGAGGCTCTTATGGTTTGTGAAAATCTGGCACTTCTCTCCATACAAGTAGTGCCTCCAAATTTTTAGGGCAAAAACTATTGCTGCGAGCTCAAGGTCATGAGTAGGATATCTAATCTCGTATTCCTTCAGTTGTCTCGACGCATACGCAATCACTTTACCGTGCTGCATAAGCACACACCCTAATCCTTTGTGCGACGCGTCACTATATATCACAAAATCTCCTTTTCCGTCTGGCAATGCCAACACCGGGGCCGTTACCAACCTTTTCTTTAATTCCTGAAAACTATTCTCGCATTTCTCCGTCCACTCAAACTTCTCTGTCTTACGAGTAAGTCGTGTCAAAGGGGTTGCGATCTTCGCAAAGTCCTGTACAAATCTACGATAGTAGCCGGCCAATCCTATGAAATTCCTTACCTCTATGGGTGTGGTTGGCCTTTCCCAATTTGAGACCGCCTCTATCTTGGAGGGGTCGACCAATACTCCTTCTTTATTGATCACATGTCCTAGAAATTGTACTTCATTCCGCCAGAATTCACACTTCAAGAATTCGTCATATAATTGTTCCTCTCTGAGTATTCCTAGAGCTATCCTCAAATGCTCTGCATGTTCTGCCTCAGTCCTTGAGTAGATTAAAATATCATCGATAAAAACTATCACACACTTGTCCAAGTACTTCTTAAATACTCTGTTCATTAAATTCATGAAAGCCGCTGGGGCGTTGGTTAATCCAAAGGACATTACAAAGAACTCATAGTGCCCATACCTGGTACGGAACGCTGTCTTGGGAATATCTCCGGGTTTAATTTTTAGTTGGTGATATCCAGTTCTCAGGTCAATCTTGGAAAAATAAACAACATCCTTTAGCTAGTCGAACAGATCGTCTATTCTAGGTAACGGGTACCTGTTCTTTATGGTTAGCTTGTTCAACTCTCGATAGTCAACTCACAGCCTCATGCTCCCATCCTTCTTCTTAACAAATAACACTGGTACTCCCCACGGAGACACACTGGGTCTTATCATACCCTTATCCAAAAGTTCCTGCAATTGGGTAGCTAATTCCTTCATTTCTAATGGGGCTAACCGGTAAGGTGCTTTTGAAACTGGCGCCGTCCCTGGGGCCAAATCAATAGCAAATTCAATCACTCTATCGGGTGGTAATCCCGGAAGGTCTTGTGGGAATACGTCTTCAAATTCGTTGACTACCGGAATATCTTGTAAGTTGGTCACCTCCTTCTGCGTGTCCACCATATAGGCTAGGTAAGCCTCATTTGCTTTTCGTAGTATCATTCTGGCCTGGGCCATAGTCAAAAATTTCTGCGTCTGCCTCTTTCCTCTAAATATGACTTCTTTCTTTCCTGGGATATTTAACTTAACTTTCTTCCCCTTACAGTCTATCTGAGCATCATTGCTAGATAGCCAGTCCATTCCCAAAATTACATCAAACTCCCCTAATTTAAAAGGAATCAGATCAACACTAAAAGATTATTCCCCTATGCCTAACTCAGAGGCTGGGTGAATCTGGTTAACAGGAATAATTTCATGATTGGCTATTTCTACTTGTAAGGGTTCTATCAAGGGTTCAGCCTTAAGTCTTAATTTACGCGCAAGGTCCTTTGATATAAAAGATTTAGTTGCTCCCGAATCAAATAAAACATTTGCACTGACTGAATTTAGAGAAAGGGTACCTGCTATCAAATCTGAGTCTTTCATAGCATCCTGGACTGTCATGTTGAAAGTCCTCGCAGTAGGTGGCTTATTGGAGGCAGCCCTGCTGGCTCCTGAAGCTGCTGGTTTGTTCATTGGGCATTCCTTCTTCCAATGACCCAGGCGTCCACACTGATGATAAGTGGTGGTTGGAATGACGGCAGGGGCTGACGAAGGGCATTTGTGGGAATAGTGGCCCACTTGCCCATACTTAAAGCAGGTTACTGGCTTTCCCTTACATTCCCCAGAATGCATCCTTCCACAAGCGTTACAGGCTGGCAATGGGGGTCGAGACTGGTTGAAATAGGACATTCTTGACTTCTGACCGCTCTGGCTCACATTCACACTCATTGGCCACTTAAACCCAGTATTCTTTCCCGGTAGGGACACTGCTCCTCGATTAAATCTAGTTGGGAAGCTCCTTCCTGCGGAACCTCCACCCATGCTCATGCTTTTCCTCTTTATTCCCTTCTTCTCTCTTTCCTTCTGTATCTGTTCACTTCCGGCTTCTACAATTGTTGCCTTTTACACCAGAGTGGCATAATCAGTAAGCTCAAGGATTGCCACCCTATTCTGAATCCACGGTTTCAGTCCCTGCTGAAACCTCCTAGCTTTCTTTTCCTCAGTGCTCACAAATTCCGGCACAAACCTTGATAACTCAGTAAATTTTGCTTCATACTCTGCTACAGATGAGTTATTCTGCTTTAGCTCCAAGAACTTGAGCTCCATCTGGTTTTCCATAAACCTCGGGAAATATTTTCCTAGAAACAACTGACTGAATCTCTCCCAGGTTATAATAGCATCTGTCTCCATGTTTTTCTTGGCCTCCCACCAGTAATTAGCCTCTCCTTTCAGAAGGTAGGTAGCAAATACAGTCTTCTGTGCCTCATCGATACTCAGAATCTCAAAGGATTTCTCCATTTCCTTTAACCATGCTCTTGCTTCAACTGGGTCGGCTGATCCGTGGAACTCAGGGGGCTTAAGGGACTTAAAAGCCCTGAAAGAGTTTGCCACAACATTGCTATTTCCTTGAGGGGGTGGGTTGGGTTGACGTTCCAAGTTCTGCCTTAGTAGTTTCCTGAACTGGCCCTTGGGATCCATGCCTGGGTTTGGTATTGGTTGCTCAACCTCAG
This sequence comes from Apium graveolens, assembly GCF_009905375.1. Taxonomy (NCBI): domain Eukaryota; kingdom Viridiplantae; phylum Streptophyta; class Magnoliopsida; order Apiales; family Apiaceae; genus Apium; species Apium graveolens. The sequence goes on from NC_133652.1 coordinate 229,833,060, forward strand.
TTTCTCCTTCCTCAGCCTCTATCTCGAATTCCTCAACATCATATGTTTCCTCCTCCTCTTCATACAGGGAGTCATCCTGTTCAACATAATCCTCGTCTTCCTCTTCACTGTGTTCCTGGATCCTATCGTCCTGGTTATGGCTTCGTTGGTCCTCAGATCCAGGGTTCGCCCTACTTCCAATCTTTCTTGGCGGCATGATACTGATAATAAAAAAATTATTGGGAAAAATCAATGTTAGGTCACAATCATACTCAACATTGTGCCTTGCACAGCTCTATAATGGGGAGAATGTATCTCACAATTCTATTATTTTATGACAGTTCTAATAAGAAGTGCAGTAATAATAATGATAAAAACAGTGATCTCCTCACTAAGGAACTGAACTGAAAGGAAACAAATATATACATAATGCGAGAAATACATAGTTTGATCTGGTCAAAAGTACAACAGTGCTACAGCCATCTGTCCCAAAAGTGATACACAAGAGTCTATCTGTCTAGTCAGAAAAAGGGATGATATATACAAGTCAACTATCCCGGAAAATTGGCTCTTACTAAGGCCTCGACTAACTAGACAACTAGACTATCCCATCGTCAGTCCTGAATCACACACCGGGGCGGGTCAGCTCCCATACCCTTTCCATCGCACGAAGGAAGATATAGTCGGCCTGCTGTCTGGAGATCCTACCATGCCTGTCCCCCTGGAGCGATCTGAGTCTCGCTCGGGACGTGAGCTCTATCCCCGTCAGCTCCCTCCTCAAGGATCGGGATATAGCAGGCCTAGTCTCATAAGCTCGGGTACGCCTACCCGCCCTCTCCGCATCCAACTCCCTCCTGGCCTCATCCAGCCGGGCCTCAGCAATAGCCACTCGGGTCCTCAGTACATCCTGAACATAGCCGTGGGCTAACAAAGACTGCCTATGGGCAGGGTCGAGAAGTGGTGAATCCGGAGCCGCTGGGGGTGCCTCCTCGGTCTGCATAGGCTCGGAAGTATGGGTCTCTGAGCTGTCATCATATGGGCTCCAGGATAGTGGTGGAGGGGTAGGAGCTCTGACCACCGAGAGTATGGGTAAAGGGGTACCAGTGTACACTACCATAGCTCCGACACGCTCCTCAGCCACTGGGACCTCATCCGAGTCCTCCTCATCTGAAATAGCAACAAACTCTGTCTCTGACTCCTCTGAGGGGTCCTCCTCATCCTCCTCCATCTCAGGCTCCTCCTGATCCTCGGCATCTAGCAGTGCCTCATCATGCTCACACTCGAACATCTTAGGGTCCTCTATCTCATGTGCCTACACATTAAATGAGCTAAGTTACTATCATGATACTTATAAGGGTTCCCGTAAGGGTTTTAACTGTCAGCGCTACTTTAAGTAGTCCGACCATGAACTTGGCAAGAGTTCTTATTATCTTTGTGAGTTTATTATTACATCGTCGCATGATCTCTGAGGTTTATAACACTTAGCTCTGATACCATTTCAGTAACACCCCCAGATCCGGGGTCGGGAATCCGGGTCGTCACGGTCTTTCTTTCCACAATATCACTTCACTTAATTAATAAATAACCTTATGCTATGACCCCACGCTAACACACACCACAACCCGTTATAGTCTCAGAGATGAAATTGAAATAAGTACAAGTCCTTGAATCCATAATTTAAAAGTTATTACAACCCAAAATGTATTATTCCCAGTGGACTAACAATGAGATTTACAGAAGGGGGGTTGAATGTAAATCTCAAAACTTTTTCAAGTTTTGAGCAGTTTGTAAGACTAAGTGTTTGAGTGATCAAATGTGTGTGAATTGCTTGGAGCTGATGCAGACAGATATATATTCAAACACAAATGTAATGAACACAAGGAATTTAAAAACTTTTCTGGTGGATTTGTTGTTCCACCAGAGATGTGTTATTTCAGAAAATCTGTGATTCAAAATTAAATCACAGCTGCTTCCTAGTACAAACTAGATGATTTTCTCTCTTGATATTTCTAAACAGCTCAGGGAAAATTCACACCTAATTACTAGCTACTACTTGGTTTATATATCACCAAGTTTACAAGTGAAGACAAAGATAAAGTACAATAAGACAATAGTTCTCCACTTGTTTCTGTTCCATTTTTATCCAGTGTAATATGGAATTATCTGTTGACTTTCCATTATGAACCAGACTAAAAACGGCTGCTTTTTCTGCTGTTCCTGAAATAGGCTACCACATCTCTGTCAATCCATGTGCCTCTGTCAGCTTTGTTAACTGTCACTATCAACTGCTATGAGACTGAGCATCCGTTGAAGCTTTCATCCGTTGATGGCTTTATCCGTTGATGCTCTAGCAGTGCATCCGTTGAAGCTTTCATCCGTTGATGGCTTTATCCGTTGATGCTCTAGCAGTTGAAGCTTTATCCGTTGAAGCACTTATCCGTTGATGGATATTATCCGTTGAAGCATTAGAGGCATCCGTTGAAGCTTAGTTTCTCATCCGTTGAAGGTCTTCAATATCCGTTGACACTTCTTCACTTATACAAAATTACAAGGCATGAAATATTTACAATTAGCCCTCCTATTTGTACATCCATTAGTTGTCAACATGACTGATTATCTCCTAACAACATCTAAGAATTACATCTTGAAATCAGAGAGTGAGATGTGCTACAATACCAAACTTATTCCTAAGTAAGGCTACTCCTTCAACGGATAGCCAAGATGGTCTTATCCGTTGAGGCTACAAACACTAAATTTCTACTTAAGTGTTTTGCTGAACTTATCATCAAACTAATACACATATTCCTAACAAAATGATTACTTGATAAATTTACAGTTAATTGCCATTATCTGCCACAAGTTATAATTATACAATATTTGGTTCCCAAAAGTAGAATGCCTGATCTACCAATAGATCTACCTCTGCAGCTATAGCAGCTACAGCATCAACGAGAAGACGAGGGACGCTTCCCACGCGCTTGCGCTGGGTCTGCTTGAGTCTGGCCATCTTTCCTAACTGTTGTTGTGTGATGAAGAAATGAAGCAAGAGTGAGTATTACAGCTCGCAAGATAATATATAGTGTAAACAATAATGCAAGTATCTAAATGGATAACTTACTAGAATCCTTTATCAAGTGTAAGGTAATTACTTACTGGATATAAGTTTTAAGGAAGATGAAGTTACCAATTACTTCATTATACTTATACCATTTTTAGAAATCTACTTGAACTATTACTGTTCAAAGTATAATAAGTTTCAACAGGTCATCCCATAGATGAGACCACAAGCTAAGACTTGAATAGATTCAATCTTTGAAATATTTTTTTTAAAGGAAATGAAGTTACGAGATACTTTATTCAATGGAAACACCATTACAACTGCTTGACCCTGTCAATGCTTCGGCAACCACCCATTCGTAGCCTTTCGATCGAAAAGCTACGGGTAGTGTTGCAGAATTATCCAACTGGATGATGAACTCATTACGGGAGTTTGTCGCGCCAGGAAGACCACTTACGATGATCAGTCACAGTAGTACAACCCCACCATTTTCTACATGTAGAGGAGAACCTGTCGAATTTACTTGTCAACCGAACACTGGACTCCTAAGGAATGGACCGTCTTAGCGGAACTTCCAGGCCATTTGGGCCAATATAATTAGGCTGGGCCGGCGCCACTCGACCACTTACGCCACTCCTAGTTCAGATGAAATCCATGACTCTGAAACGTAAAGCTCGTCCTCACCTTCCCCAAGTAGAAACTTGTTGATACGGCTCCACCAAGAAGTCGTATCTAGTTGGAAAGGAAAACTCACCGATATTTCCCAGGCGATGCCTGTTAATGGATTAACTTGTTCCAAGAATTTTACTTCCCGAGTATTGGGTAAGTAATCAAAACTCTTTTATCAAAATAGCAACCTTGTTGCGAATATAAAATACACCACAGAGCCGGATCCCTCAGGTTTTGAGCGAATATTTAAATCCCCTTCGCAAGGAGGATCTTAAATATAAAATGAGTTTTGGGATCCGCTCTAACTTTTAAAACCATTTTGAAGACTCGCAAAACATTTTTAAGAATGTTTGGAGTAATGTTGATTTAATAAATAAATCAGTCCCAATATATTAGAAAATATCTTAATATTATTATTTATATAATATTACCATAAAGAATAATCTTTATAAAAATAATTGAAGTAGAAGTTGTAAAACTTATACTTGAAATGAATCTTAAATAATCAAATATGTACTTATATGAAAATAATATCCTTATTTGAATAATCAAAAGTAAGTTTGATTATCGACACATTATTCTTTAATAAAATAAAGAATATTATTTAGTAAATAATCGGAGTCATAAGTCCTCGAATGAATATTCAAAATAATATTCAATAATAATTAAACGGGGTCATAAGCCCTCGAATGAATATTCAAGATAATATTCAATAATAAAATAAAGTTATCGAATAAACCTTATTCGATTCATAGTTTTGAAAACTATTCATATATATATAAATATATATATATATATTATACTCGGGAGCCTCGACTCCCGGTTTTAGAAAAAGTCCACCTTTGGGTCCCCTATACTAAGGGTATATGCAAATTACCGCTTATCTCTAGCATATGTATTATCAACTGAATCAACAGATATATGTGTCAAGAATACGATATAGGCATGCATATATACCATATCACATGCTACAATATATCGCAAGAATTTGCTAAATAACCATTATGCATCCATCACAAGATAATGCATGTACAAATGTATACATCACAACAACAGTATAACAGGTAGAAAACTTGTCTGAGCGACTGGGGGTTATAAATGGCTTGGGACGAGTCTGGTAACCTATAAACAACATATAAGTTGGAATTAAACCAAAGTCACTTATCAATCTATACTTTAACCAATTTAGACTCTAACGCTTGCTTTGCGCTTACTGATTCTCTTAAGTCGCTCGAGTACCCTCGGCTCTACCATTTTTAATAAATTAACCATTACGAGTTTTAAGGCGATTCTTTCACGAGTGTCTTACCAACTGCCTAATACACTTTACATAATTGTTTCATACTCCAATTAGTCCTTTTTGGTCTTTAACCTATGTTTCAAAGTAAGGTGAGGGGTAATGATTCGTTCGCGAAACGTCGTTACTTGAAATGGCCATTTCTCCTAAACCGTACATCGGAATTAAACGAACTACATATCAAAACGAAGCTCGTAACATGAACTATCTAATCATGGCAATGGTCAAAACCTAGCAGTAAGTTCAAGGGTCCTAATGTTAAGAACAAAACAGCCTAAAGTAAATCGGACATTATGACGGCTATGTTTACGCGATTACCCAAATTTAAACCACTCCAAATCAACCCACAATCAATCCACAATCACAACCCAATAAAAATTCCATCCATAACTCACCATAACAGCCCCAACAACTCCATATTATCAATTTATACTATTCTTAAACTTGAATTTAAACTACACTTAAGTTCATTAATCAACAATCCAAGAACTACCACTCCAAAAACTTCACAAAATCAACTAATCTCTACATTTACAACTAGCAAGCCTCTCATGAATTATAACAACAAAACTAAACCTAATTACTCAAATAAAGTTAGGGTTTGGAGGGGTTATACCTTCCTTGAGAGTGGAGAATTAAGTGAATAGCTTGGAATTACCCTTAAAGTCCTTATCCAAGCTTAATCTAAACAAAACTTCAAGAACAAAAAATTTAGTTATTGAAAAACACTATTCACCATGTTCTTCCATGATTTTTAGGAAGAGATTGTGAATGATTTAGGAGCTCAAACTTATAGGATATCCATAACTATGCATAAGGAGTCTTAGATAATTACCTTGCAATTTAACAAAGCTTGGAGCTAGGTTTTTGATTTTTCTTTCTTTGGGAAAGGAGAAAAGCCGAGAGCTTGATGAAGAATGGGGAGAAAATTTTGTGTTTTCATGAAAATGAATTGTTGGCTTGGTTGGTTGACATTTTGATTTGTTTTGTTACCTTTTTACCATGGTAATTTTTGTGTGGTTCTAATTCAACCAACAACACACTTGCTTGGTCATGCTTATGTCACCATGTGATGTCACCCTCCCTCCTTTGTCCTCTTCTCATTGGTTTGATGACATCATCCCCACTAATATCTTTGATTAGCTTTTAATTATTTGGCTAATGACCGTTGATCTGTTATACGGTTCGCTTAACTTTCGTTTTCGTTTATCGTTTGAGGGATCATACCCGGAATCTTATTACTTAGGTTCCCTTAACCTTTCTCAATACATTATATTCCTTTATGTGATCCTCTATTAAAATCCTTGAATTTAAATCCTTTTTATCCTGTTACCTTATACTCAATTCTTTCGATATCTGGTGGATTTTCGGGAAAAATCAAAAGGTTCAAATTTGGATTCTGACGATCTTTACATACACTTATATATCATATAGAGTACCAATAAAATCTCAGAATATCCATAAAAGAACCCCTACATAGTGTGGCATGAACAGTTTTCTTATTCAGCAATATCAGCAAAAACACTATTCATAAGGGTTACAAAAAGTTCAAAATTTTGGGGTTATTACACAAATAGTACCGGTGCACCCTACGGGGATACACTGGGTCTGATTACTCCTTTCTCTAACAGCTCTTGCAATTACTTTGCTCGTTCCTTCATCTCAACGAGCGCCATTCTGTACGGGGCCTTGGATACCGGTTCCGTTCCAGGTGCTAAGTCGATCGCAAACTCAATTTCTCTGTCTGGAGGAAGTCCTAGTAACTCATCGGGAAACACGTCTGGAAATTCATTGACTACTGGAATATCTTCAAATTTTGCTGGCTCCTGACTTCTATCAATCACATAAGCAACGAAATGCTCGCATCCTTGTCGTAGTAACTTTTTAGCTTGAATCATTGTTAAGAACTTCTTTGCTTGCTTTTGACCCTTAAATGTTACTATCCTCTCGTCTGGCGTCTTTACCATTACCTTCTTATTTCGACAATCTATCTGGGCATCGTGCGTAGATAACCAATCCAATCCTAAGATAAAGTCAAACTCTCCTAGCTTAAATGATATCAAATCTATACAAAACTTATTACCAGAAATCTCAATCTCACAATTCCCACAAACTTGATTAACACATACACGTTCTTGATTTGCTAATTCCACAGTCATTATTTCATTTAAATACTCAACTGGACAATTTAATTTACTAACAAAATCTTGAGAAATAAATGATCGAGTTGCTCCCGAATCAATCAACACTTTGGCACATAAAGAATTCACATTAAGCGTACCTGCCACGACATCGGTATCCTGGATAGCGTCCTTCACAGATATATCAAAAACTATAGCCCTTGGAGTTTCATTCACCACTGGGGTAGATCCCATAATTCTCAATGCATTACTGACTGGGGCTGGTGTCTTGCAATCCCTGGCTATATGTCCTGGTTTCCCACATTTGAAGCATGTAAATCCAATAGCTGGAACCTTAACCGCTGGATTTCGGATAGGCTGATCCTTGTTTGCTGGCTCTCTCGCTGGCTGATTGCGGCACTCCCTTGAATAGTGCACTTTCTGATTACACTTGAAACAAACCACATTCAACTTGTTACAGACTCCTCCATGTTTCTTCCCACATACCTGAAAATCTGGAAAAGTTAGCCTCAACTGATTCGGCTGATTCACGTTGACTGGACGGTTGCCTTGACCTCTATCGCCTACATTCTGTTTGTTGACATTAAAATTTCTCCCCGGCTGAAATCTTCCCTACTTAAAATTTGGAAACTTTCCTGGTTGTGACTGACCTTAATTCCCTTCAAACTTTCTTTTCTTACTTTCCTTTTCCTTCTGTGACATCTCGCTCTATGTCTCTGCAATCATGGCCTTTTACACAACTCCTGCATAGGTATCCAATTCAAAGATGGCTACCTTCCCTCTGATCCATGGCTTCAGACCTTGCCGGAATCTCTTAGCCTTCTTTCTGTCCGTATCTACATACGACGGCACATACCTTGATAATTCCTCAAACTTACTCTCATAATCAGCTACTGACATATTTCCTTGTTTTAATTCAAGAAACTTCAGCTCCATTTGATCTTGAACAAACTGGGGAAAATATTTTTCTAAAAATAATTCCTTAAACCTCTCCCAAGTAATAACATATGTACCTTCCAATGTCTTCACAGTCTCCCACCAATTGGTAGCCTCATTCTTCAAATAATAACTTGCAAACTCAACCTCCTATTCTTCCTTCACATTACCTAAAGCAAACGACTTCTCTATTTCCTTTATCCAAACATTTGCTTCAATCGAATCTAGGGAACCCTTGAATTCTGGTGGGTTTACCGCCTGAAAAGTTTTGAAAGTTACCTGGGGATTGGTTTGTCTTTGTTGTTGTTGAGTCAAGTGAACTATTTGTTGAGCCAAAATTTGGAGAATCTGGGCTATTGGTGGGTCTACGGGTCCTGGGTTTACATTCTGGTTAGTATCATCTTGGTTATTATTGTTGTTGTTGTTGTTGGTTTCTTCATTCTGGGTGCTGGTGCGAGTATTTCTTCTGGGAGGCATTTTCTGTAAAGAATCAAATAACTTAATTAGCTTGTAAATCATATCCTTTACCTAAAAGAAAAGTTTTTGTAAAACAGAAATATCTCTTTTCTTGAAAACAGTTGTAACAGTTGAACTAAGTAAATTGCATGCTTCTTTACAGAATATAAACAGTTAAAGGAACAGGGTACATGGTATTACAGGGGTATAACTGGTGCAATAAGTAAGGTAAAGTAAAACAGGTGCAGTAAAGTAAATGACAATGCTGAAAAGGAAAAGGTACTGATATATATAGATCAAAAGTTTTAGGTAGTACAAGCGTAAAGACGCTTCGGAAGTAAAAGCAAAAGGGTACAACAAACCTACTCACTAGTCAGCAGATCTAGTCTATAAATACAACACAAAAGTCTACTGATACATACTATACACTACTGTACATACTAGATAACCACAACAGCACTGTTCAGCATCTCCATCTATGTGCCTCTGGCTTATGGCAAGTCTGGACCTCCAATCTCCTCAAGCTCCTCCAGAACCCACTTAGCCCACTCCACAAGAAAATCAGGGGTGATATCCTCATGAGTAGCCTCAGCAATCCTCACAAAAGCTGCTCTCCGAAATACCTGGAGCCTCTCTCTGAGTCGCCTCTCACCACTCCCAACCTCTCTGGTACGCATGATATGTAATAACTCATGAATCTGACCCTGTAGGAATCACTGCTCCATAAGGCAAGCCTCGAACTGATGATATGGGACAGGATAGGAAGAGAACTAAAAAGGTACACCTGTAACTGAGTGACCAGTAAGACCTGAATCAGCAGGTGGGGGTCCTCTGAGAGGTGGTCTCATGCCCGGGGGTGGAATAGCCTGCAGTGGTACGGGCTGCAACACAGGTGGAGGTAAAATAGCCAACACTGGTGGAACAACAGGTCGTGGATCTGAAATTGGTCCTCCAACTTAGGGCTCTGAGTGATCAGCTGGTACGGAGATGAAAGAATCGGCCATCGCTGCTATCTGAAATCATATCGCAATATAAGAATCTCGAACCACGACACGAATTATACTAATACCTGTTATATCGTCACACTCATCCTCTCGACGTTCTATCTTTCTATTTCCTTACTTCTAATCCTAACCCTCTACCCGTCAACCTAGGCTTGTTTCAGTGACTTATAACCTGTAGCTCTGATACCAAACATGTGGCGCCCTCAAAACCCGGGTCAGAAGTTTGGGGTCCACACACACACACCTTATTTATAACCTGCTTATAACAATAATAAAGATAATAATAATATGGAGTGACCCTACTTACCAACTACCACGGACCGCAACAGGTTAAAGTATGTACACAAGCCACACACACACACTTATATTACAAACATACAAATCCCAACTATTCAAACTCAAATCTGAATACTAAACATTAATACAAACTTTTACAAACTTAAACTATCTCAAAAGCTGTCAGCTAGTTTAACTCGATCAACCTGGACCCCTAGCTCTCGCACTGGATTGGGGATCCTCGCTACCAACCGGTTCCTTCTTAACTGGAAAAGAACATAAACAACATCGCACAAATGAGCTAACTAGCTCAGCAAGTCATAATGACAAGACTGAGAATAATGATCATCAAGTGAAAAGGGATATGATATCAAGTGAACAATGATTAATGATTTAGAATTGGATATTATATTTCCATTTAAAAAAACCAAGGTTAGGCTGGTGATCAGTCACACACTAACCCCGAGCAAGGCACACAGCTCTACTCTAATTACTGGATCCAAGGCACACACTGGCCTAACTTGACCACCAATCTGGTCTGACCACGAATCTGGTCCACAATTTTTTAAAACAATCCAATTCTAACATAATAACAGAATAATCAATGTAAAGTAATAAACAAAATCGTAAACAATATTGGATGTTTAATAATGAGAGGGTTTCAATCTTCACAAAGGAGTAATATGGCAATTTCAAAGAATGGTTGTTAGGTAATGAAAAAAAATTGGATAACAAAGGAATCAACGTTTCCAAAGTTACAAGGATTTGGTTTTTCAAACATAGGGTATGTTAGGTCACACACTGTAGAAGGGGGTTGAATACAGTATTTAGCACAATCAAATCGAATATAAGAACTTAAGTAACAGAAAATAGATTTTATTCAACACAATAAAATCTATTACAATATGGAATTGTCCTCTCTCAGTGATGAACAAATTATCACGAGAGCTGCTAGAGTTACAAAGAATAATAACTTCGATAATCGTAACACTTATAATGTAAACTCTATGCCTGTGTTTATATACTACACAGTTACAAGATAATCTTCTAATTGATATGGAATATAATTCTGCTTCCTAAAATATATCAACTAGTTATCTTTTCTTCCAAGTATTCTATTCTTCATAGAATTCCTTCTTCATGCACAATTCTTTTTATCTTAGTCTCGATCTTCTTTCCTTTCAATCAGCCGCCTGCCTTATCTGAAAGTCATCTTAAGTCCTGATATTATCTCCTGATAAATATCTTCTGAACCTTAAGTTCTGATATCTTAAGTTCTGTCTTCAGTATAAGTGTTGATTTCCAGTTAAGTACTGATTTGTCCTGTTATGTAAGATCTGAAAACTAAACACAAATCATATTACACATGACATTATCAAATATATCTAACAATCTCCCCCAACTTGTAAATTAGCATAATATACAAGTTCAACAGATATTTGATGATGTCAAAAACATTAAGTACAAATGCATGAGAAATTGACTAGATAACTACAACTTATAGTCCTTTCAGCTTTACCATCTTTAACTTTTGATAACCGCTTCAGTCTGTATAAACTTCAGAATTTAAGTAGTTGTAGATCTTTGACTTGGCTTCAACTTTCAATTTCTTCTGATCTCTTTGATATCAGGAGTTGTCCTGAGATAGTTCTTCAACAAACATCTCTCTGCATATTCAAGTTCATTGACCATCCTCCTTTTATCATTTATCAATTCAGCTGTATCTTCTCCAGTTTGAAAAATAGCTGCTCTGAGATCATTTATCTTAGCTTTTCTTATCTCCTGATCTAGTCTAATCAGATATGCCTTGTCAGACTCTAGATTGAATTCCACAGCCTTATAACCCAGAAAAGTAGTTATAATCCTAGAAGAGTTAGGCTTCATATCGACAATATCACCCTTCTGATCTCTGTACTTGGGACAGTATGTGTTGTCAGACTTCACAGAATAAAGCTTCTTCTGTCTTTGAATTTGAAACTTTAAATATCCTGCAGCATTATCTCTTAATCTGTCTTTCACTTGAAGTAGGAATAGAACATGTTACAGTTCTTCAAAATACTTCAGTAGTATAGCATTTTTCTTAATCTAGTATACCCTTCCATCTGTCATAAAATATGACAAGATATGTTCTTTCAAGAAGGTATGGTAAACCATTTGTACAGATTCAAGTCGATTCAATCTTTCAGGAGTTGCTCCAACACCTGGCTCACTTAAGGAAGTTGGATCATTGGTATTGTTATGTACTCTTCTTTCATCAGAACTACCCAACCCAGATTTATCTCTTTCTTCCTTTCCTGAAATAAATCTTGCTTCAAAACCACTTGTTACAGTCTTCAAAGATTGAGTCTGTTTAGGTTTGGTGAATCCTGGTACGAGTATCTTTGAAAGTTTAACATGAGCAATGCCAGAGGTTTCCTTTTCCTTATCTTCTGATATCAAGCCAACTTGAGCTATGTCAGAGGTTGCTTGCTTCACTGTCATATTAGAACTTACTAAATCTTGACTCTGAACAACATGAGCCATGTCAAAGGTTGTTTGAAAAATCTTCTTATGCATCAGAGTAAGATTAGCATCTGCTTCATCATCAATTATTTCTTCATCCATAACTAGAATATAAACCTTTATAGGTTTATCAACCTTTTCTTTGTCCTTGGACCTTGGATCAATTTCCATTTGTGATTTGGCCTTGGTTGCCTCAGAACTTGTTCTTTCCTTTATCACAATACCCTTAGGCTTTGGAAATTTCTTTTCAACAACAGAAGCTTCATATTTTGTCTTGACACGTTCTGCTTTGAGTCTAGCTTCTTCTCCCTTTAGACTCTCAAAGTCCATTCCTGGATTTTCTTTAAGAAATAACTGCTTTGAAATTTCTTCATCAAGTTCTAGATATCCACCAGAACTTATCCTTTTACCAGTATCAGAACTTATTCTTCTCCCAGTATCAGAACTTGTTCCTTGACTTGTAATTCTAGCTTTACTTGATGAAAGTCCTTTGCCTTGACCTTGACCTCTACCCTTATTAGAGTTTCCCTGGCCATCATTGCCATCATCATTTCCTATCAGTGTCTGAATAGATTTGCATTTAGACTTAATCACTTTCTCCCCCTTTTTGGCATCAGCAGGTAATTGAAGGGAGACAAGCAATTCCACTGAGGATTGGATCTCTTTGAGTTGACTTTGGTGAGAAGCTTGATTCTTCAGAATATCTTCAATTTAAGTTTGTTGCTTATCCTGAGTTTTCTCAATGTAGGCAATTCTGTCAAAGGCTGGCTAGAAAAATCTGTTCTTTTCAAGTTTCACATTCATATCTTGCTGGATTAGAGCTTCCTGAATTTTTTTCACCTTGTCATGAGTTATTGAGTGTTGACCTTGAAGGTGCCTTGTACTCAATGCAGTAACTCTCAGCTGTGCCTTGAAATCATCATTTATCAGCATTTCATCAGCTTTTGCAAGATGCTCAGCAAGAATCTTTTCAGAAGGAACAAAACTAACTGAGTTCCATTCTTTAGTCCACTCCTTTCCTCTAGGAGTTTCACTCCAAGGTACTGGTGTTTCCCCTGTAACAAACTTCTTGACTAAATCAGCTTTATGAACAGTTTATTGAGGTGCATGCCCTGGTGGACCAGCTGCATCAGCATCTAAATTACCAGCAGCTTCACCGGTAGTTTCTTCATTAGCAACATCAGAACTTGTAGATCCTGCAGTATCAGCATCCTCTGATAAAATAGCAGTATGTGAGGCTATAGAGGCTTCAATATTTTCCTCTAAATTCTGATCTGCAGCCAGGTTCTGATTAACATTCAAAAGTGATGTTGTTGGTGGAGTGAGCTGAATTGGTGGAGCTTCCAAGTACAAAACCTCAGGCACAATCAGGTTATGAATATCAATTTCAGCACTTATACCTGGTTTTTCAGTATGTACTGGATCAACTATAGGTGACATAGGAGGTGTAGGTATTTTAGCTTGAGCAATTTCATGTTGTGCAGAAGGAAGTAATTCAATAACAACTGGTTTTGTTGAGATCAGAGATTCCTGATCCCCTTCCTTAGCTATTTCCACTACATCTTCTGAATCTGACTCAACTATGTCCATATGAGCTCTCTATTTCTTTAATTTCCTCAAAGGTAGAGACACTGTAGGAGCTTTATCATCATAATTTAATTTTCTAAGCCTTTTGAGGGGCCTAAAACTCCCAGTTACAGTATCTTTCTAAGAAGAAACCTTCTTAGCTTCTATAATAACAGGTTCCGATATTGGAACCTGTTCATCGGCATCTGATTCATCTCACAGAATAAGTCTCCTTCTCTTCTATTGAGTCTGAGGTACTTTCTTAGTCCTCCTAGGTTTGGAAGATAAAGGCTGCTCTGTAGGATCAGAAGGTTGAGGTGTTTGTGTAGAGGTGGTAGGTGCTGATGGATGAGGTTCTGATGGTTGGACATCAGGATATACTTCAGTATATTTAACCGGATCATAGGTTATTAAGGCTTGTTTGACAGATAAAGGGACTAGGAGGGGTCTTAACACAACCTTCTTATTATCAGTAGATAATAGGTCATTAAAAGCTCTTTTAGCTAGTCTGAATGATGGAATTAATTCACTAGCAGATTGGGGCTTATTATCACAACAAAAACTATAGATAAGCTGACAAAATCTAGCAAAATAAACAGTATTTCTATCTTCTATCATTCTATCCCCAATAAAACCTAAGACATCACTTGCATAATCAAAATCAGTTTGATTTATGAGAGCATACCCGATTTGTTGGCTGAATATGGGAATTGCATCGAAATTAGAACATTTGTTTGTAAAAGCCTTGGTTATGCAGTCAAAGAAGAAACTCCATTCCCTCCTTATGTAGGATCTCTTCAACTGACCCATCTTAGCCAATGTCCTCTCATACCCCAGACCGGCCATCATGTTTTTAAGAACTGGCTGTTCAACAGTAGAATAAACACAGTTCTCAGGCAGTTGTAGTGCTTGGCGAACCGTAGCTAATGTCACGACATGCTCATCCTCCCCTGATAAAAAAATAATACTTGGGGACCCTTGAGCACCACCATCATCATATACTCCGCTTCTCCAGAACTCCAGTACTTGAGTACTAGAGACTGCTTCAGGTTCGGTCAAAATATCAGAACTAGCAAGAAGGTCCTGAATGAAATGAAGTTCTGATGGGGATTCTGACTTACTAAGAATAGTGGAGAAGTTATTAGGAAGAAACTTAGCTCCATCAAAAATTACATCTTTTGGTGCCATCTCTGTAAGAAATTAAGTGTATAAGAGAATATTTGCAAAGTGTTTGTAAAAAGTCCTGAGAAAAAAACGACTTCAGAAAATAAAAGAGAGAGATAGAGAGAGAGAGAAAGAAAAAGAGATTTAGAATAGAAAAGTAAGTAAAAGATTAGAAAATCTTTTATCTCTCATATATATACTCTCTCCACTCAACAGTCATATTTTTGAAGCATGGGATACACTTTACACCTGGCACCATTTGAACAGTCAGTAAACGGTTAGAATGAGAGTTAATGGGCACGTAAAATAAGCAATAATTACCGTGCACATGTAGTTTTTCAAGACATACACGTTAACCACTAACCCACAATAATTATGACTGTGTTATCTCACATTAACCAATATTCTGTAAAAATATTATCGTTCAAGTAATGACGAAAAATAAACCAAGTAAATAAATATTGTCACGTCAGCATCAAAACTTGATTATTATCAGGATTCAAAAGTCATCAGAATATGGCTCCTTAACTCGAAAAGTGAATGTGTATTCCTGTAATTCTTCACACAAATACTGATATGGTTTCATCAGAACTTAATCATCAGAACTTCCATCAGAACTTGTCCTCAGAATTTATGCAATCTGACACATAAATTATTCATCTAAAATAACATTGATCACCACAGTAATTTTCATTATTCATATGGAGTGTATGTGTGTGCATTAAGCTAAATATCAGACAAAGAGTAAAGTCTGATTCACTTCAGTACATCTTAGAAATAAGGCATAACTAAGAACTTTACTTAAAATCTGTCATTATTCTAAAGTCTACTTTAGAATGAGTTCATGCATGAATCCACCTCAACTATTTTGTGCTCATTTTGTGCATCTTTTGAAATTCTATTTACAGTGGATTCTCAGTGTAAGTGAGTCACGACTGCTTATCAGAATTTATGCTGTTATCGGAGTATTTCTCCAGTAATCATAGAGTGTGAAAAGTCACCAAGAAAATTTTATTTTGCTTTTCTAATGCATATTACTTAATACCATCAATGCACTTGGGTCTTCCCTTCCACATTTTTACTCTAGATCTCATTGGAGTGCCTGATTTTTATTTCTTTTCTTTTTCTTTTGATAAGTGAGGCTTATCAGCACTTAGTACATTTCCTAGATTTACTAACATCAGAACTTAACAAATAAGAAGCACTATTCTAGTTTTTCACTTAGTAATAAGATACACAAAGTAAACTTAACTAAGCTTAATATCAGAATTTGATTATGTTAAAAGATTTCCACATAAATAATTACTTTAAACATGGGATCTTTAGTATATTAAAGATTACTAGGTCAGCATCTAGCACAGTTATCCTCATTGGATTGAATAGTCACAGAAATATTCATATCACTATCAGAGTTTAGAAATTCACATCAGACAACAATCAGCACTTAAGTAATTTTCAATTTAAGCACAGAATACACAAAGATAGTAATATCTGTAAATACTGATCATAAAGTCTGATGTATCAGAACATAAACTAAGCAGATTTAGAGAAAGAACCTGAAACCATTCCAAGTTCATTTACCAATCTTGTAAAAGTAGCTTCACATAGTGGTTTTGTGAAGATATCTGCTAGTTGTTGATCTGTGGGAACAAAATGCAATTCCACTGTACCTTCATCCACATGTTCCCTTATGAAGTGGTACCTAATGCTGATGCGCTTTGTCATTGAGTGCTAAACTGGATTACCTGTCATAGCAATAGCACTTTGATTATCAGAGTAAATAGGGATTTTAGAAAATTCTAACCCATAATCCAGTAACTGATTCTTCATCCAAAGAATCTATGCACAACAGCTTCCTGCAGTAATGTATTCTGCTTCTGCAGTTGATGTGGAAATTTACTTATGTTTCTTGCTAAACCAAGAAACCAATCTGCATCCAAGAAATTGGCAGCTTCCACTTGTGCTTTTCCTGTCAATTTTGCATCCTGCAAAATCTGCATCTGAGTAACCTATTAGCTTAAAGTTTGATTCTCTAGGATACCACAATCCCAGATCAGCTGTACCCTTAAGGTACTTGAAAATTCTTTTCACAGCTGTTAAGTGAGGTTCTCTTGGATCTGCTTGAAATCTTGCACAAAGACAGGTAGCATACATAATATCAGGTCTACTTGCAGTTAGATAGAGTAGAGAGCCAATCATACCTCTGTAATCAGTAATATCTACTGATTTACCAGTATCCTTATCCAACTTAGTTGCAGTGGCCATAGGAGTGGATGCACTTGAACAATCCTGCATTCCAAATTTCTTCAACAAATTTCTGGTGTACTTAGATTGACAAATAAAAGTTCCTTCTTTATTCTGCTTAACTTGAAGGCCCAGAAAATAGTTAAGTTCTCCCATCATACTCATTTGATATCTTGACTGCATCAGTTTGGAAAACTTCTTACAAAGTCTGTCATTTTAGAACCAAAAATGATATCATCAACATATATTTGCACCAAAAGTAAGTCATTTCCATGGTTGAGGTAGAACAGTGTTTTGTCAATAGTTCCTCTGTTAAATCCACTTTCCAAAAGAAACTGAGCTAATTTCTCATACCATGCTCTTGGAGCTTGCTTAAGGCCATAAAGTGCTTTATCAAGCCTGTAGACATGATTGGGAAATTTAGGATCTACAAAGCCTGGAGGTTGTTCAATATATACTTCATCTCCCAATTCTCCATTAAGAAAAGCACTTTTCACATCCATTTGAAAGACTTTAAACTTCTTGTGAGCAGCACAAGCCAAAAATATTTTTATGGCTTCCAATCTAGCAACTGGTGCAAATGTTTCATCATAATCAATTCCCTCATGTTGAGAGTATCCTTTTACAACCAGCCTTGCTTTGTTCCTTGTAATTATGCCATCACTGTCAGTTTTGTTTCTGAACACCCATTTTGTACCAACAACTGATCTGTTCCTTGGTCTTGGCACTAGGGTCCAGACTTTATTTCTTTCAAATTCATTTAACTCTTCTTGCATTGCTTGCACCCAATCAGCATCTTGAAGAGCTTCTTCCACTTTCTTTGGTTCAGTCTAAGAAATAAAAGAATGATAAAGACATTCAATTGATGTAGTTGTTCTAGTTCTGACACCTGCATCAGGATTTCCAATAATTAAGTCAGGTGTATGTGCTTTAGTCCACTTCCTTACAGATGGAAGGTTTTCTCTAGAACTGGATGCTCCCATGATCCATGCTGTCTCCATCAACATTTTCTGATGCTCCCCCTGAAATTATGCTCTCTGAGTTGGATCCTTCATTATTTAAGTTTCCAGAAATATCAGAACATGAGTTTCCAGAATTATCAGAACTTGGCCCATCAGAACTTGAAGAGCCTATTGTAGGTTCTGATGTTTCTTGAGATGTGGTTGGATCTTCAGTATGCTCCCCATGCACAGGTGCATTTTCCTTAGGCGTAGTTACCACAGTTTTAATAACATCAGAGTTTAATCCATCAGAATTTGTTGTATCAGGATTTACAGAATCAGAATTTAAAACTTCATTCTCGAATCTCAGCTGATCATGATCATTGAAATCTTCAAGTCCAGTAATCTTCTTATCATCAAAAGAGACATTGATAGATTCCATGACAACCCTTGTTCTTAAATTATAGACTCTGAAGGCTTTTGTAGAAAGTGGATATCCAACAAAAATTCCTTCATCATCTTTTAGATCAAATTTGGATAGCTGTTTAGGATGAGTCTTAAGAACAAAACACTTGCATCCAAATACATGAAAATACTTCAGATTTGGCTTCTTTTTCTTCACCATCTCATATGATTTTTTTCCATGCTTGTTAATGAGTGTTACATTCTGAGTAAAACAAGCAGTCTGCACAGCTTCAGCCCAAAAGTAGGTTGGCAACTTTGCTTCATCAAGCATAGTTCGTGCAGCTTCAATAAGAGTTCTATTCTTTCTTTCAACAACTCCATTTTGTTGTGGATTCCAGGAGCAGAAAATTCCTGCTTTATTCCATGGTCTTTGCAGAACTCTTCCATGATCAAATTCTTGAACTCAGTGCCATTATCACTTCTTATGATCTTCACAGAATCTTTGACCAGTTTATCCAGTTGCTTGACATGATCAATCAAGATAGATGCAGTTTCACTTTTTGTGTACAAGAAATACACCCATGTATATCTGGTGTACTCATCCACTATGACCATATCATATTTCTTTTTTCCAATAGACATGACATTAACTGGACCAAATAGATCAACATGTAGTAGGTGATAAGGCTCAAGAATTGATGATTCAGTCTTGCTCTTGAATGAAGATTTTCTTTGTTTTGCCTTCTGACATGAATCACAAAGGCCATCAGGAGCAGATACTGATTTTGGAAATCCTCTCACAAGATCTTTCTTGACTAGTTCATTTACATTGTTGAAATTTAAATGAGACAGTTTCATGTGCCAATCCCAGCTTTCTTCAATTGATGCTCTACTCAACAGACAGATTGCAGAACCATCAGTACTTGTTGAAAGCTTGGCTTCATAAATTTTACCATGCCTGTATCCTTTCAGAACAACTTTGCATGTAGATTTGCTTATAACTTCACAGTGTTCTTCAAAGAAATCCACATGATAACCTATGTCACAGATTTGACTCACACTCAGCAGATTATGTTTAAGTCCTGAGACCAGAGCTACTGTAATATCCAGGATATATCGTGTAATTATTTTTGCTATTAAATAATTATTATATGTGTTCAGTATCTATTCTGTGAATAATTTGTTAAGTATTAATTGTGTTTGAATGTTTAATAATATTATTAATTGAGTATTTTAATTTTTATATGTCCAAAATAAAATATAGATAATTGTCATATCTTCCTAATTATTTTTATGTTGATTTATGATTTTGTAGGAAATATATGAATTCTATAAAATCTTTTTTTTCCGGGTATTTAAAATCTATTTTTATAAAAATGGGAACCAACCACCGTTATCCGTTTTTACGTTTTTAGAACCCGAAACTCTTCCGAGAACTCTTTCCTAACCTAATTGTAATATTCCGAGCATTTTCCATGTTTCGACTTTTTCGATCCGACGTATGGTATGTCCTGCGCGGGTCTCGGCGCAACATTTTCGATACAATATTCGTTTCGGTAAATCAATAAAACTCGTATTTTCGATAAACGGGAGCTTTTTATTAAATTATCACAATTATCACTTCGTAATACGTGTAACCCGGCGCTGAGACCAAGACCGCAGTACAAATTGTACTGATTTGGATAATTATCTCGAAAACCGATACCGTTTGAATCAGTTTTTATAAATAAACGTACCATTTTATATCCGGAATGATCCAACGGGATACTAATTTCCTGTAATTATAAATAGCCTCTACCGTATTTTATTTTGTACCGAAAATCATTTGTAAACAGTTAATTATAAAATTATCTAGAGAAGCGAACTGTGTTATTCGTGTTCTTCGCAATCAAACGAGAAATTGAAGATGTTATTGGAATCCGATGGAGGTGTGTGAATAGTCAAAATGAAGCTCTCGACGAGACAATCGTATCCGCACCAAAATCTCCGAATGAGGTTGATTATTACTCGATTTCATTTTTTTCGTATTAACCTCAAAATTCGTTTTTGAGTTCTGATGATTGTCAGCTAGTTTTGATGTTATGGATAGATTCCCCATGATGTTTGGAGTCGATTCATGTCGTTACTTTGTTCGTTTTCTTACGAAATCGCTATACCCGAGTTCTTGAGTTTTGGTCATTTTTATTTTTTATTTTCTGGATAAATCATAGTGTGGTTGTTAATTTTGAGCATGTGAATCGATTAATCATGTCCTAAGCTTCGTTTTCGTACCTGGAGCGTTGAATTTGGTTAGTTAATCAGTGTTTTGGGTTTCGCCGGATTTCTCGCCGGCTTTAATGGTGGAATCGCCGGAATCGGCGAGATAATGGTGTTTTCTGGCTGTTGCTTTGTGTATTGTGTTTCTGGGTGGTTGTTGTGTAAAGTCCGACTGAAAAACAAGGAAACCAGATCTGTTAATAGCCAGGGAAGCAGTCGCCGGAGCCGGTCAGCAGTCGCCGGAATCTGGACTGTTTTCCAGAATCCGGTCGGCTTCAACCCGACCCGGATTTTTGTTCTTCACGACCCGTTTTATTATAAAACCCGACCCGGTTTTAATCCACTTCATTCCTATTTCAGTTTATGGAACTGTTTCTGGAATTTCTATTTTTAAAATCAATTCAAAAATTCATTATTTATTTTCTAAAATTCATTTTAAATCCCAAAAATCATTATTTTAAATTCTAAAAATTATTTTTTTATTTAAAAATAAATCTAAATTAATTAATTAATTAATTTTAATTAATACTTAATTAATTAATTGATCAATTAATTTGAACATTAATTGATTAATTGATTTAATTAATTAATTATTAATTGATTTTAATTAATTATTTAATTAGATTTAATTATTTATAAATGACTTAAAAATTCCGAAAAATAGTTTCGAGCTTTAAAATATTATTTTAAATTATTTCCAAGGCTCGATAATTATTATAAAATTGTTTTGAAGCCAGAATTGACCAACCGAACCTTGTTTATTACCCCGAAATTGATCCAATGACCCGTTTTAATTCTGAAAAATGTTTTAAAAATCATTTTAAATACCAGAAAGCCTATATATGACCCGAGACTTCTTTATAAATGATATATTATTGATTACGTGATGTATTATGTGTTATAGGTGACTTGTTGATTGACTATCGGTCTATATATTCGGTGATTACTTGTTTATAGCATAACTTTCAATCCGATAATCGGATTTGGGTGAAACGAAGGGTAGATAGAAGTTCATGTCGAATAGAATTGTATGAGTTAAATATTGATAGATATTTATAATGCCTAGCAGAGTAAGCAAGGCGTAAGAAAGGGAAGCAGGTGATCAGAAAATAGAATTGACATGTAGAAAATACAGCAAGTGATCAGAGAATAGAAGCGAGGCATAGGAGAAGTAGAGGAGTGGTTGTTGAATAGAATCATTAGACGAGTACAAGTGAAGTTGAATTCGAATATGATAAGGCAAGTACTTCTAAACCTTTCTTGAGATATATTGCAAATTTTTTAAAATTCTCTTGTGACATATTGTGAATATTCAAAATCGCTCTGTTTTATACTGTAAGCACTTTGAATCCTTCAGCCTTGAACCTGAGCCACAGCATTTGATCTTTGAGCCGTAAGCCTTATTCTTTATAAACCATTTCTTGATTGATTTACCAAATATTAAACCCCACAAATACGATACTACTCCACAAGTATAAAACCATCATATACCAAACACTGGAACAAAAATTGTTTTAAACATACAGAAACTTTTATACTCAACCATACCATGTGATATCAAAATACTAAAACCTTGTCAAAACACTATTCATCTAATACCCGATTATCCTACCGGCTGGAGGCCACTTCTTTTATGTACCGGGCATACCCTTTCAGTAACCATAAATTTTTACCATGTTCTTATACAAATGTTTTACTGTTATAGATTATGACCTGGTTTTATTGAATTCTATTGTTTATCATACTGAACTGCTTTAGAATTGGATAGTTTTCTTTGTATGGACCAGATTCGTGGTCAGACCATATCAATGGTCAAGTTAGGCCAATGTGTGCCTTGGATCCAGTAGTCAGAGTAATGTTGTGTGCTTTGCTCAGGGTTAGTGCGTGACTGATCAGCAGCCTAACCTTGGTTTTAAAAATTTAAAATGAATATCCAATTCTATTGGTTATTTAACAAGAAACTTGATTCCTTTGAATCATCTCGTTTATTATTGTTTAACCTCAGTTATTGATAATATGACTTGCTGAGCTAGTTAGCTCACTCTTGCGTATCTTTTTATATATTCTACAGTTAAGAAGGATACGGTTGATAGCGAGGTTTCCCAGTTCAATGTTCGAGCTAGGATTCCAGATTATGTTGATCGAGCTAGCAGGAGCTTATAGCAGTAGTGAGATAGCAAGGTTGTAAGAATAATTTTTATATCAGTTATAAATTAAATTAGTTGGGATATGATAAGTTGTAATAAAAGTTAAGGTTGTGGCTTGTTTTCATAATTTAACCTGTTGCGATCCGTGGTTATATAAAGCAGGATCATTAAAAATAATATTTTATATACAGGTTTATATATTGAATATGTGTTGTGGACCCCAAATTTCTGACCCGGGTTTGGAGGGCGCCATAGGTTGGTATCAGAGCTACAGGTTATAAGTCACTGAAACAGGCCTAGATTGTCGGGATTGGGTAGAGGGTTAGGATTAGGAATAGGAAATAGAAAAATAGGTCATTGTGAGGTTGAGTGCGACTGTATAGTAGGTCTCCGGCACGGTTCGTGTTGCGATTCGGGATTCATAACTAGCGACGTGATATCCAGGCAACGGCAATGGCAGATCCTGATTTACCTGCATCAACTGATCGTTTGGAGCTTTCCATTTAAGGATCGTCATCTTCTTCCAGATTCGATTTGTGCCTTGTTCTTCCACCCGTCTTAGCGGTATTACCTTCTGTTATGATAGTTGCGCCTCTCCAAGTTATTCAATGCTATTCCATCACCTCTTGATATGAGACTACCCATTCAAGAACCTTCATTTGCTTATTCTTGTTCTTTGGAACATTCAACTATGAATGTATCTTTTCTGTTTACTATACACCATATTTTACATCCTTAGTTTGAAAACCTTTCCAACGAAACAACAGCGTTTGCGAGAAGGGATACGATAGCGGCAGTAAACGGTGAGTATTGAGATACCAATTAAGGTGAGAAAGGAGTTTAGAAAGAAGATTCAAGTATTCTGGAGGATGGCTGTTATCAGGTTACAAGAAGCTATTAGTAATTAGGCCACTCATGACTAGCTTGTGAAGTGAAGTAAAAAAGTGTTGAAGAGAGAGGGTTAGAGGAGATTAGGGATATGAAGATTTCTAGAAATTAATGGTGTTGTAATGATGTGATATATATTTTAACAAGATGATGTGACATTAGCTGATTTGTCGATTATTGGATAGTCTGTTTTACTTAATGATTGTGAAGTGGTTAACGGGAGTACTACCAGTATGGGAGCCTTAAGGTGAAGCTACGAATAAGATAACGTGCAACGATAGTGGAAGTTTTATTGATAAAGGAAAGTCAAAAACCCAATGAAGAAAAGGAGATAAATGAAAGTGAATGGACCCTTGAGTGATTGTTTCTTTAACTCCATATCTGGTCATAAGAAGGACAACAACCA
The DNA here is from genome assembly GCF_009905375.1 of Apium graveolens. Taxonomy (NCBI): domain Eukaryota; kingdom Viridiplantae; phylum Streptophyta; class Magnoliopsida; order Apiales; family Apiaceae; genus Apium; species Apium graveolens. The sequence goes on from NC_133652.1 coordinate 229,857,395, forward strand.
ACTCATACAGTAAGGGCAACCAGAGGTGTGATTTTTAAAATTTTCAAAATTTATAACAAGTTTTCGAAAAAAGATTTTTTTTTCTTTACAAAATTTCTAAAAGCCTTTTGAATAAAATAAGTTTTAAACCTTGGTTGTCAAGTTACTATTTGAGTTTCTTGTTTGTTAAAAGACCCGGATTATCTGGAAGGATGTTGTTTCAGATTCAGTATTGTTAATTCAGAGATCGAGGTAACCTGCGATTATGAAGAAATGGGTGCAAGTATTGCCTGATAGGGTTAATAATAGAACCAGCGTACGGAGTAACTATTCATCCAATTACTGGGATTATTAGAATTCAAAGAATTCATGGATTTAACGGAAGCCTGAGCACGACCGAAGAAGATTGGGAAGATTTCCAGACTCTTCTAAAAGAAGAATATTATTAATAAAATGATTGTTATGTTGAATGATTAATGATTATTCTAAATTAAAAAGAGGAAACTCAAGGTTATCTAACAAGAATGCCATTATGATCGAATTGTTAAAGTATTATACGTGTAGGTGCGACATTATAAACGTGAGACTTAACAAGTAAGGACCTGCCATAATGCTTAGTTGCGAAGGCATTTTAGCATACTTCTAAAGCTGTTATATGATTCAATTGGGATATGATCGATCAAATTCGAAAGATGAATACAAGTGAAATGTGGATGGTGATCAATAGTATCATTCTTGTTCTCAACATTACAGTGTATATTCCTTTTTAATTCCTAAAAATGTATGAACTCTTTTTTCTTAACAAATTCTTTCTGTTAATATCAAAACGGAGGATTTTGCATTCCTTTAAAATTCAATTGTTTCCCTCAAGTTTTACTTTATGAATTGGGACAAACAGTTTATGATGAGACACTTTGTCGGAATGACAAAGAGTCGGGTGGGACGCCACCTAATCATGTGATGTATGTCATATGGTGTGAAAGACTGGCCATCTTAAGTACCAATGTGGTTGTATCATTCATATTCAAATAATTACTTCTTCTTTCTTTTCACCTCTAACTCTATTAAAATTGTGAATCCTTGTAGTTGTTTCGTTGTACCGATGTTCTTTGCAAGAGCTTTTCAGATAAAAGTCAACGCATTATACGCCAAGCGGGCAACGTCTCATCTACCTCTCATACAGGGAAAGGAAACAAGGGCATGCGGTGAGAATTGAAAATCACTGGCCCTAGCCAGGGATGCATTAACTGTCAAGGGAATCTACTTCAATAAGAGATACGTCTCTGAGAACGAGAATTTGTGATATGTTATTTAGAATATGGATGTGATGACGTGGAAGATTATTGCGGATACCTTATGCGTTAAAGTATTGAAAGATATGGGAGCAACTTGATTGTGTATCTCTCAAGGTTTTATTGATAAGATGAATTATCCTGTTGAATCAATAAGTTTATGACTAAAGGACTGGCAAGTTAAGAACGTGCAGTTATTGAATAAGTAAGTATCAATGGCGGAATCGATATTTCTGGCAATAAGTTGCAAAGAATTGATATCATTTGAGATAAGAGGATTTGACATTATTCTAAGGAATGGATTAACTATTTAAGTATAAAGCCCAGGTAGACTGTCGTGATGGAAGATAGTTCTGAAGACGCCAAATGAGAACGTGAAGAAGTTAAAGGACAAAGGAAAGTAAAGAACTTGTTAAAAATGATTTAGGATTACAGTGACCAAAATATACGTGCTATAGCGATTATAAATAAGAATCAGGAGCAAACTGAACTTGAAAATTTTAAAGTCTCAAGATATATATTTCTAGATGAGTTACCAATATTTCTTTTAGATAAAGAATATGCGTTTATGATTGATTTATCACCTGAAATGAAGTTAGTGTCCAAAGCCCCGCACAGAATAGCACCAGATAAAATAAAGGAGTTACCAGAGCAAACGCAGGAGATAATTGGAAGAAAAAGTAACTGGACCTAGCGTACCCCCTAAAGTGCACCGGCATGATATGTTAATAAGAAAGATGGAAGTGTGAGATTATACGTTAACGAAAGCTCAACAAGTATACTCTCAAGAGCAGATATCTATTACCTCGAACCAATGATTTGTTTAATTAAATGAACAAAGTAAGGTATTTCTATAAGATTGATTTAAGGCTGGGTATATTACCAGGTGAAGATTGAACTTATGGACATATCCAAGATAATTTTCAGAACTCAGTACTTTTGTTACAAAATTCTAGAAATGTTAGCTGGATGAACTGATATACCAGTGATATTTAAATTTGATGAATAGAATCTTGAAGGTGGAATTTGGATAAGACGTACTGGTGTTACTTAAGAAGAACCATGCAACCTATACAATGATAGCTGAGGAGTCAAAGAAGAAAGAAGTGGTATAAAAAGTTTACCAGGTGAAAACTTTAATGCCAGGAAGTGTAATTCTTAATACAGACAGTCAGTAAGGAGGAGACAAAAAGGGGATTCAGCAAAGAAGTTTAAAGATAGTACGAATGAAGAAAGACCAGAAGCACCAACAAAAGTAAGAAGTTTTATAGGGGACCAGTTATTATCAGAAATTGTGCAAGATTTCTTGAAAGTTGCAATATTTTGGATAAGGCTAACCAGGAAAAGCAAGAAGGCTATATGAAATGGAGATGGGTGAAGAAAGTTTTGCGGAGTTAAATGAAAGAATGATTACAACCCCTATTTTATCACTTTAAAAGCATCAGGGAGATTTGGTAGTTATAGTGATACTTCTTGTAAGGGAATAGGATGTGTGTTGACGTAAAGCAATAAAGTTATTGCATATGCATCCAGACAACCGAAACCTTATAAGCAGAAGTACCCTACTCATAACTGGGAATTAAGAGTAACAATAATATTCGTTTTGAAAGATTGGGAAATATTATAAGTATAGAGAAAGATGTGAGATATATACGGACCATAAGAGTTGAAGTATGAATCCCCGAGGAAAAGCAAATGTAGTGACAAGAGATGAGTAAGAAGGAGAGAGAATGAACATAGAGACCTTACCAGAAGAATTATCTATGGAACTCTAGAAGTTAGAATTGGAAGTCAGGGTTCATGATCCAAAAAGGAGTAAGAATGTATAAGTATAATTTTTCAGTCGGGATTGTTAGAAGAGATAAAGAAGTGTTAGGAAGAGGTAATGAATCAGGATATAAATCATTTAGTAGGTAAAGAATTGTGCACACAAAAAGGACGATCAAGGTATTCTTAGGTTTTCTTCTAGAATTTGGATTCCACCAGTGAAGAAATTGAAGAATGAAATTTTACAGAAAGCTCATAATTCAAGGTATTCAATCCATTCAAAAAGTACCAAGATATATAGAGATTTAAAGGAAAATTATTGGTGACCAGATATGAAGAGAGAAATTACGAAAGGGATTAGCAGATGATATATATGTCAAAGGGTTAAAGTAAAACATCAGAGACCAAGTGGATTGCTACAGCCATTGGAGATTCCAGAGTGGAAGTAAGAGCATCTCGCCATGGATTTCATAGTTAGGTTACCCAGCACAAAAGATAACCATGATACTATTTGGATTATAATGGATAAGATTTACCAAATCAGCTCATTTTCTGTCTATAAATGGAAGATTTCACTGGACAAGGCAGTTCATATATACTTAAGAGCAATTGTAGTTCGTCATGGAATTCCTGTGTCTATCGTATCCGATCGAGATCCAAGATCTAATTAAAGATTTTGGGAGAGTTTTCAAGAATGTTTGGGAACGAGACTAAATATGAATACGGCTTACTATCCGCAGACGGACAACCAGAGTGAAGGAACAATCTAGACAATCGAGGACATGTTACACGTGTGTACTATTGATTTTAAAGGAAGTTGGGATGAGCATTTACCTCTGGTAGAATTTTCTTATAGCAACAGTTATCATGCCAGTATTGGGATGACACCCTACGGAGCCCTTTATGGACGCAAATGCAGATCTCTAGTGTATTAGGACGAAGTAGGAGAACGCAGAATACTTGGACCTGAATTAGTACAACAGACAAAGGAAGTTGTTGAAGTTATCCAGAAGAGATTGATAGCCGCCCAAGATCGTCAAAGGAAATAGGCAGATCAATCAAGGAAAAACATGGAATATGAAGAAGGAAGCTTAGGATTACTAAAAGTATCACCGTGGAAGGGATTAACGAGGTTTGGAAAGAAAGGAACACTGATCCCAAGATATGTCGGACCTTTTGAAATATTAAAGCACGTTGGTAAAGTAGCTTACGAGTTAACGTTACCTTCGCACATAAAGCACATTCACCATGTTTTACACGTATCGATGATTAGGAAGTATAATCCAGACTCCAAGCATGTAATAGAATAGGAGCCAATAGAGCTTCAGACAGATTTGCCATATGTAGAAAGTCTGATAGAGATTCTAGAAGAAAGAGAGAAAGTATTGAAAAATAAAGTGGTAAAGTTAGTAAGAGTATTGTGGAAAAACCCAAAGGTTGAAGAGTCAACCTGGGAGTTAGAAAAAAAAAGATGAGAGAAAGGTACCCTTATTTGTTTTCTTAAGAGATTCTGAGGACAGAATCCTTTTAGGGGGGAAGGATGTAATATCCAGGATATATCGTGTAATTATTTTTTCTATTAAATAATTATTATATGTGTTCAGTATCTATTCTGTGAATTATTTGTTAAGTATTGAATGTGTTTGGATGCTTAAAAATATTATTAATTGAGTATTTTAATTTTTATATGTCCAAAATAAAATATAGATAATTGTCATATCTTCCTAATTATTTTTATGTTGATTTATGATTTTATAGGAAATATATGAATTCTATAAAAAAAAATTCCGGGTATTTAAAATCTATTTTTATAAAAACGGGAACCAACCACCGTTATCCGTTTTTACGTTTTTAGAACACGAAACTCTTCCGAGAACTCTTTCCTAACCTAATTGTAATATTCCGAGCATTTTCCATGTTTCGACTTTTTCGATCCGACGTATGGTATGTCCTGCGCGGGTCCCGGCGCAACATTTTCGATACAATATTCATTTCGGTAAATCAATAAAACTCGTATTTCCGATAAACGGGAGCTTTTTATTAAATTATCACAATTATCACTTCGTAATACGTGTAACCAGGCGCTGAGACCCAGACCGCAGTACAAATTGTACTGATTTGGATAATTATCTCGAAAACCGGTACCGTTTGGATCAGTTTTTATAAATAAACGTACCATTTTATATCCGGAATGATCCAACGGGATACTAATTTTCCGTAATTATAAATAGCCTCTACCGTATTTTATTTTGTACCGAAAATCATTTGTAAACAGTTAATTATAAAATTATCTAGAGAAGCGAACCGTGTTCTTCGTTTTCTTCGCAATCAAACGAGAAATTGAAGATGTTATTGGAATCCGATGGAGGTGTGTGAATAGTCAAAATGAAGCTCTCGACGAGACAATCGTATCCGCACCAAAATCTCCGAATGAGGTTGATTATTACTCGATTTCATTTTTTTCGTATTAACCTCAAAATTCATTTTTGAGTTCTGATGATTGTCAGCTAGTTTTGATGTTATGGATAGATTCCCCATGATGTTTGGAGTCGATTCATGTCGTTACTTTGTTCGTTTTCTTACCAAATCGCTATACCCGAGTTCTTGAGTTTTGGTCATTTTTATTTTTGATTTTCTGGATAAATCATAGTGTGGTTGTTAATTTTGAGAATGTGAATCGATTAATCATGTCCTAAGCTTCATTTTCGTACCTGGAGCGTTGAATTTGGTTAGTTAATCAGTGTTTTGGGTTTCGCCGGATTTCTCGCCGGCTTTAATGGTGGAATCGCCGGAATCGGCGAGATAATGGTGTTTTCTGGCTGTTGCTTTGTGTATTGTGTTTCTGGGTGGTTGTTGTGTAAAGTCCGACTGAAAAACAAGGAAACCTGAGTTGTTGGTAGCCAGGGAAGCAGTCGCCGGAGCCGGTCAGCAGTCGCCGGAATCTGGACTGTTTTCCAGAATCTGGTCGGCTTCAACCCGACCCGGATTTTTGTTCTTCACGACCCGTTTTATTATAAAACCCGACCCGGTTTTAATCCACTTCATTCCTATTTCAGTTTATGGAACTGTTTCTGGAATTTCTATTTTTAAAATCAATTCAAAAAATCATTATTTATTTTCTAAAATTCATTTTAAATCCCAAAAATCATTATTTTAAATTATAAAAATTATTTCTTAAAAAAAATAAATCTAAATTAATTAGTTAATTAATTTTAATTAATACTTAATTAATTAATTGATCAATTAATTTGAACATTAATTGATTAATTGATTTAATTAATTATTAATTGATTTTAATTAAATATTTAATTAGATTTAATTATTTATAAATGACTTAAAAATTCTGAAAAATAGTTTCGAGCTTTAAAATATTATTCTAAATTATTTCCAAGGCTCGATAATTATTATAAAATTGTTTTGAAGCCAGAATTGGCCAACCGAACCCTGTTTATTACCCTGAAATTGATCCAACGACCCGTTTTAATTCTGAAAAATGTTTTAAAAATCATTTTAAATACCAGAAAGCCTATTTATGACCCGAGACTTCTTTATAAATGATATATTATTGATTACGTGATATATTATGTGTTATATGTGACTTGTTGATTGACTATCGGTCTATATATTCGGTGATTACTTGTTTATAGCATAACTTTCAATCCGATAATCGGATTTGGGTGAAACGAAGGGTAGATAGAAGTGCATGTCGAATAGAATTGTATGAGTTAAATATTGATAGATATTTATAATGCCTAGCAGAGTAAGCAAGACGTAAGAAAGGGAAGCAGGTGATCAGAAAATAGAATTGACATGTAGAAAATACAACAAGTGATCAGAGAATAGAAGCGAGGCATAGGAGAAGTAGAGGAGTGGTTATTGAATAGAATCATTAGACGAGTACAAGTGAAGTTGAATTCGAATATGATAAGGCAAGTACTTCTAAACCTTTCTTGAGATATATTGCAAATATTTTTAAATTCTCTTGTGACATATTATGAATATTCAAAATCGCTCTGTTTTATACTGTAAGCACTTTGAATCCTTCAGCCTTGAACCTGAGCCATAGCATTTGATCTTTGAGCCGTAAGCCTTATTCTTTATAAACCATTTCTTGATTGATTTACCAAATATTAAACCCCACAAATACGATACTACTCCACAAGTATAAAACCATCATATACCAAACACTGGAACAAAAATTATTTTAAACATACAGAAACTTTTATACTCAACCATACCATGTGATATCAAAGTACTAAAACCTTGTCAAAACACTATTCATCTAATACCCGATTATCCTACCGGCTGGAGGCCACTTCTTTTATGTACCGGGCATACCCTTTTAGTAACCATAAATTTTTACCATGTTCTTATACAAATGTTTTACTGTTATGGATTATGATCTGGTTTTATTGAATTCTATTGTTTATCATACTGAACTGCTTTAGAATTGGATAGTTTTGTTTGTATGGACCAGATTCATGGTCAGACCATATCAATGGTCAAGTTAGGCCAATGTGTGCCTTGGATCCAGTAGTCAGAGCAATGTTGTGTGCTTTGCTCAGGGTTAGTGCGTGACTGATCAGCAGCCTAACCTTGGTTTTAAAAACTTAAAATGAATATCCAATTCTATTGGTTGTTTAACAAGAAACTTGATTCCTTTGAATCATCTCGTTTATTATTGTTTAACCTCAGTTATTGATAATATGACTTGTTGAGCTAGTTAGCTCACTCTTGTGTATCTTTTTATATATTTTATAGTTAAGAAGGATACGGTTGATAGCGAGGTTTCCCAGTTCAATGTTCGAGCTAGGATTCCAGATTATGATTGATCGAGCTAGCAGGAGCTTATAGCAGTAGTGAGATAGCAAGGTTGTAAGAATAATTTTTATATCAGTTGTAAATTAAATTAGTTGGGATATGGTAAGTTGTAATAAAAGTTAAGGTTGTGGCTTGTTTTCATACTTTAACCTGTTGCGATCCGTGGTTATATAAAGCAGGGTCATTATAAATAATATTTTATATACAGGTTTATATATTGAATATGTGTTGTGGACCCTAAACTTCTGACCCGGGTTTGGAGGGCGCCATAGCTACTCTTTCAATTATGACATTCCCAAGATTGATATTGCCATATCCCAAAGTTTTTCCAATGTTGCCATTTCCATAAAAAACACCTGGGCCAGCTTTCTCTACAAAGTTTGATAGCAGGGCTTTATTTCCAGTCATATGTCTTGAAAATCCACTGTCCAGAACTAGAATGTTCTTCTTGTTGCCCTGCAATCACAAAGACCACTAATGATTAGTTTTAAGGACCCAGACTTGCTTGGATCCTTTGGCCTTTTTAAGTTTGTTAATATTTGTAGTGGATTTAGCATCACAGTTTATGTTAACAGTTTTCTTATCAGAATTTGCAATATCAGACTTTGCATCAGAACTTATACTAGAAGGAATAATGCTAACTTTCTTTATAGAAGGTTTTATTTGATAATAATCATAGTACAAACTATGATATTCCTTACAAGTATAAATGGAATACCATAAACTACCACAATGAAAACAAGGATTTTTTGGCTTATATCTAACAGACTGACTCTTAACTCCTAATTTTGAAGGTAAGGAGTTTATATTCTTATTCTTCCTGCAAAAAGAAGCCAGATGGTTAGAATTTCCACAGTTATGACATGTTTTTCTAGGAGCATTAGGAACAGGCTTATAATTGTTACTTTTATTCACACCTTCCTTTCCATTCCTATTTTTCCTAGGTGACTTTACCTTGTTTACATTCTTAACATCTTTTAGCTGATGCTTAAGCTGCTTCTTTGTCATTAAGCCTATGTTAACTTCAGTTGGCTTATCCTGTTTAGGTTTGTCAGAAGTTACTTTCTCCTTAACTTCTGATTTATCAATATCAGACTTTGTAGTTACAAACTTAACAGGATTTACCTTTGGTTTTTGTTTAACAACTATAGGCTCAGTTTCTACAGTTCCCTTACTGTTCTTACCATCTCCATAACCTAAGCCCTCTTTCCAGTTTCCACTACTAAGAATATCCTGAGTTGCTTTACCAGAGTTAGTCCAAGTCCTGATAATATCTCTTTCCTTTTCAAACTCAGTTTTTAGAGATTCATTCATTTTTAACACTTCATCCCTAACATAAAAAGCATCATCTCTATCTTTCTGAGTTTGATGGAACATGACTAACTCTTTTCTAAATAATCATTCCTTTTTTTATAAGCAAGATTTTCATAAGTTAATCTTTCACATGTTAAAGTTTGATCTTTATAACTAATGAACATGGTTTTAAGATATCTTTTAACTCAGTAATATCATCAGTATGAAAGGCATAAGTAGTTTGAGGTACCTTTAAGTCAGCAGTATCAGAACTGCTATCAGCATTTGCCATCAAGGCATAGTTTTCCTCATTCTCAGAATCTGAAGCATCTGACCAGCTTTTCTTCTTTGTGACAAGAGCCTTGCCTTTGTCACTTTTCTCTTTTCTGCAATCTGGAGATATATGGCCTTTCTCACCACAATTGTAGCATTTAACATTTGAGTAATCTCCTATGTCATACTTTCCTCCTTTGCCTTCAGATTTTCTGAAACCTTTCTTTTCAGAACTTGAACCTTTCCTGGAAAACTTCTTTCCTCTTCTGAATATCCTGTATGCAATCTTTGTGATTCCTTTCACCATAAGAGCACACAGCTTCATCATCTCCTCATCATGGTCCATCTCAGGTAAACTTTCAGTTTCTGAGTCATCATCACTATCAGAACTTGATGACTCGGTATCAGACTTTGTGATGAGAGCTTTTTCCTTGCCTTTTTTTTAGGCAACTACTTTGGGACTTTCCTCCTCAGCCACAAAGGCAACTGTTCTTGACTTTCTTTCATTCCTCTTGCTTCTTTGTTCCATCTCAAGTTCATGAGTCTTGAGCATCCCATAAATTTCATCAAGGGTTGTTTCATCAAGATTATAGTTGTCTCTTATTATTATGGCCTTCAAATCCCATCTTTCAGGAAGAGCTAACAGGAACTTAAGATTTGAATCTTCAATATCATACTCTTTGTTAACTACTGACAAATCATTCAAGAGTTTGACAAATCTGTCATATAAATCAGTTAATGACTCATCAGGCTTTGAGTCAAAGTGCTCATACTCTTGAGTGAGTATTGTCTTCCTGTTCTTCTTAATTGAATCAGTTCCCTGACACCTTGTTTCCAAAGCATCCCATATCTCTTTTGCAGTCTTGCAGTTAATTGCCCTGTTTGACATGACATTATCAATGGCACTATGCAGCAAGTGTCTTACCTTTGCATCCTTTGTACTCGATGAGATATCTTCAACAGTGTAATCACTTTTCTCTTTTGGTACAGACTTTGCTGGCTGTCCTGCAACTTCCACAGAGAGTTTGGTTGGCATATGTGGTCCTTCATAAATCCTGTCGAGATATTCTGGATCTGTAGCTTCCAGAAACATAGCCATCTTCACTTTCCATATGGAATACTCAGAAGGTTTCAACATGGGAACTCTTATAGTCTCATATCGACTATAAGTTACAGTTTTTGGAGGTTCTTCAGTTTTGGTGGGCTTGGTTGGTGTTTCTTCTTCAGACATGATTGATTTTGGATCTTAAACTATTTGTATGTTAACAGAAGGCTCTAATACCACTTGTTAGGTCACACACACTGTAGAAGGGGGTTGAATACAGTGTTTAGCACAATCAAATCGAATATAAGAACTTAAGTAACAGAAAATAGATTTTATTCAACACAATAAACTCTGTTACAATATGGAACTGTCATCTCTCAGTGATGAACAAATTATCACCAGAGCTGCTAGAGTTACAAAGAATAATAACTTCGATAATCGTAACACTTATAGTGCTAACTCTATGTCTGTGTTTATATACTCCACAGTTATAAGATAATCTTCTAATTGATATGGAATAAAATTATGCTTCCTAAAATATATCAACTAGTTATCTTTTCTTCCAAGTATTCTATTCTTCATAGAATTCCTTCTTCATGCACAATTCTTTCTGTCTTAGTCTCGATCTTCTTTCCTTTCAATCAGCCGCCTGCCTTATCTGAAAGTTATCTTAAGTCCTGATATTATCACCTGATAAATATCTTCTGAACCTTAAGTTCTGATAACTTAAGTTCTGATATCTTAAGTTATGTCTTCAGTATAAGTGCTGATTTCCAGTTAAGTACTGATTTGTCCTGTTATGTAAGATCTGAAAACTAAACAAAAATCATATTACACATGACATTATAAAATATATCTAACAGGGACAATGGTTTGAATATGTAAGTCATTTGATTCAGTGGTTGGTATTTAGTTGGTATGTATTTGTGGAGTAGTATCGTATATCTGTGGTTCGTATTCGGGTATACAACAATCAATGGTTCAGAAAGAATAAGGTTTACGGCTGAAAGATCAACAACTAGAATCATAGTTTAGGGTTCAGTGCTTCAAAGCACTTGCAATATAGGACTATCAATAATCTACAATATATCTCGAGAAAGTTCAGAACACTTGCCTGGTACTAGCTTGCTATACTGTACTAACTTCCAATCACAACTGTCTTACTCCTCGGCTATCTGTTTCCCTTTCCTACGCCTTTCCTCTTCTGCTCACATAACATAAGTATCTATCAATACTCAACTCATACGATTCTATTCGGTATACTCTTCTATCTACCCTTCATTTCACCCAAATCCGATTAACGGATTGAAAGTTACGCAATAAATAAGTAAATACCGAACATATAGATCGACAGTCAAATAAAAAGTCACATATAGCACATAACACGTCAAATAATCAATGATATTTCATTTATAAAGGAGTCTTGGATCATAAACAGGCTTTTGGTTATTTAAAATGATTTTAGTACATTTTTCGAAATTAAAACGGGTCGTTAGATCAATTTTAAAACAATAAATAAGGTTCGGTTGGCAAAATCTGGCTTCAAAATAATTTTATAATAATTATCGAGCCTTTAAAATAATTTAAAATAATATTTTAAAGCTCAAAACTATTTTTCGGAATTTTTAAATCATTTTTAAATAATTAAATCCAATTAAATAATCAATTAAAATCAATTAATAAGTAATTAAACTAATTAATAAATTATATTTAAATTAATTGATCAATTAATCAATTAATTATTAATTAAAATTAATTAATTAAGTAATTTAGATTTATTTTTGAATTAAAAATAAATTTTGGAATTAAAATAAATGATTTTTGGAATTTAAAATAATTAAAACTAATTTTTAAAATCATTTTATAAAAAGAAATCCTGTTTTTGAAAAGTTTATAAACAGAAATCTGAATTTTGAAAGAATTCAAAACAGAAATCCAGAAATTGCAAAGTTCTGGAACTTGTAGGTACTAATTTGTAAAAATGCAAAAAACAACTTTAGTTTAGGATTAATTTGGATCAAAACCTGGTTTTTAATAAAAAAAATCGGGTCAGGAAACCGGGTCGCCGGGTCGGGATGAACCGCCGGACGAACCCCGAATCCGGTGACCCCTCCCGGATTCCGGTGACCTCGATTGGGGTACAAAATGATTTCATTTTTCAGGGATTTTAATGTAAAATGATTCTAAATTGGTATAGGAACACAGACATACACAAATCAACTACGAACAACAGCTCTGGGACAAACTCCAGCCAAAATCGATATGAACTCCGGCGAGCTCGATTAAAAACCGGTAGAAACTTCAAATCACAACTCACTTCTCTACAGGCCTCGTCGATTTGCAAGACTTATACGAATCGATTGCAAATTTCAAGGGGAACAAAACCCACTATCTCTCAACATCTGTTAATCCCTATTTAAGAAACCCCTAAATTTAATCAAGAACATTCAAACAAATTATAAACCCTAATTTCTAATTCCGAAAATCAAACCCAAAATTAAACATGTTATTGAACTCCAAATCAAGAGTATAATATACCAAAATGATCAGGAGAACAAGCTCTACAACATACAATCATCAAATCATACAAACAATCTCTCGAACAAAAATTCATAATTTAATTATCAAGAAATTTGAATATAATTAATTAAATCAGAAAATACCTTTGAAATCTGCAGTGAAACGGATGAAAGATTTGGATTCTAAATTTCAGTAGCTTCATTTTGAGTATATGTACGCCACAATCGGATATCGATAACGCCTCCGAATTTGTGTTTGATTACGAAGAACAAAATATAATTATAGTATTCTCTCTGTAAAAACTCTATAAATACTGTTTGCAAATGATTTCTGGTACAAAATAAAATACGGTAAAGGCTATTTATAATTACAGAAAATTGGTATCCTGTTGGATCATTCCAGATACAAAATGGTACGTTTATTTATAAAAACTGATCCAAACGGTACCGGTTTTCGGGATAATTATCCATATCAGTACAATTTGTACTGCGGTCTTGGTCTCAGCGCCTGGTTGCATGTATTACGAGGTGATAATTTTAATAGTTTAATAAAATGATCCTGTTTATCAAATATACGAGTTTTATTAATTTACCGAAACGAATAATGTATCGAAAATATTGCGTCGGGACCCGCGCAGGACAAACCGTACGCCGGATCGAAAAAGTCGAAACATGGAAAATACTCGCAAAATTGCAATTAGGTTAAGAAGGAGTTCTCGGAAAAGTTTCGGGTTATAAAAACGTAAAAACGGTTGACGTCGGTTGGCTCCCGATTATATAAAATAGTTTATAAATACTCAGAAAAAGATTTTATAAAATCCATAAATTTCCTATAAAATCATAAATCAACATAAAAATAAATAAGAAGATATGATAATTATCTATGTTTTATTTTGGATATATAAAAATTAAAATACTCAATTGATATTATTTTTAAACATCCAAATACATATACCACTTAACAATTAATTCACAGAATAAATATTGAACATGCATATTATTTATTTATTAGCAAAAATAATTACACGAGATGTCCCAGATATTACATAAATTAAACAAGCAAAAACAGTGAATACAAATCTTTCAAAACTCACTTAATTTTATATTAAAATTAAGAATGTTTTGCTACAAAATTTCTAGGCTCTTAGTTGCTAAAGAGCTTAGCTTCTTTCTTGAGAGAATACAAGATTTTTCTTATCTAAATTGTTACTTCTAACAAAGGACCAGTGTTAACTTTATATGATAGATAACTACTGGTTTACGCAGTGTGTAATAAGAGATGCTATTCACTTTAGTAAACTGTCACTAATCATTCCACTTTAGGAAAAGCATATCTTCCATTTCTGGCTTAGCATATCTTTGCATACTGTGTTAACTTTGATCTTCCTTTGTCAGTTAATCTTCACCTTGATCTTGCACGCCTCAAGCTGCCTTTTGTAGACTTGTCAATCCAACTGAGTAGATTGTTTGTTGATTGTTAATCTTGGATATTGAACTGGTCTGCATTTTGTACTTTGAGTATTACCTCAAGATCTCCAGTTTGATATATAGAGAACTTGACATCTCGATAAGTATATTTTCTTATCGAGATCTCTCATTACTCTATAGTTACTTTGACTTGTAGAGGTCTCTAAGTTCTCAATAAGAGAATTTAGCTTGTCGAGATCTCTCCACTTTATGTCTTCACTTTGGCTTATAGATTTCTCTGCGTTCTCTAGTGTCTAATTGACTTGTCGATAACTCAGAGTTCTCTAGTGATATTTGATTTATCGATATCTCAGAGTTCTCTAGTGATATTTGACTTGTCGGTATCTCAAAGTTGTCTTGTGATATTTGACTTGTCGATATCTCAGAGTTCTCTAGTGATATTTGACTTGTCAATAACTTTGAGTTCTCTAGTGAAGAAATGACTTGTCGATATCTCCAATCTTCATGTCTTCAATTTGACTTGTCGATATCTCTGAATTCTCTAGTAGCTTTCCTGACTTCTCTATAAGTCATTCTGGAGTTCTCGAATAACTTCTCTATAAAACTAAATCTGTGACTTGTAGAGATCTTGACTTAGCACATTTTTCTCAAAACAGATTTATTCAACTCCAAGCTTCTTCATAATTCTTCTGAGGCATGATCTTCTTGATCTTCTTCCAGATAAAATTCTTAGGCTTGATACTATTTAAAGAAAAAGACTCAAGTCTGCTCTTTGATATTTTTACAGACTTTAAATGTTACAATACAAAATGCAAACTAAGATTACAATACAACTTACTTAGGGTTGTCAATTTAACTTAGTCTTGTTATTGTACAGGCATGTCTTGCACAATAATCTCCCTCAATTTGTGAGAAGATTGCTTAACAAAAATTCATGCATGTTAACAAGACTAACCCCAAGTTATAATGGAAAATAAGATTGATACATAAAACTTGACAAAATTCCAACTTTTATACATTAGGAGATTTACAGAGTTTAAATAGTTACAAGCATCAGGTACATACTGTTTTTGCTTCTGCTTCTTCTCTAATGAGATCCTTTAAGTGAACAAGAATTTCAAGTCTTTCTATGATAGGTGTCTCACTTAGGGCTTATACCAGTATTAGTCTGCCTGGCTTTGGATAACCATATAGCAAATAAATTCTAAATCTTGTGAATTTGCCAGCTTTAATGTTTAGAAACTTTCCATCCTTATAGATTCTGCTTATTTCTTTTGCCTTGAGTTCTTCTGATCTTTTCATGTACATTTCAATCTCCTCATCATATTTCCTTATCCTCTCCTCATATTCAGCTTCATTCCTTGCTCTTTATTCCTCCCTTTCAATCAACCACTCATCCAAAACAGATCTTCATGCTCTTGTAGCAATATCCTTATCCTTCAGTACACTTATCACTCTCTTGATTTCTGTGGGAGAGAGAGTCCATTAAGCTGCACACTAGAAATGTGAAGGATCTATCTTCATAGTAGATTCTTAATTCTTTAGAGATACAACCCAGACTATAAGTATTTCCTCAGCTAGTTGTTGAAAATAATCTTCATCTGAGATGCACCAATTCAAAGGTAGAAAATCATTCTGCTTGAAACAATTCCAAATGGCCCTTTAAGTAACTTGTACTTTTTCAGCATCCTTAGCTTTCTTAGGTTTTCTCCCAATAGTCTTGTAGTGAGTTTTGAGTGAAGGCTTGTCATAAGGTAAGTTTGTGATTTTTTTGAGAGATGTTTGGCTTGAGGTGATAGGTATTTTTAGGAAGGTGTTAGCAGTTTATTTGTATAGGAATTTTGGCTTAGAGGTTAGAGGTGGTTTGGTGACTGAGTTTATTATCTTTGAAGGTTGAGCTAGAGTTGTTTGGATTTTTAGGGCTTGTTGTAGTTCTGAGCCATTATGTCTTTGCTTGCTTCTCATTTCTCTTCTCCTTTTCTTGTAACCATCCTTCTTCTCATCCTCCTTTTTCTCTTCTTGCTTGTTGTCCTTGCTGCCAGTTGGTTTAGAAGATTGACTTGGATTTGAGCCAGAAGGTTTTTGTTTGTCAACCTTCTGCTCATCATCATCCTTGTCATTTTTTAGATTGTATTGAGTGTTTGGCAACATGGTGTCAGCAATTACAAGATATATGTCCAAGATCTTAATCATCTTAACATCATCATGCTTCTTGTTCCTTTTATACTTTAGATCAGACTGCAAAGTCATGATCAGCCTCATATTTGATCTGACACAGTGTTTAGGAACAAGGAGATGTCTGGCTTGATTGGTTGTTAGAAATATATAGACTACTCCTTTGTTTAGATATAGATAGGCTTCGGGAAAAGCTGTTATCTGTTCCTTTTTGAGCTTATAGAGAAGTTGAGTGTCTTCTGGAATAACTAGATTCACTCTGTCAATCTTTACATCCAGTTTAGATGCTCTTAAGGTTTGAAGATTTGAAAAAGTCACCTGAAGACACTTGTCCACACCACCATCATTAATGTTTACAACAATCCTTTTCTCCAAGAAGTCATCATTTTTCATAACCACTGCCCTGATGAAGTTGATGTTCTTGGACAAAGCTTTCTTGTAGGTCATATAGTTGTTTTGAAGAGACATTCTTAGTACTTCCAGAAGTTCACTGAATTCCTGATCTTGATTTGGTCCTTCTACAGCCTTTACAAGTCTTTCTTTTCCAACATCAACTTGAGAAGAGCTTTGACCAACCTAAATAGGCTATTTAGATTTTACTTTAGCATCCCTAGATTGTTGAATCCTAGCCTCAATCTCCCCCTTAGCTTGGTGACAGGCATGAGTAGGGGAGTTGGCAATTCTGGCCTTATTTGTTCAGGTAGAGAGGGAAATGGTATGTTGAGCTTCCCCATGATAGCCCCCAAAGCAATAGAATTTTGCATTTGGAGATGCTTGTGAGAGTCCACCAGGGTCTGGATATCTAATTGTTGACTCTTGACTAGAGAAGTTAAGGCTTGAAGTTGAGCATTGAGAGAGACATTGGAGGTCTGCAAGTCTGAGACTTGTTGTTGAAGAGATTGGATTTGAAGATTTGTAGAGGTTGAGATAGGCTGATGTGAACTCATAGAAGTAGAGGAGCCAAAAGTTACTTCCACAGCTTGTTTGATGCCATCCATAAGCAATGTAGAAGGCTCATAACTAGATTGGTGAAGCTGGTCCAGCTTGATCTTTGCATCATTTGAATTAGTGATTTGCTGTTGGAACACTTCATGAAGAGCAATGAAGGATTGTTTGAGATTTTTGACCTCCTTTTCAATAGTAGTCAGATCCATCCTTGCCATTTGATCAGCAAAGTGTTTGAATTTAGAAGTGATCTTGACTTGTGATGGTATGATCTCATCCATCTTCTCTTTCACCAGTTTCCTGATTTTGTCTTCATGATCAACCAATTTGAGTTCTAGTGCTTTTCCAAAGAGATGGAAAGCTTTAAGTTGAGCATTGGAAACTTCATTAATTGCATCATAGACTTCACCAGGAGTCAGTGCTTTAGCATTGCTGCCCATAATAGTCAAATAATCTTCCCTGAACTTAGCTAAAACACCCTCCATCTCCAGATAGTAGTCCTTGTTCAGCCAAGCATCACAGTTGCCATCCTGTTCAACTTCATTAACAATTTTTTCTTATTGTTCTTGAACATCTGTTTGATAGGAGAGCATAATGGCTTGATAGTCCTGGTTAGACATATCTTATGTCAGCAACTATTGGGAAATTTGTGCAAGTCCTGCAAGCTGATCCACCCTGACATATTCAAGATTTGATTGAGGTGCAGCCTCTTGTAGCCAGGTGGAGAGAGGGTGTGGTTGTTGAGGTTGTGAGGTTGATGGTTGTTGTGAAAGATCAGAACCACCTGTGATAGAAGTCACAGTTTTACTCACAGATTGCTCTGTGGTTATGATAAGTTATTGTTCCACACTAGTTGTGGGAACCTCCAATTGAATTGGAGAGGATTTGATTGGGTTACTGTCATGTGCACCAGCCTCAAACCCTTGTGCTTCTTGCAAAGCACTGTCACATGAATGTGATAAACTTGCCTCTCCAATAGCAGGGTCATTGGTAATTGAACTTCTATAATCAACTGTTAATGCAATTTTTGCTAGAGTTTTTAGGGGAGTTGTTCCTTGAACAGGAACCTCTAATTGAATTGGAGAGGATTTAGATAGCTCCCCCTCAGGAGTACTATCCTAAACCTAACAGCCTCTGAAGGCTGATTTGCACATGAAGGTGCATTTGTAACATCTGTAGGGTCTTCAGTAAAAACTGATGAATCCCCATGATTTTGATGGTGTCATCAAGGTCTACCCCAGCTAGTAGACTCTAACCATCTTATTGTAGTGTGTGGGTGGTGAGCAAAGTTTCCTGAACCAAGTCACTTGAATGAGCTTGCACTTGAGGAATGGATTCAAGTATTGTATGTAAAGAAGAAATTTTGGAGATTAAGAATTGGTGTTCAGTAGTGAGTGTTGGTAGCTCCCCCTGAATGGATGAGGGAGCTTCAATAGATGTGCTCTCACTGTGTGTGTCATTTTTATTTCTTCTACCATACACTTGAATTTGTTCAAGTGTTGGCTGTGCAGACTCCTTATAGGGTGCATTGGGGAAAATGTTATTTTCAATAGAAACACCTTGTTGAGAGGATGCTTCTAGAGTCTGTTTAGGCCCCATTTTTACAACTGCATCCTTTTGGGAGGATACAAAGGTGGTTTGAGTGGTCAGCTCAGATTTCTTACTCTTCTTTGTTCTCTTGACCAATGGTGACTCAGCTTCTGTTTGTTCCTTACCACTCTCATTCATAACAGTTAAGGTTATTTCATTTCTCTTCTTTTTACTCACTTCACCCTTTTCAAAGGATGAATTGGTTGGTTTCCTAGCTGCTAATGGTTCCTGTGGGTGTGCTTGTGTTTGTGCTTCCACAGGCTCGGGAACCATTGTTACACTAGGTTGGCTTACACTGGTGCTCATGTCTGGCATAGAATAAGGGTAGGTCTTAAATCTTTCAATCATGAAAGGTGTTAACTTAAGACCCACTGGAACCTCATTCTTAGTAAGAAGTGATCCAAATAGAATCTTGGACACTTGCTTACAATTTCCAATTAATGACCTATTTACTCCTTTAAGCATATGTATGTCATTGACTTTATGGTTTAAAGTAGACGTATTTAATCTAGGAAGAAAAATTTCCTTACCTCCTGACTCCAATGGCATTATTAGCCCAGTGCTCAATTCCTCTAGTATATAGTGTCCTACATTGATCTGTTTGTTGTGAACCATTGAGTAGACCAGTTTCTGGACAATACTAGATATGTTGTCAAATCCTGACTTCCTGCAAGTGAAAGCCCTTATCACTGAATCAAACAGGAAGGACCATTCTCTCCTCAGGTGCTTCTTGTTCATGCTTGACAGATTGATTTTCTCAGAGTAATTGATGAAGTCCATGAATTCTTATAGCTCATCCTAAGTTGGAGCCTCCACCAACTTATCATTAGGGATTCCTAATGCCATATTGACATCATCCTCAAAGATCTCCACCCGTTGGCCCTTGATTGTGCAGTTTATTACAATTGATACAGTCTGGTTCTCATGCACAATTGTCCTTGTTACTGATGTGTTCCAAAAGTCTCCTAACATATCCAAGTAAAGCACTGGATTAGCAGTAAAAGCCCCTATAAAGTAGGTCTCAGACAAGAACTTGACAAAATATTGTAAAGTTTCAGGTTCTTGGTTTGCATATAAGAAAGCAAGGATGTTAGTTTCCTTTGGGATGAAGGGTACAATATTGTTGGCTGTCATTGTTATGGGTATGAAGTTTAGTGGGTAAGAGAAATTAGTGAGAAAGGAGTGAAAACGAGAGAGAAATCCGTTTTGGATTTAAAAGCTAGTTCATTTGAGTTCTCGAAAGTGTAAGTATGTGTATGTATCGAGATGTCTGGGTATTTATAGTAAAAGAAAATGACTTGTCGAGAAGTCAAAAATAGACGTTTAAAGTACACTTATCGAAAAGTCATTTTGAGATGTGAAAAACATATCGATAAGCCATTTTATTTATTTTTGTAGAGAACTAAAGATTAGCTTATCGAGATGTCAAATAAATACCCAGTTTGTCCAAAATGGACTGAATTGTTTCCAATTTTTATTTGAATAAATTCAAAATAAAATCAGAATGAATTTGCCAAAAGTATTTTACCAAAATAATTTATTAATTTAAATTATTTCAGTTCTGAGTTATTGATAAGTCTAAAAGTTATACTTGTAGAGAACTCTGTAAGTCAGCACTTGTAGAAAACACTACAATGACTTATCGGTAAGTCATAATAAAGCTTATCGAGAAGTCACTCGAGAAGTCGGTAAATTGACTTATCGAGAACTCATTTGAGAAGTCTTAAAATGACTTGTCTATAAGTCATTCAGACTTATCGAGAACTCAGTTCTCTATATACTTTTGATCATTTTGATTATGCCTTGTGTTTATTTTACATACTGAAAATATAAATCAACACTTGACAGTTTACTTAGAATTTGAAAAATTCCAAGCTGAATTTTTGTTTTTAAAAATTAAATATGCAGAGATTTCTGAAATATTTATAATTCATATTTCAGTTAATTTCTAATTAAATCAAATTAATTTTGCTTTACTAGAAATTTATCTGCTGTAAAATATTAGCTGAGTTTTTGCCTTAGGATGAAGAATTAAGCATTCCAATTTCACCTACAAGTCTAGTGAAAGTTGCTTCATCCAAAGATTTAGTAAAAAATAACAGTTAATTATTTTTCTGTTGGAACAAAAATGAGCTCAATGGTACCATTTGTAGCATATTCTCTAATAAAATGGTACCTTACATCAATGTGCTTTGTTCTAGAATGATTAACTAGATTAGCCACTATAGATATAGCACTAGTATTGTCACACATAATTGGAATTTTGTGTAACACTAGGCCATAGTCCATTAGCTGATTTCTAATCCAAAGTACTTGAGCATAACAACTTCCTGCAACTATGTATTCAGCCTCTACTGTAGAAGTTGACACATATTGTTGTTTCTTGTTGTACCAGGATACAAGTCATTGTCCAAGAAATTGACAGCTTCTACTAGTGCTCTTTCTATCAACCCTGCATCTAGCAAAATCTGCATCTGTGTAGCCAACAGCTTCAAAACCAGTTCCCATAGGATATCATAATCCCAAGTTTGGAGTCCCCTTCAAGTATCTGAAAATCCTCTTTACAGCCATCAAATATGAATCTTTTGGATTGGCTTGAAATCTTGCACACAAATATATGGCAAACATGATGTCTGGTCTACTTACAGTTAAGTAAAGCACTGATCCAATCACCCCTCTATAGCTTGAAATATCTACACTTTTTCCTTTTTAATCTTCATCCAACTTTGTTGTTGTAGACATAGGTATAGATGTAGGTGAACAATCAACCATACCAAACTTTTTCAATAAATCTTTGACATACTTAGTTTGGCTAATGAAGATCCCATCATTTTTATGACTGACTTGAAGTCCAAGAAAGTAACTTAATTCCCCCATCATACTTATTTCATATTCACTCTGCATAAGCCTGGAAAATCTTTAACAAAGCTTTTCATTTGTAGAACCAAAGATGATATCATCCACATAAATCTGAACTATGATCATATCATCACCATGCTTCTTGTAGAAGAGAGTCTTGTCTATAGTGCCTCTAGTAAAACCATGTTTAAGTAAGAATTCTGAAAATATATCATACCAAGCTCTAGGTGCCTGCTTTAGTCCATATAGAGCCTTGAGTAACTTGTACACAAAATCTGAAAATTCTGGATCTTTAAAGCCAGGTGGCTGTTGCACATAAACTTCTTCTTCTAGCTCACCATTTAGGAAGGCACTCTTGACATCCATTTGATACACTTTGAAATTTGAATATGCAGCAAATGCTAGAAAAATTCTTATTGCCTCAAGTCTTGCAACTGGAGCAAAAGTTTCATCATAATCAATTCCTTCTTCCTGTGAGTAGCCTTTTACAACCAACCTTTCCTTGTTCTGGTAACTATACCATTTTCATCCATCTTTTTCCTGAACACCCATTTTGTTCCAATTACACTTCTATTCTTTGGTGCAGGAACTAACTCCCAAACTTTGTTTCTTTCAAACTGATTCAGTTCTTCCTACATTGGCATATATCCAATAAGGATCCATTAGAGTTTCTTTAGTTTTCTTAGGCTCTACTTGAGACAGAAAGCATGCATGTAGGCACTCATTAGTAGTTGCACTTCTAGTTCTCACACCAGCAGCTGGATCACCAATAATTTCTTCTCTAGTGTGACTTCTATCCCACTTCCTTGTGTGAGTTTGTTGACTTGTGCCTTTATCATTTTCTTCATCATTGGTATGACTTGTAGATCCTTCTTCTCTTTCTCCCCCTGAGTTTGTGCTATCAAATTCAGGTTTTTGAGATGAGCTTCCATTTCCATGATTATTTTTTTCAGTAATCTCTTCATCCATCATTTGTTGTACATTAACTTCATCTTCTTCATCAGAATCACTGTTAATGTTGAGGTTTTCAAATGCAAGGGCTTCAGCTTCATTATCATCAAGGCATTCCAAGCCAGGACACTTGTCATCATCAAAAGTCACATATATGCTTTCCATGATCTTCTTTTGATCAATTACATAGACCTTGTATGCAGTTCTTTCCAATGAATATCCCACAAAAATTGCTTTAAAAACCTTTGAGTCAGATTTTTCCACATATTTAGAGTTGTCTTTCAAAATGTAACACTTGCTTCCAAACACATGAAGATGCTTTACAGTAGACTTTCTCTTAGACATGATTGAGTAAGGTGATTTCCCATGTACCTTGTTAATGAGATATCTGTTTTGAGTATAGCATGCAGTGTTAACAGCTTCTTACCAAAAACTTGTTGGCAACTTGGCATCTTGCAACATTGCCCTAGTAGCTTCTACCAATGTTCTATTATTTCTTTCAACTACCCTATTTTGTTGAGGTGTTCTATCAGCTGAGAATTATTAAGCAATGCCTTTGCTTTTGCAGAATTCACTCAATATTGCATTCCTGAATTCTGTTCCACTTTCACTTCTCAATCTCTTTACACAATTATGATCTTCAGCCTATTTTTCTATCTTCTTGATGTGCTCAATTATGATGTGTGGAGTTTCATCTTTATAGTGCATAAATTATACCCAAGTGTATCTTGAGAAATCATCCACTATCACAAATGCATATTTGTTTCTTGAAATTGATAAGACATTTACTGGTCCAAACAAGTCCAAGTGAATAAGTTGCAATGGTGCACTTATGGAATTCACAGTTTTTGACTTGTGACTTGATATTTTCATTTTCCCTTCTAACAAGCTTCAAAAACTTAAATTTGAGCAAACTCTAGTTTTTGCATGTCTCTCACTAACTCTTTCTTGACCAAGGTGTTAATTGCCTTGATGTTTAGATGTGAGAGTTTCTTATACCATAAGTTGTTTTGCTCTATAGATGCCTTGGTGTAGAAGCAGCAAATACCATCCTCATTTATTGAGCCCAAGTCTGCAACAAACAAGCTTCATTTCCTTGATCCTTTTAGAGCAACTTCATTGGTTTTCTTGCTGATGAAAATACATTCTTCTTTTTTAAATAAAACTTTAAAACCTTTGTCTGCAAACTGGCTGACACTGAGAAGATTTACTTCAAGACCAACTACCAATGCTAAATCATCAATGATAACATTTCCAGAAATAATCTTGCCATATCCCATTGTGAATCCTTTGTTGTTGTCTCCAAAGGTCACCAAGGGGCCATCTTTCTCCTTAAATTGTGATAGCAGGGCCTTATCACCTGTCATATATTTGGAACATCCACTACCTATGATCCATATGACCTTCTTCATTTTTCCCTGCACACAATGAGTTTTAAGTGTGTTTAGCAACCCAAGCAGTGTTGGCACTTTCTTCTTGTTAACTGATTTAGCAGAAGTAGAATGAGCTGTTTCAGATAAAATAGAATTCATTAACTGTTGTGCATTAACCCTGTCTGTTGTAGACCCAATTTTTGTTTCTTTGAGATCTACTCTCAGCTTGTGTCAACTTTTCATTACTTCCAAGTTGCAAGGGATGCAATCAAACTTGTCACAGAATGAGTAGGGTTCATTTATATCTGCTTAATTGTATTTGCATGCTCCTTCAACTGGGTTGCTAACAACCTTTTTACAAAGATAAGTTAGATGATTCACAGAGCCACATTTCTCACATTTCTTTCTTGGAGCATCTACAACATAAGAAAAATTGTTGTTTTTGTTTATCCCAATCTTCCCATTTCTTTTTATCTTCTTCTTTCCTTGTATCTGCGGCTTTTGTTTCTTTAACAGGTATCTTGGAACCTTGGTTGTCCATGAGCTTCTCTTCAGCTTTGGAAGATTTAGTTACTTCTGCATTTTTCTTTTCATTGTCTTCATCAACAATTTCTTGCTTTATAATCAACTCTTCTTCATTGAAGTTAACTTCACATGCCTTGAACATAGGTGAAATAACCTTTTTCAGCATAGCTGAAACATTTTCCTTTTCTGTTGCTTTTCTTTTATCACCTATATCTTTCTTCTTGCTAAGGCATCATAATCAAGACCAATAGCAATGTTTGCACATGGCTTGTTCTTCTCATGGTATTTTCCAACCAACTCAGATGCATTCTTGAAGGACTTTAACTTGACTTCATTCTTTTCCAGCTTATCCCTTAACACTCCTTCAATCTCACTTGCACACTTGAGCTTGTTCTTTAGATATGCATTCTCTTGTCTCACAGCTTCAAGCTCTACCAACAACAACTCAGTTTTTTGTTTCTCATTTTCAAGCTTCTCATTTATTTTTGTCAATCTTCTAACCTCTTCATTAGCAACAACCATACTTGTATGAATATGAAACATTTCTGTGCTTATCTTTTCTACAGTTTCCTTATATTGACTGACATTTAAATCAATAGTGGTGAGAGTTGGTACCTGTGATTTTGATGAGGATGAATCTCCT
Organism: Apium graveolens; assembly: GCF_009905375.1. NCBI lineage: Eukaryota > Viridiplantae > Streptophyta > Magnoliopsida > Apiales > Apiaceae > Apium > Apium graveolens. Next base: position 229,882,873 of record NC_133652.1, read on the forward strand.
TGCTCCAAATCCATTAGTGCATAATTTCCAAATTCCTCATCTTCATCACTATCAGAATCATCCCAACTCTTTCCCTCTGTAATATAGGTTTTGCTTTGTTGTTTCTTCAGAAGAGCTTCATACTTTGCTTCCAGTTTAAGATAAGCTTTATTTTTCTTTGCTTTCTTGGGTTTCCAGCATTCTGTAGCAAAATGGCCTAGCTCATCACAGTTATAGCACCTTATCTTTGATCTGTCAACAGATCCAGTTTTGTAACCATTTTCGCTATCAGATGTGCACTTCCCTTTTCCTTTCCAGCTGTTGTATTTGTTGAATGATTGTCCTTTACCCTTGAAGAATCTTGGCTTCTTTACTCTAATGTTTGAGAACTTTCTTGCCACATAGGCCACTGATTGATCAAGCTCATCAAGTTCATCCAGGTTGTAGAACTCATCTTCTTCCAATTCCAGTATGACCTGTTCCTGTGAATCATTGTTTCTTTGTTCACTTGCTGAGGCAACTGAAGTCTGGGATCTTGGCTCATCATTAGAGGTCTGGCTTTCATTGACAATTAGAGCACTTGAACCATCTACAACATGCCCTTGACCAACCCTTAGTGACTTTCTTTAAATCATTTCCAATTCATATGTTTTTAATATTCCATACAAAACTTCCAGAGTTATTCTAATCAAGTCTCTCCCTTCTCTGATTGCTGAAATTTTCTATTCCAAATGATCAGGGAGTGTAAGCAGAAACTTCAAGTTCACTTCTTTAGCTTCATAGTATTTGTCATGCAGCTGCAAGTCATTTATTAGCTTGTTAAATCTTTCAAATACATTAGTGATACTTTCTTTTGGCTTATCCATGAAACCCTCATACTGTGAAATCAGTATCCTTCTTTGATTAGATATAACTTCCTCAGTTCCTTTATAGAGTATTTCAATCTATTCCCAGACCCGCTTAGCAGTGTCACAGTTGACAATGTTATTGTACATTACATTGTCAAGTGACTCTATTAGGATCAACTGCAAGCCACTATCCAGGGAGACTTTCTCTTTTTCAGGATCAGTGTACTGTGAAAGATCTTTAGGAGCAAAATGAGCTGGGATGACCATGTCTCCATCTGTAGATTCCTCAACTCTAACCATATGAGTGAAAGGCCCATTTTTGAGAATCTGAATATATAATGGATTTGCCATCTTGATAAATAGCAACATTTTCTTCTTCCATAGAGTGTAGTTAGTTTTATCAAAAGTAAGAATTTTGATACTACTGATTTTCTGTGAATTCATTCTTCCAAGATCTTGAATCTGTTTTCTTTTAGATTTTGTTATGATACCACTTGTTATGTAATGAATTACACGCAGGGGGGTGAATGTGTTTTTATGCTTTTCTTGAAGTGTTTATGGTTATGAACAAAGTAAATTAAATCTTGCAGTGAGATGTGTTAATACTGAAATTAAACAAGTAAAAATAGTGAACACAAATCTTTCAAAACTTACTTAATTTTATATTAAAATTAAGAATGTTTTGTTAAAAAATTTCTAGGCTCTTTGTTGCTAAAGAGCTTAGCTTCTTCCTTAAGAGAATACAATATTTTCTTATCTAAATTGTTACTTCTAACAAAGGACCAGTGTTAACTTTATATGATAGTTAACTACTGGTTTACACAGTGTGTAATAAGAGATGCTATTCACTTTAGTAAAATTTTACTAATTATTCCATTTTTGGAAAAACATATCTTCCATTTATGGCTTAGCATATCTTGCATACTGTGTTAACTTTGATCTTCCTTTGTCAGTTAATCTTCACCCTTGATCTTGCACGCCTCAAGCTGCCTTTTGTAGACTTGTCAATCCAACTGAGTGGATTGTTTGTTGATTGTTAATCTTGGATATTGAACTGGTCTGCATTTTGTACTTTGAGTTTTACCTCGAGATCTCCAGTTTCATATATAGAGAACTTGACAACTAGGTAAGTATATTTGCTTATCGAGATCTCTCATTACTCTATAGTTGCTTTGACTTGTAGAGGTCTCTGAGTTCTCTATAAGAGAATTTAGCTTGTCGAGATCTCTCCACTTCATGTCTTCACTTTGGCTTATAGATATCTATAAGTTCCCTAGTGTCTAATTGACTTGTCAATAACTCAGAGTTTTCTAGTGATATTTGACTTGTCGATATCTCAGAGTTCTCTAGTGATATTTGACTTGTCAATATCTCAGATTTATCTAGTGATATTTGACTTGTCGATATCTCAGAGTTCTCTAGTGATATTTGAATTGTCGATAACTCTGAGTTCTCTAGTGAAGAAATAACTTGTCGATATCCCCAATCTTCATGTCTTCAATTTGACTTGTCGATATCTCTGAGTTCTCTAGTAGCTTTCCTGACTTCTCTATAACTCATTCTGGAGTTCTCGAATGACTTCTCTTTAACACTAAATATGTGACTTGTAGAGATCTTGACTTAGAACATTTTTCTCAAAATAGATTTATTCAACTCTAAGCTTCTTCATAATTCTTCTGAGGCATGATCTTCTTGATCTTCTTCCAGATAAAATTCTTAGGCTTGATACTTTTTAAAGAAAAAGACTCCAGTCTGCTCTTTGACATTTATACAGACTTTAAATGTTACAATGCAAAATGCAAACTAAGATTACAATACAAGTTACTTAGGGTTGTCAATTTGACTTAGTCTTGTTATTGTACAAGCATGTCTTGGACAACATAACTCAAAATCAGTCATATGACATACCAAAATGATCAGAATTCAAAGATCTACAACATATAATCATCAAATCATATCAAACACTTCTAGATTTTAAAAACCCTATTTAATCCAATTTAATTGAAATTTTAATAAAAATATAGAAAATTACTAAATATATATGCGGTGATATGGATGCTGGAATATAATTCTCCTTGTTGGAAGCTTCGTTTCGGTTACTCGTACGCCAAAATCGGACTTCGCTAACGCCATCAAATCCTCAATTGATTTTGAAGAATGAAATATTGGTATCCCGTTGGATCATATCGGAAATAATATAGAACACTTAATAGCTAAGTATTAATAAAACTGATCTAAATCGGTACTAGTTTCAGGATAAACATCAAAACCGGAATTTTAAATAAAGTTTTATGGTTCCGATCTTTTATTTACGCGTACTACTAGAAAATATAGTATTTTATTCAAAATATCCCGTATATCGAAAAATATCCGGTTTACTGATTTACCAGAACGATTAAATAATATCGTAAAATTTGTACCGGGAATTGTACAAGTAAATCTATACTCCAAATTGAAAAAGTTCAAACACGAAAAATGCTCGGAATAATTAAATTAGGCTAGAAATGAGTTTTACCGTAACTTTCGAGTAGTAAAAATATATAAACCGTTGAAGTTATTAAAATAATTAATAATTAAATCAAAAATTAATTAATTAAATCTATAAATCAATTATAAAATCATATAATGACATATAAATTAAAAAAAATATCAAAATAATCTATATCTCATTCTGGGAATATGAAAATTGAAATTTCATGAATTTTATCACATACAACCAACCAACACAGATACCAATTAACACATAATTCACAAAAAAAATCACTTAATATTGACATAATATTCATTTATCATCAAAAATAATTACACAATACAACCCAGATATTACACGTAGGGTTTCAGAAGTTCTGAATTTTCACATTTTTAATTACAATTTTGCTGCGTTTTATGCCTTGATGTAACGTCTGAGAAATATTACGCAATTATTTTTATCAATAAATATTTATTGTGTGATTTTATGTGAATTTTGGTGAATTATTTGATAATTAATATTAATATTTGAATGTTTATTTCTGATAAAATTTAGATATTTTAATCTTTAATTATCCAGAATAAAATATAGATTGTTTTGGTATTTTCTGGTAATTTTTAGAGTGTGACGTGATTTTATAAGAATTTATAGAATTAATAATGATTATTTTTAAATAATTATAAAATTAGTTTTTAGAATCAAAAATCATTCCAGTTCAACCGTTTTTGCATTTTTACAACCCGAAACTCTTCCGAAAACTCCTTCCTAACCTAATCTTATAATTCTGAACACTTTTCGTGTTTTGACTTTTTCGATCCGGGGTACGGTTTGACCTGTACGATTCCTGGTGTGAAATTTTCGATATGCAAACCATTTTATAGATCAATAAAAATCTGTATTCCCGAAAGGCGAGATATTATTACCTTATTTTCGTATAAAGTGTTTTTAAGAGGCTCTATTTTGAGAATTATCTAAATCGGGTATTAAAACTGTATCGTTATGTAGTTACTTAGCGGCTAAGTAACCTATTTTCGGATTCGGTATGTAATTGTAATTATCGAATTATTTAGTAAATAAAATATGTGATGGTTCTGTTAGCTATGTGTGGTTGTATTATTAATTATTTGTGATTTGTTGGATGCAAAGGTTCATTTTATGATTAAGTATCGAGCTGTATGAACTTAATTCATTTTTAAAATGATTTTATTGAATATTTATTCTTATAAATGCTAAAATCATCTCTAAAATTATTTTGTTGTTTTATAATTTTATTTATTATTTTAGAAGTTTATAAAATTTAGAAATCAATATTTTATTGATTATTTAATTTTAAATGATTTTCTGATCTCATTTAATCATAAAATCAGTATCAAATCCAGAAATGTTTCAAAAATCATAAAGTATTTATTTTGATAACTTTGGAATATTCCAAGAATTGAGGTACATAATTTATAATTTTTCGACAAACTTTGACATACGAATATTTCGCTAAATTGCGAGCAACCGGGTCAGGAGTTAATTAGAATAAAGGGATAAAATAAAGTAAAACTAAATAAACAACAGGGGTTACCCTCCCCTGTCTCCCCTTTCTTCTCTTGCATCTCTCACCACCGACTCTCTCTCTCTCTCTAGACAATTTCTCCTCTCTCTCTCTCTCTCTCTCTCTGTTACCCTCTCAATCTTTCTTCTCCTCTTTCACCGATTCTTCCCTCCCCTCTCTTGTTTTTCGAGGGCCACCGTTGTTTCTTGGCTCTGGTAAGCCGCCGCCGGAGTTTTCCGGCCGGCCTTGGCTTCGCTGTTCGTACCTGTTATTTCTGTATCTGTACATCCATGTGTTTATATGTATATAATTGTGTGTGTGTGTGCGTGGAATTGTGTGTGTGTGTGTTGCCTTGAACCGCCGCTTCTCCTCGGTTTTCCGGAGAGACGGTGGTGAGTGGGCGGCGCGTGTGCGTGTATTACGTATGTCCCTGTGTGCGTTTGTGTGTGTTCGGTGTGTGTCGTGTTCCCCTGTGCTTCCTTATGCCGCCTGTGATTTGCTGTTGTTGCTTTTGTTCTTCTGGTCGTGTTTGTATTCTCCCGTTGTGTGCGCGTGGGCGCATGATGTTGGTTGATTGGAATTTATAATAATAATATTTTATTAATCTATGCAGGATTATCTGATTAAAGTTTCGTGAAATAAATAAAGTTACGTGGGAAAGAAATTAAATTAATCAGTAGAATTCAGCATTGGAAATCCAAATTTAATCGGGTACCCGCGGATTTTACCGCCGTCGACGATGAGCCTCGGCGAGTCGACGGTGGATGGTGATGAATTATTTATGAGTCCTAAATTATAATTAAATAAAATTAGTTAGTAAAACTAATTGTGAAATGAAAAATACGAACAAAAACATAAAAGTACGAATACTAATAATAAATAATTGAGATTGTATTGGTGATTGGAATTGCGAGTTGTGATGGATTGTGTTGGTTTGATTGGATTATTATTGTGATTTGACGTCGAATGGCTTCGACGGGTAGGCCGATAAACAAAGGAAACGCTGCCCGATTTTCGGGAAATTAATTCCGAAAATACGGGGACGTAACCCATAATTATTGGAGACGTCGAACGAGATAAATATGCATATATATATATATGAAGATATGGTATACGAAACCAAATTACGTGTTGTGATGAAATATTTCATAAATACTCGATTACCCTGTTTTTCAAAATGACAAGTATACGTAATTTTCGAAAATAAATGCCGAACCGAGTTTCGAAGATGTGAACCATAATTGTTATGTGTATTTCAGTATTACATATAAATATGAGTTGGGCTATGAAATCGTATGGGTAGAATAGGATAGTAGTGTTATGTTAAGCGAAACTATTATCTGAATTAGGATATTTAAACCCTGTAGGTCCTAGACGGAAAACCTGAGTATCGACATCGGACTAGAAACGATCTAGTGATTAGACGTCGAGATCAACGAAGTTCCAATTGAAGGGCCTGAATGTTTAGATCGTATCCAAAATGGAATAGTAGTTTGACGATAAAGCCGAACGCTCAACTCAAATCAAAGTCAACCGATAATGGTGGTTATAGCTTCTCGAGGCAAGTATTCTTGATTTTTCTTTTAAAATACTGCAAATATTTATTCGTTCCTATTCTAAGTTAAGAATAGTTAACTGTTTTATATTTCGTTGTAATTACTCTGATTATTCATGATCCTTTTATTCTTGTCCCTATAATTCAATTGCTCTCTTGAGCAAATACTCATTCTTTCGGGTTATTTGCGAACCCTGAATTGGGATGTTTTGAATTCAAAATGATTTGATATCAAAATACTCCACGGACTGGATAGTGATATTTTGGGGATTAAGTGTGTCTTAATCCTGAGGACCGGAATATGACTGGTGCCTCGAGATGGGCCGTAGTGCCTGGGTACCCGACTGGTTCTATATATGGAGATATAGATCTGCATTATATTCTTACTGATCAGCAGGATATAGATGCGAACTAGTGTTCAGTCTAATTTGTTGTTGATCACCATTAATGGCAATCTCTCTCGAAAGGTTTTATGATTCCATAACCGGAAAAAACCATGATTCTAGAAAAGAATTTGGGAATCGCTTGTCACTTTTGGATTTATAGTTGAATGCTGGTGACAGCCAACGTTTATTCGCTCAACTCACTCAAATAAATAGAATTGTTTAAAATTGTTTTAAGATTTTATCCGGAAGTTTTTCCTTTGGTATTAATGTTTGAAACTCAAATTATATACTTGCTGGGCATTTTTGGCTCACTCTAGCTTTGTAAATTCTTATTTCTACCAGAAACAGATAGGGATAAAAGTGAATAGCTTTGATAGACAGCGGAAGTTAGAGAAATCTCTGATGCGAGAGGTTGAAGAAGTTAGAAGAATATGACGAGAGCATTAGTACAAAGGTATTTCCATTTGTATTCTAGTTATTGTAAGTTGTAGAAGATTAGATTCTTGTTTCATACCATAACCTGTAAACGATCTGGATTCAAGGGGTAATTAAACATTCTTTTATTTTATGTAAAGATTGTTTCGTGACACCAAATCTTGACCCCAGATTTGGGTTGTTACACTTGAAATCCTTTAAAGATCACCAAGGAAATTTACAAGGCAAACATGAAGTCGAGTCTTAGAATAAAAAGGGCATATGTTCGAGTCTTGGAGTAGCTAGAAGATAACCTACCATCTAATTGATTCGATTTGACTGGCTAGCATTGAGCAATGTCTTTTATCTTTGAAAATAAGTACTATATTAATACTTCTCCATCAAACATAGAGCGAAACTCTTAAAAAATTGAAGGCCATTATTGAGTCCATTTTTTAAGGTTTTCAAAGGAAGTTCAACTAAGGGGGAGAAGGAAGTTCAAAATGTTTTCTTTGCTTTGTGCTCTATGAGAAGATCTGAAGATTGAATAAGTATTTTGGATGAGATTTACAACACGTATCTATCTACAACTTCACTTAAGAGAGAAAAGAACCCGTTCTCTGCTAAGTTGAAAGTGTATTGAAGATGCATGAGGTATAAAATAATATTATTTACAAGTATAGAGCTGAATGTCAGAATAGTAATTGAAGATCTACATTTGGAGATAGAGTTAGTTGAGTTATCCTCCAAACTGTTACTTCTCCATTATTATTTGTATGTCAGGTTTAACAATCAAATATGGAGAAGATTGTTGAGCAAGATAGAATAATTATTTATTATACTAGAATCAGTACAAAATAAATATTGGGTATATACATAATGATCTTGAGAAATGCAGTGAAAAAGTCGTCAACAAAAATTGGTATGAAGTTCATTAATATGTTTAGGCAACAAAGTTATAAGGTTGAAGGTATTCAAAGCAGTTCTCAGGATTAGCGTGAATACCTAAATGATTCTAAGTGAAGCTGACTGGATATAGTATAGACTTAATTGTTGTTTTTGAATAATTTATAATATAAAGTCCTGTGAGCGGAACCAGTCGTCTGTGTACCAGTCTAATTGCACTCGACATCAGTGATCCGTAAAGAAAAACTAGTTACTATCTTTAGAAGAAATTTTAAGTGGTATTCTTAATCAAAAAGAATGTTAAATGTCTATTTGTGAAGACCGGAAGATTGGAAGATTAGAAGACTGCAGACTTGAAGGAACTACAACTCAAAATTTAAAGGAAAATATGTTTAAGCCTTGAGATTCTTCTAAGTACCATCCACTAAATTACATGGTCGAGTTCTAAGCTTTAAAGAACATAAAAATCCACTAAGTCCCTTGTACTTGGTAAATAAGTCGAGCCTTAACATTACTCAACTAGCATTGATCGATTTCTATTTGGATATGCTACAAACACTAAGTGCTTGAGCCTATACTAGCAACAATTTTCGAGTCCCAAGGTTCTACAAGTGAGCATAATCGAGTTTTTAAGAAAATGAAATAGAAGCTAAGTACAATAGCTATGACGGCCTCAACCCCGAGGTCAGGGGCTGACGTCACTAAAAACAATAATAATAAACATGATATGATTCAAATAACTAATTATACATAACCACGACCCCTTTACCAAGACCTTTTCCAGGTTTAAATATGATTTAGGTTACAACTATTACAAAACCGACTTACAGCAAACCATCCTGACGCAACTAACTTAATACAACAACTCAACAGACCATCTTTGGTCCAAAACAACTACCTCAGAGGAGCCTGACACGGAAGGAACTGGAACTCTGCCCTGACTGCCACAAATGAAATCCTTAGGCATCTGTAATACATATATAAAACATTCTGCAAGGGTGAGCAATCAATTGCTCGGTAGTACCACTACATGAATAACAAGTAAAATGATTTGCAATAAAATAGTTATAGGAACAGAATTCATAACTTGCTAGCAAACAAGTAAAACATGTATAAACTGGATATCAAAACTAGCATGCTCTGAAAAATTATATCATCAGTCGTGTGCTGTGTAAAAATACCAGAGTTCAATTTTAGCATGCTATTTTCATTTCCAAACCTTCTGTTCCATTACAGGAACCACAAAACCATTTGTCCCGTTACGGGGACCCAAAACCATTTATTCCGTTACTGGAACCTCATTCACTTCTTCCATTACTGGAACCACAAAATCACAATCAGATATATATTGGATGTTATCTAGGGACGGTTGATCAGGCCTCCAAACAAATTATCTAGGATAGTTGGTCGGTCTATCACACAAAATATCTAGGAATGTTGATTGGGCTTTCACATAAATAACTGAATCCGCAGAGAATAGCTACGTCTTTGATTAAGTATGCTGGACTAATCGGTTATGAATTACGCGCAACCGAATTAGCCACTTACGCAACGTTATCCAATATTGATTCATTTTATCAAGTTTCAAAACCACTTTTACCAATCTCTTGATAAAATCAATTCTGTCACAGCACACTATTCAAAACTTCCTTTTATTTTAATCACATTTTAGAGATAGGTACTTTCAGAAGTTACTTTTCCCCAAAACACATTTAAACAACATTTTCAAATACAGGGGATACGTTACTTAAAACATTTCTGTTCCTTTACGAGAATAGAACATTAGCTATTCACATATACTGAACAATAAAAGAATGGTCAAGGGTACTTGCCTTGCAGATCTTTACAACTCTCACTGACTGATTTTGGATTGACTCGGACGTTCAGCTTATGACCTAATTAGCAGACTATCCTGGATCCGACTTCAACGCTCAGGTCCTTCGCTTGGAACCTCGCTACTATTGTCAACTGGTCACTAGGTTATCTTTAGTTTGATATCAATTCTTGAGACCTTCGACTAGAACCTACAGAATCAAAACATCCTAGGTTAGACGACCAGTTATGCTTGACTTATCCTCACTAAACTAATTTCCCAACGATACGATTCCCGACTCGAACACATTCGCAAAATAATAACATACATATAATAATGGTACAAGTAACAATCAGGGTAATTCTGATATTTATTTATAAATATATATTCTCGAACTGTATTTTCGAATATAAACATATAATTTCCTCGAAAATTGGGTAGCATCTCTACTAAATATTAACGTACCAATCGATATTAGATCGACATTTGTCAAAATTACCAAACCTCCCTATTATACTTATCCAACCAAGATTACTCAACCAATATATACCAACAACCACACCTTTAAATTCGAAATAAATACTCCCTCCGTCCCTTTTAATGGTTTACATTTTTTAGAGAGTGTCTGACACACATTTTAAGGTGCATATAAAGTATAGTTCTGTAATTTTTTTTATAATTTTGTTTTTCTGAATAAAAATTAAAACATTCAACTTTTATTCAAAAAAAATTGTAAAAATAAGTTACATAACTATACTTTTTATGCACTTTAAAATGTGTGCGGGACACTTCCTCAGAAATGTAAACAATTGGAAGGGACTGAGGGAGTATAAATCTCGGATTTACGAAATCTGGAAAAAATTTCTATTTACTAAAATAAAATAACTCGACACTTTTAAAGAAAGCCCCGATATAATCTTATCGAATATATGTCCTCAAATAATTCAATTGAATCGATAATATAATATGAAAAAACACCGATTAAACCAAGAATTCAAATCAGGACTACGCAAAATAATCATTCCAACAAAATCTTGCAACTGAAAGCCTCCACCACAACTATCGGCTCGCTGGGCTCACCGCCGGCTGTTAGGCACAAAGCATGCGCTAATAATTCACGCAAGTATACACGTTCGCAAGTAATATAGAATGATTTCTAGTTCGTTCCCACAAAGACTCTGATTAATTATATTTAATTAACACTTACTCACCAATGTATGATTACTTCTCAATGTCAAGACAATAACACTTAAGGTTGATTAACTAATTATTAACTACGAGAATTAAATACTTAAATTAATACTTGAATTCACAATATTAAACACACATGAGATCATAACTTCATTACTACTTCATTCAATAGTTATTGTTATTACCCTTAGCATGTAACGGTGATGATATTAATCAAACAACACGAAACTGATTAAAGCCAACTTTCGATGCATAATTACCATTCTACCAAGCTTCCACAATTAAGACAGAAGTTGAATAGGCATCAATTATGTTGAGACCCTATATGTCTACAGAATTTGACAATATAACGATTTAAGCGCAAGTTATTCATTATGATTACACAAGGCAAGTAAAACAATTAGAGTTACCCACTAATCATGCATACAATACATGAACCTATGCTCGCATGGCAAGTTCTGAATCTCAAGATTCACCATCGCTTCACAAGAGATTAACAGGCTATCTTATATGTTCGCGACGCACATAAGACGAATAAGCACAACTTATGCTAGATATCATACAATCATCATATACCAAGGTATTAAACAATTAACTAAAGAAATCCATGATAGAACTCATCGTCACCATGGGTTCATATGAAAACATGATAATAACACAACAATATAAACTAATGAAAATACTTAATGAAAACAGAGTACGTCATAAGAGTATTAAGGTTCAAAGTAAAAAAAACTAGCATCCACTGTTACAACGAATTAAAAGAATCACTAGATAATGTATGCTTCCTCTTCTTCGTTGTTCCTTGCTAAAACGGTCTTCTTAATCTTCTCTCCTTATTACTTGCTCCTTGCTTGTCACTTGTTGTTGTGAAACGTCTCCCAAGATTGCTTATATAAGAGTCCACAAGAGACAGCGTCGTCAAAAGCCCAATAGAAGTCAAATTAGAAAATCCAGATTCTAAAATTACGACCCCAAGCGGCCGCCTCCATTCCCACGTGGGCGCCTGCACAGTTTCTGGAAAATTCCACTTCTTCTCTTTTGATTTTGCTGATTTCTTTGCATAACTCCCCGCAATTGATTCCAAGTACTTCCTTAGGCTTATTATGATGAAATCTTCCTAATTACCCAAGTTATACCCTGAAATGCAAAACACTAGAAAAATGCATCAAATACACAAAATACTTGATTTCAAGACATCAATTCAAGCCATTATAAGACGTTCTAAGTGGTATAAAAAGTGGTATAAAATGCCACTTATCACACCCCCAAACTTAAATCGATGTTTGTCCTCAAGTGTCACAGACTCAAAAATAAAATAAAAATATGCATGAATGCAAACTACATGAATGCAGCGATCCCCATCGCGATGACTAAACCAACCAACACATGACATCTCAACAAATGCAATTAGGCGACTAAAGATCAATCAAATCATGCAAGCTAACATACAACTAGAAATGTGGTGTGTGCAAATGCTTAACAGATATACTTCGAAACTAGATCAATTATCATACCTCAATTATCCTCAGGGCAATCACAAGATTATACGAAGAATATATTATAGACACAAAATGACTTATAACACTTCAAGATCACTGGAGCTTATTATGGAATCATGCTTTTATTCAACACAAGAAACAAATGCTTATCTGATCGTGCAATGAGTGAGGTCCACAAAAGACTTATGCAATGGCATCCATTTAGCGAGCGTTAGGTTAGCAGATCCCAGACTATAAAAGCCTTAGGTCACTAGGCACAAAGTGCCATAAGAACTTAATAAGTCGAATACCAAAGAGCTCACTCGTGATCAATTATGTGTTAAACCATATTTTTTTCTTTTTTTTTCTTTTTTTCTATGCTTTTTCTTTTCCTTTTTTCAATTTCTGAGCAAGTGCATTTCGCTCCATCTTGCTCAACCCTAGACTACTCGCATACAATACGAGCCGGCTACTAGCCATTTGACGCCTAGCCACAACTAGCAATAAATTCCAATTTTTACTTCAATTCTATCTTTTCATGCCTTTTATCATTAAGAGCCTATCATATATTCTAAGCATAAGCAATAGATTAACCTCAAAAACCATCAAACCATGACAACAATTTAGTCCTTAAGCATACTCTAAGACTTAGTAAAATTACAAGTGTTTCTAGCATGCATGTCAACCTAACAAGATTCAACATCACTCTAACGCTATCACTACACTCGCATCAATATCACATATCAATTGTTAAAGCAACACAAAGGGATCATGGTATATGCATGAGCTATATGACATGATAAATAAAGCTATAAAATAAAAAAATAAAAAAAAACTATATAGCAAAAAATATGCAACTATATGAACTAAACTATCATGAATATGCAACTACATGACACACACACAAATATGTTCCTTAACTACCACCCCCAATCTTAAAATCTTCACTGTCCCCAGTGAAGGTAATAGAAAGGAACACATGGTATACATACTCAGAGAAATCATCATCATCATCACCCTTAGAGGGTGGAGTGTCAAGAGGTGGATAAGAAGAGCCCTCACCAAAGACGGGCCACTGGATATCAGCTCCAAGGCCTCTGAAAGTAGTCCCAAGTGCTAGGGTGAGCTCTTGTGCAAACCTACTCTACGACTCATACATCGCATCCATCCTCCTGGAAAGCCTCCTGTATTGGACATCGGCCATCCCTGAACCATCACCTCCCTGGGCTCTAGAAGAACCTGCCTCGCCATGAGCCTGACTGGGCCTAGCCATCGTAGCACCAGCTGCTGGACATCCTCCTGGGAGATGATATCCCAAACCATGCTCCTCGGGCTCTCCACCCGTCTACTCCTACATCACATTCAGCGTCGATGAATCAATGGAAGCGGTCGTTATTTGCAACTGCTCATAAGAAGGCCAGTGGACTCCAACTGCCTTACACAGTTTCATGACAATAAAGGCATACGGGATGTTATAATGCGTCCTCCCCCTCAAAAACTTCAAAATCCCTTGGTAGATGAACTCACCAAGGTCCACATAATACTCCTCATTCAAAATCCCCCACAACAACCTGGCTCTCTCAACTGTAACCTCATGTGCATGTGAAGAAGGCAAAATATTAGCACAAATAAAGGCATTCCATGCACGGGCATACCTGTTCATCGCAACAGCCGGAAAAGAACGATACTCGTTGGATCCTGTCTTAAACTTCCACACCGTGCCCGGCTGATAGAGAGTAGCAATAATCAAATCCGAGTCAAAATCCTCAGGGGTCTTCTCATTCCATTTCTCCTCTTGGGGCTTCCTATGTCGGTGCCCAATAACACGGCGAATCGCCTCGGGCTGATAATCAATAGTAAGCCCTCGAACAATAGAATACCCATTCTTGTCGGCCTTGGCATTCGCATAGAACTCGTGAACAACACTCATCAGGACCGCCTCAGGTGACTCCAAAAAGTAATCCAACCCTTCTGTGCAATCATCTGCAATAACTCACCATCCCTCCCCGATGGAAAAAATCCCCTCTCCTTCAAAATCGGCTTAGTCAGAAGCCTAGCATACTCCTCCTCAGCAGCCCTATCCACCAATCGGGGCCTCACATCAGTACCCCTTGAAGAATCAGCAGTCGGAATGGTGTTGCTGCTATCGACAGTTCGAGATCTCTTTGGGGATATTTAAACTGAGAATATGAGTTGTAGAGTTGTGTTTTGTGTGTAGGAAAGGGTTTGTAAGTTGAAAGTATATGTGAGTGTATATGGAGAGGTTCTGTGTATATATAGGGTAAGATTAGGGTTAGAATTAGATTAGGAGTGGGATAATGGCTAATTTGTAGGGAGAATTCATGGGTAATGGGGTTTGTTGTGTTGTGGTTTTGTGTTTTTGATTTTTTTTTTAAGGCTGAAACAAATTTTTCAAAATTTTGTTCCGCAGGCGGTCGCCTGGAACCAGCAAGCGGGCGCATGCCAGCAAGCGGCCTCCTAGAACCAGCAGGCGGGCGCCTGCAAGGTTCCTGGAAAAAATATTTTTTCAGCCAGCTTTTTCTGATTTTTTTGGGGTTTTCGATAGAGTACTAAATTCTAAGGGTTTCTATGGTCTCATATCTTGGGTTGCCTCCCAAGAAGCACTTCTTTTACGTCATTAGCTTGACGTAGAGTAGTTCGATCAAGTTGACAATAAAACGGCACTAACCACTTCCCGGTTTTCCGTATTTCCATAATAGTGCTTCAATCTCTGACCATTTACTTTGAATGCTTGGCCTAGATCATTCTCAAAAATCTCCACCGCTCCATGTGGAAACACAGTTTTGACGATAAATGGTCCAGACCACCTTGATTTCAACTTTCCAAGAAAAAGTCGGAGACGAGAGTTAAATAAAAGAAATTGTTTCCTCGACACAAATGACTTAGGAGATAGATTCCTGTCGTGCCACCTTTTTACTTTTTCCTTGTACATTTTGTTGTTCTCGTACGCTTGAAGTCGAAATTCATCAAGTTCATTTAACTGAAGCATTCGCTTCTTCCCAGCTGCATCTAGATCAAGGTTTAAGTTCTTCAATGCCCAATAAGCCTTATGCTCAAGCTCCGCAGGTAAATGACATCCCTTACCATAGACAAGTTGAAAAGGGGACATCCCAAGTGGGGTCTTGTATGCTGTTCTATAAGCCCAAACAGCTTCATCGAGCTTCAAAGACCAATCTTTCCTTGACGGACAAACAACTTTCTCTAGAATGCGCTTGATCTCTCTATTAGACACTTCAGCTTGACCATTAATTTGCAGACGATAGGCAGTAGCAATACGATGATTCACATTGTAGCACTTCATCATAGAAGTGAACTTACGATTGCAGAAATGCGACCCCTCATCACTTATGATAACTCGTGGCATTCCAAACTTTGTGAATATCTGCTTATGAAGAAAACTCAACACTACCTTTGCATCATTCGTCGGTAGAGCCTTGACTTCCACCCATTTCGAGACATAATCCACTGCCAGCAAGATGTACTGATTATTGCAGGATGAGATAAATGGTCCCATGAAATTGATTCCCCAAACATTGAAGACCTCAACTTCAAGCATCATATTTAAAGGCATCTCATCCTTTCTCGTAAGATTCCCAACTCTTTGGCAACGATCACACCTTAAAACGGAGTGATGTGCATCCTTAAACAACGTAGGCCGAAAAAACCTACTTGAAGAATACGAGTTGTTGTCTTTTCACCACCATAATGTCCACCATAAACTGTGGAATGATAGTCTCGTAATATCCCCTCTGTATCACATAATGGGATACATCTCCTGATGATCTGGTCAGCTCCTTGTCTAAACAAATATGGTTCATCCCACATGTACCACTTTACCTCATGCAGAAACTTCTTCTTTTGAGCTGCATTCATATTAGGAGGCATTATATTGCTGACAAGATAGTTCACAATGTTTGCGAACCATGGCTCTTCCTCTTGAACTGCGAACAACTGCTCATCCGGAAAAGATTCGTTGATCAATGTCTTATCATGTGAAGTAGAATCGGGATTCTCCAATCTAGAGAGATAGTCAGCTACTTGATTTTCAGTACCTTTTCGATCCTTGATCTCTAAATCAAATTCCTGTAGCAAGAGCACCCAACGAATAAGTCTAGGCTTCGAATCCTTTTTTGAGACCAGATAGCGAATGGTAGCGTGATCAGTGAATACTGTCACCTTTGTCCCAAGTAGATAAGATCGAAATTTTTCAAAACCAAAAACTATAGCCAAGAGCTCCTTCTCAGTAGTGGTGTAGTTCATTTGAGCTACATTTAGCGTCTTACTAGCATAGTAGACCACATGAAAGATATTATTCTTGTGCTGCCCAAGAACTGCTCCCACTACATAATCACTTGCATCGCACATCATCTCAAAAGGTTCTGTCCAATCAGGTGTCGTAATAACTGGTACAGTTATTAAACTCTTCTTGAGAGTCTCGAAAGCTGCCAAGCATTCATCATCAAATTTGAAAGGCACATCTTTCTCGAGCAAGTTGCACAACGACTTAGATAACTTAGAGAAGTCCTTGATGAAATGCTGATAAAAACCCTCATGACCAAGAAAACTATGAATTCCTTTAACAGAAATAGGTGGCGGAAATTTTCAATGACCCTCACCTTGGCTTTATCCACCTCAAGGCCTTTGCTAGAGACTTTATGCCCAAGAATGATGCCTTGTTGCACCATGAAGTGAATTTTTCCCAATTGAGCACCAAATTAGTTTCCACACACCTTTTGAGCACTGAACGGAGATTATTCAAACATTCATCAAATGAATGTCCAAAGACGGAGAAGTCGTCCATGAACACTTTGACATTATTTCCAATCATATCAGAGAATATAGCCATCATGCATCTCTGAAAAGTGGAAGGTGCACCATATAAGCCAAAAGAAACTCTGTGAAAAGAAAACGTGCCAAATGGACAAGTGAAAGTAGTATTTTATTGGTCTTCTGATGCAATGCAAATCTGATTGTAACCCGAATAGCCATCCAGATTACAATAATACTCATAACCAGCCAACCTGTCAAGCATCTGATCAATAAATGGAAGAGGGAAGTGATCCTTCCTCGTGGCTTTATTCAACTTTCTGTAGTCCATGCATACCCTCCATCTTGTGACTGTTCGAGTGGGGATGAGCTCGTTCTTCTCATTTGCTACCACAGTAATACCTCTTTTCTTAGGTACATATTGCACGGGGCTCACCCAAGAACTGTCAGAAATAGGATATATAATTCCTACATCCAACCACTTTAGAATTTCCTTCTTCACTACTTCTTTCGTGATAGGATTAAGTCTTCGTTGTTGCTCAACAGTCGGCTTGCTACCTTCCTCTAGCAGAATTTTATGCATGCAGTACGAAGGGTTGAACCCTTTTATATCTACTATAGTTCATCTGATGTGTAATATTCAGGAAAATTATGTGAATATTATATGTTAAATAAATAAATATTGTGTGTTTTATAAATTTAAAGTAATTATTGCGTTGATATGAGATGTTAACTGTTATGTGTGTTTTTTTGCGGGCCAGAAATTTTTTTTTCGTTTGATTAAAAATATGTTTAAATAGCAATTATATGAACTTATCTGCAAGCGGGACGCGTAATTATTAGTGTCTTTATTAAGATACCTGTTTTATTTGATTTTATGTGCGTTTGAATGTATTTTACGTGTTTTCGGGATTTTCTGGTAATTTAGGGATCGTTTTCGTTTTTCAAAAATCAACGAACCGGGACCCCACCGGGACGTCAAACCCCACAAAATCGATGTTTTTATTTTTACAAAATTATTCGTATTTCAAATACCCATTATTTTTGTATTTTCGAATTATTCGCAATTTTCGGGGAATTTTGACATTAATTTTGTATTTTATCGTTTTTAAAATTATTCCTCGTAATTATTATTTTGGGGCTTAATTAGTGTAATTAGGGATAAAAACACCCTTAATTTATTTTGGGGTATTAAATTTTTGTATATATATAAATAGCAGATTATTTTATTTTATTTTACTTTATTTTCAGAAATTATAAAAAATAATAATACAAAAATCAGAAAATAGAATTGGGGGCTAGGGTTTGTTCTTCTGCTAATTTGATCGATTAAAGGTGCTAGAGATCTCCGTTGTTGACGATCTATAGGTCGAATCAAAGCCCGTGTCGAGCCCATCATTTTGCTACCTGAATCATTGTATAAGGTTTAGTATTTCGCAATAACGACGTTCGTCATTTTGCCCCGAATTGAAGTGATATATTCACGAATTGATTGATGATTTTGGGACTGTTTTGATTGTTTTTTATGTGAGGAATAGCTTTATCATGATTTCTACAGTCGATTTAAGGGTTCATTTGTATCGTTTGATTGTCCGAATGCTTAAGTCGAGTTCTTGCATTTTGTTAGATGTTAATTTTGATTTCTTGGATTAATTGTTGATTGGTGGATGTTATTGATGTGTGGTTTAGATTATACGTTCTACAAGCTTTAAATACATATATTGATTGTTGATTTTGAATTAGAAACGAAGGAAATTAAATTTTGATCGGAGTTCTTGAAGGTCGCCGGATTCCATGGGGTTATCGCCGGAATCCGGATTTATTCTGTTGATTCACTGCCGTGGTGGTGATGTTATTACTGGGAAATTGATTTGGAACAGAAGGGGAACAAAAATCGAGTTGATGGGTATGTGTTGTGGTTGATCGGAGAACCACCGGCGCCGGGAAGGGCTGCTGGATTCTGGGTTTCTTCCCCAGTTTCCGGTAGGGTTCTTACCCGACCTGGTTTGTTCCTGGTTGACCCGCTTAACTTTTTACCCGACCCGGTTTCGATTCTGTTTCACGCAGTTAAACTCCTGAAAATCTGTTTGTGGCCTTTTTCTTTTATAACTAAATCAAATTCATTTTTCTGTTTTTAAAAAAAAAAATTATTCATGTTAATTTCAAAAATCATTTACTTATTATTAATAATTCTACAAATTATTTTCTTTAATTATTTTCAAAAATACAAATTGATTTAATTATTTATAATTCATTTTAGTTAATTATTTATGAATTTAATTAATTGATTAAAAATCAATTAATTATATTTATAAATAGTTAAATAAAGGTAAATTATTTATAATTAATTCAAATAATTTCTAAAAATTATTTTTAAGGTTTTAAAAATTATATTTTGGTATTCAAAAATCAATTAATATTATTATTAATTGATTTAAATCTATTTATTTCTTATTTTATTCATAATAATTAAACCGTTCGTCCGTTTAATACGAAACGAACATGTATAGACTCAGATAAATATTGCGCTTTCAATAAAAATACTTTTGAGTCCTAATTTCTTTTGTATTGCAATGTCATTTGATTTGTGCATCAGTTTGAGTCAGTATTTGATCGATAAATGCTAATATTGACCTGATTTTAATTCTGAACGCCTTAGGACGTATCTTTTAATGATCTGACTTCTGTGTTACATGAAATATGTGATTACGTGTTATATGAATGCCATGATTATGTGTTACGTGATATGTATGATATCTGTTTACAGTTTTAAAATGCCATGCTTAGTTATAAACGACCGGGTAGATGTCAAGACGTATAGTTACGTCGATTGAGTTTGGTTCTGTCATTTAAGATAGTCCTTTTGTTTATAGAATCAAGTAGCAAGGAGTGCAGTCAAGTGTTAGACGGAGATAGTAGCCAGCAGCTATAAGCAGAGTTATAGAGAAAGGTTATTAAGCATACCAGGCAAGTACCATTAACTTCACTTATTGTTCAGGTGACGTTTATTTTGAATCATATTATGCAAGTACCTATATCTTCATTTATCATTCAATTGATATTGACTCTGAACTTTATTCTTTCGATTTCCATACTATTCTAAGTTCCGAATGGTTAAACGTTTTATATTTTGCTATAAATTACTCTATACAGTGGAACGTTGAATTGAGATTAGCGAATAACTAATTGTTCTAGTTATTTCGCCATCAATTGTTAAGATAACTCTGGACCATGAGAAATGGAGAGTTATATGGTTAAGGATGTCCTTTGGTTCGGCTCCTTTGATCAAAATGTTTTATGGATTGGATGAATGCGTAAGTGACCGGGACAGACGGTCCAGCGAAGGGCTATTTCTATGTGTTGTATGAAATATTATGACACCATTGTTGCCACAGGCGGGTATATTGCCTTTTTATTTGAGTACTCGTATTTTGGGGACATGTTTCTATGAATCATGACCTTGTGCTATCACACGGGCTGATCAGCATGTGATAGTACGTCCGTCGGAGTTAGATTCTAATCTAAAAATTATCGTTTATTGTTGATAGCTTGTGAAGCTTTATTACTGATCAAATATTACTGCTTTTATCCTTTTGTTCAGTTATTATCAGAATGTGGTTTATCATTTCAAGTACATTTTATATTGCTTGTTGAGCATTTCTTTTGCTCATACTTGTTTATCAATCTAATCTTTCAGCTAAGCCAGAGCAGGCTTGAGATCCAGGTTTGGTCAGAAGTCGAGTGCTTGTAAATAGTGGTGTGTATTCCAGGTAGACTGTTTTGGGACGCTTGGATAGTCTAGAGGTTTGTAATAAAATTTGAATAATCTGTAAAACTAATTAGACTTATGGTTTGTAATAATATTTGATTTGTATTAGTGCCTGTTCTATACTATAACCTGTGATCGATCCAGTGCAGGTAAAGGGGTCGTATTTATTATATTATTCCGCTGTGATTATTTTATTATAATTTAGTGGCAAGTGACCCCCAAATCTAGACCCCGGGTTTGGAGGGCGTCACAGGTTGGTATCAGAGCTACAGGTTATGGTCACTGAAACAGGCGTAGGATTGTCATAGATGAGTCATAGGAAGATCACATAAGATAGGCGCGTGTAGTTTAGCTTTTATAGGATTAAATTTAGGTTATTGGGTTAGGTTATAGTTAAGTTATTTAAGTTCCCTGTTTTGCGTTTAGCTTTAGGCCTTGTGTCATTCCCTGCTATTTTGTTGGTTTAGCTAAGATTTAAGCAAGGATTTAAAAGGGTTGGATAATTCAGAGTAAATTTTCTTTTTTTTATTATTCTTGAGATAATAAGCAGGATTATGTGATAATCATGTCGCTTGTGTTAATATGGTAGCAAGTTTATGATATTATGGGAAGAGATATTGTTTGCGAATTTTGATATGCTAAGGAATTGCTATATATTGACACAATGCTTGACATATTATTATATATGTTGCTTGTTCTTTTACCAGAATAATGGCACCAAAGAGAAGGAATAATTCAGGAGAGGGTAGTACCGAGAGCCGTACAGATCCAGCGATTATCCAGATGTTGGGACTGATGCAGCAGCAGATGTTACATCTTACACAACAGCAACAACAGCAGCAACAGCAGCAGCAAGCAGCAGCACCACCTGCAGTGACTTTTAAGCAGTTTCAAGCTGTGAAGCCACCTGAGTTCAAGGGAAGTGCTGATCCTGTGGAAGCCAATGCATGGCTCAAGGAGATGGAAAAGGCTTTTGAATTAGTCGGAGCAGGAACTGAACAGAAGACCAAGTTTGCAAGCTACTTTCTAAAGGGCGAGGCGAACTATTGGTGGGAATCCACGCGGGCATTGGAAGGAGGTGAGTTTATAACTTGGGAGAGATTCACAGAGTTGTTCTTGGAGAAGTATTTCCCGAGGTATATGAAGAACCAAATGGAGATCAAATTTTTGAATCTGACCCAGGGTGATCTTACTGTGGCTGAGTACGAGGCCAAGTTTACTGAATTGGCAAGGTTTGTGCCAGACCAGGTTGATACAGATGAAAAGAAAGCAAGAAGGTTTGAGCAGGGATTGAAATTTTGGATTCAGAACAGAGTGGCCATATTTGAGTTGACTTCGTATGTGGCAGTGGTTCAGAAAGCAATGGTGATCGAAAGTAAGAGTGACATGTCTCAGAAAGGAAAAGATGGGAAGAAAAGAAAGATAGAAACCTCAGAAGCAGGTCAGCAGCTAAGTAATTTCCAGAGCCGTTTTAACAGAAGGCCAGAGTTTCAGGGTAATAGGAATATGGGATTCAGAAGACCACAATCAGGAAATGGAGGACAAGGCAATCGTTTTCAGAATTCAAATCAGCAGAGGCCCAATCGTCCACCAATACCAGATTGTCAGTTTTGTGGTAGGAAGCACTTTGGGAATTGTAATGCTAATATGACGTGTTTCAAGTGCGGCAGGAAGGGACACTTTGCTAATGTGTGTCAGAATCAGACTCAAGGTCAGAATGTGGGAACTGGATGTTATAAGTGTGGAAAGCCAGGGCATATTCCCAGAAATTGCCCAACACAAGGTACGACGAGCAACACCCCAAGGCTTACAGGTGCTCCATCTCAGAATATGCCAAGGATTGAAGGACCACTAGCAAAGGACCAACCAAAGGCCAGGACATTTAACATGACTATGAAGGATGTTGTTCAGAGTTCAGACGTGGTTGCAGGTACGCTTCCAGTCAACTCCATAGATGCTAAAGTTTTATTTGATTCTGGAGCTACAAGGTCATTTATTTCTCAAGATTTTGTCGATAAACTGCATTGTGAAGTTAAGTTGTTAGAACAAGCATTAATGATAGAGTTAGCTAATAAGGACCAAGTTTTTGTCGACCGAGTATGCCCGAGGTGTGATGTTGAGATAGGAGGACATCATTTCTATGCCAACTTGATACCTTTTAAGTTGGGAGAATTTGATGTTATTCTAGGAATGGATTGGTTGTCAGAAAATAACGCTCAGATTGATTATAAGAATAGGAAAGTGAGACTTCAGACCTTGGATAGTAAGAAGAAGGTGATATTTCGAGGAAATAGGCAAGAGAAGAAGTTCTTAACGATTGCTCAAGTGAAAAAGTTATTGCGTCAGAATTTCGAAGCATATTTGGCCCATGTGGTAGACATCAGCAAAGAAGTTCCAACACTAGAAGCGATCCCAGTTGTCAACGAATTTTCAGATGTCTTCCCAGACGATCTGCCAGGATTACCTCCCGATAGAGAAATTGAATTTGCAATTGATCTAGCACCTGGAACAGAACCAGTTTCTAAAGCTCCGTATCGGATGGCACCAGTGGAGATGAAAGAATTGGCAACTCAACTGCAAGATCTTTTAGAGAAAGGAGTTATAAGACCCAGTGTATCCCCATGGGGCGCACCAGTACTATTTGTCAAAAAGAAGGATGGGAGTATGCGATTGTGTATCGATTATCGAGAACTAAATAAACTGACTATTAAGAACAAGTATCTGTTACCAAGGATCGATGATTTGTTTGACCAATTGAGAGGCGCTGTATGGTTTTCTAAGATTGATTTAAGATCCGGATATCATCAACTGAAGATCAAGCCTGAAGACATTCCAAAGACCGCGTTCAGAACCAGATATGGGCATTATGAGTTTCTAGTGATGACATTTGGATTAACCAACGCACCAGCAGCTTTCATGGATCTGATGAATCATGTATTTAAGAAGTATTTGGATAAATTCGTGATCATGTTCATAGACGACATCTTGATCTATTCTAAAACAGAAGAGGAGCACGCAGAGCATTTGAGAATAGTTTTGGAAATACTGCGACAGGAGAAATTGTACGCAAAGTTCTCCAAGTATGAATTTTGGTTAAAAGAAGTACGATTTCTTGGGCACGTGATTAACAATAAAGGAGTGGAAGTAGATACAGTAAAGATTGAAGCCATAATCAACTGGGAGAGGCCAAAAACACCAACAAAAGTGTGAAGTTTCATGGGACTGGCAGGTTACTATAGGAGATTTATGAAAGATTTTGCAAAGGTAGCTACGCCATTGACAAAGCTCACCAGGAAGAACCAGAAATTTGAATGGGATAAGAAGTGTGAGGAGAGTTTCCAAGAATTAAAGAATAGATTAGTATCTTCTCCAGTGCTAGTCTTGCCAGATGATCAAGGAAATTTTGTAATTTATGGTAACGCGTCGTACAGAGGACTGGGATGTGTTTTGATGCAGCATGACAAGGTGATAGCCTACGCTTCAAGACAGTTGAAACCACATGAAGAAAAGTATCCAACGCATGATCTGGAATTGGCAGCTATTGTGTTTGTATTGAAGATTTGGAGGCATTATCTTAATGGAGAAAAGTGCGAGATTTACACGGACCACAAGAATTTGAAGTATATCTTTACCCAAAAGGAATTAAATATGAGACAACGAAGATGGCTAGAACTAATCAAGGACTATGACTGTACTATCAACTATCATCCAGGAAAAGCAAATGTGGTGGCCGACGCTTTGAGCAGAAAAGAAAGGTTAAACATGATAACTTCATCCAAGGAATTAATCAGGGAATTTGAGAAGCTGGAAATAGAGGTCAGTATTCCAAGTATGTCTACAGAAGTATTGTATGCAATGTCTTTTCAACCAGAATTATTAGAGAAAATAAGAAGATGTCAGGAAGAAGTAATGAGCCATGAACGAGACAGTTTGACAGGAGAAGAAATAGGGAGTCAAAAGGATGATAAAGGGATATTAAGATTTTCTTCTAGAATATGGATACCCAACATAGCCGAGCTGAAAGATGAAATTCTTCAAGACGCTCACAACTCCAGATACTCAATTCATCCCGGAAGTACGAAGATGTATAGAGATTTAAGAGAAAACTTTTGATGGCCAAGCATGAAGAAAGAAATTGTAGAATGGGTAAGTAAGTGTTACACTTGCCAGCGAGTCAAAGCGGAACATCAAAGGCCCGGTGGACTGATACAACCATTGGACATTCCAGAATGGAAGTGGGAGCATATCGCGATAGATTTCGTAGTTGGATTACCGAGGACCAGGGCGAATCATGATACTATTTGGGTTATTATCGACAGATTGACGAAGTCAGCGCATTTTCTTCCTATCAACGAGAGATTCTCCATGGATAAATTGGTACGGTTATATCTTAAAGAAATTGTGACCCGACATGGAGTTCCAGAATCCATAGTTTCAGACAGAGATCCTCGATTTAACTCAAGATTTTGGAGAAGTTTTCAAGATTGTCTCGGAACGAAGCTGAACATGAGTACCGCGTATCATCCGCAGACAGACGGTCAAAGTGAAAGGACGATTCAGACTATTGAAGATATGCTGAGGGTATGTGCACTAGATTTTGAAGGGAGTTGGGACGAGCATTTGCCATTAGTTGAATTCTCCTACAACAACAGCTATCATGCCAGCATTGGGATGCCGCCTTACGAAGCCTTATAAGGGAGAAGATGCAGATCTCCAATATGTTGGGAAGAAGTTGGTGAGAGAAAGATTTTGGGTCCAGAATTGATCCAGCAGACGAAGGAGAAAATAGAACTCATTCGGAAAAGATTAATAGCAGCTCAAGATCGTCAACGTAAATATGCTGATCCTACTAGAAAAGATATGGAATTTGAAATTGGAGAAGCAGTGTTATTGAAGGTTTCTCCTTGGAAGGGTTTATCAAGATTTGGAAAGAAAGGAAAATTGAGTCCACGTTATGTTGGTCCTTTTGAGATTTTGAAGCGTGTGGGAAAGGTTGCTTACGAATTAGCGTTACCACCTCACATGCAGCATATTCACAACGTGTTCCACGTGTCAATGTTGAAGCGTTATTTGCCTGATTCGAACCATGTGATAGAATACGAGCCAATCGAGATTCAGCCAGATTTATCTTTTGTAGAGCAACCAGTGCAGATTTTAGATAAGAAAGAAAGAGTACTTAGGAATAAGTCTATATCTTTAGTGCGAGTCTTGTGGAGGAATCCCAAGGTTGAAGAGTCGACTTGGGAGTTGGAAAGTGAAATGCAATCCAAGTATCCTCATTTGTTTTCCTAGGCTGATTCTGAGGACAGAATCCTGTTAAGGGGGGAAGGATGTAATATCCGGGAAAATTATGTGAATATTATATGTTAAATAAATAAATATTGTGTGTTTTATAAATTTAAAGTAATTATTGCTCTGATATGAGATGTTAACTGTTATCTGTGTTTCTGTGCGGGCCAGAATTTTTTTTTTCGTTTGATTAAAAATATGTTTAAATTGCAATTATATGAACTTATCTGCAAGCGGGACGCGTAATTATTAGTGTCTTTATTAAGATACCTGTTTTATTTGATTTTATGTGCGTTTGAATGTATTTTACGTGTTTTCGGGATTTTCTGG
Source organism: Apium graveolens (assembly GCF_009905375.1). Taxonomy (NCBI): domain Eukaryota; kingdom Viridiplantae; phylum Streptophyta; class Magnoliopsida; order Apiales; family Apiaceae; genus Apium; species Apium graveolens. The sequence goes on from NC_133652.1 coordinate 229,909,632, forward strand.
TAATTTAGGGATCGTTTTCGTTTTTCAAAAATCAACGAACCGGGACCCCACCGGGACGTCAAACCCCACAAAATCGATGTTTTTATTTTTACAAAATTATTCGTATTTCAAATACCCATTATTTTTGTATTTTCGAATTATTCGCAATTTTCGGGGAATTTTGACATTAATTTTGTATTTATCGTTTTTAAAATTATTCCTCGTAATTATTATTTTGGGGCTTAATTAGTGTAATTAGGGATAAAAACACCCTTAATTTATTTTGGGGTATTAAATTTTTGTATATATATAAATATCAGATTATTTTATTTTATTTTACTTTATTTTCAGAAATTATAAAAAATAATAATACAAAAATCAGAAAATAGAATTGGGGGCTAGGGTTTGTTCTTCTGCTAATTTGATCGATTAAAGGTGCTAGAGATCTCCGTTGTTGACGATCTATAGGTCGAATCAAAGCCCGTTTCGAGCCCATCATTTTGCTACCTGAATCATTGTATAAGGTTTAGTATTTCGCAATAACGACGTTCGTCGTTTTACCCCGAATTGAAGTGATATATTCACGAATTGATTGATGATTTTGGGACTTTTTTCATTTTTTTTGATGTGAGGAATAGCTTTATCATGATTTCTACAGTCGATTTAAGGGTTCATTTGTATCGTTTGATTTTCCGAATGCTTAAGTCGAATTCTTGCGTTTTGTTAGATGTTAATTTCGATTTCTTGGATTAATTGTTGATTGGTGGATGTTATTGATGTGTGGTTTAGATTATACGTTCTACAAGCTTTAAATACATATATTGATTGTTGATTTTGAATTAGAAACGAAGGAAATTAAATTTTGATCGGAGTTCTTGAAGGTCGCCGGATTCCATGGGGTTATCGCCGGAATCCGGATTTATTCTGTTGATTCACTGCCGTGGTGGTGATGTTATTACTGGGAAATTGATTTGGAACTGAAGGGGAACAAAAACTGAGTTGATGGGTATGTGTTGTGGTTGATCGGAGAACCACCGGCGCCGGGAAGGGCTGCCGGATTCTGGGTTTCTTCCCCAGTTTCCGGTAGGGTTCTTACCCGACCCGGTTTGATCCTGGTTGACCCGTTTAACTTTTTACCCGACCCGGTTTCGATTCTGTTTCCCACAGTTAAACTCCTGAAAATCTGTTTGTGGCCTTTTTCTTTTATAACTAAATCAAATTCATTTTTCTGTTTTTTTAAAAAAAATATTCATGTTAATTTCAAAAATCATTTACTTATTATTAATAATTCTACAAATTATTTTCTTTAATTATTTTCAAAAATACAAATTGATTTAATTATTTATAATTCATTTTAGTTAATTATTTATGAATTTAATTAATTGATTAAAAATCAATTAATCAATTAATTATATTTATAAATAGTTAAATAAATGTAAATTATTTATAATTAATTCAAATAATTTCTAAAAATTATTTTTAAGGTTTTAAAAATTATATTTTGGTATTCAAAAATCAATTAATATTATTATTAATTTATTTAAATCTATTTATTTCTTATTTTATTCATAATAATTAAACCGTTCGTCTATTTAATACGATACGAACGTGTACAGACTCAGAAAAATATTGCGCTTTCAATAAAAATACTTTTGAGTCCTAATTTCTTTTTTATTGCAATGTCATTTGATTTGTGCATCAGTTTGAGTCGGTATTTGATCGATAAATGCTAATATTGACCTGATTTTAATTCTGAACGCCTTAGGACGTATCTTTTAATGATCTGACTTCTGTGTTACATGAAATATGTGATTACGTGTTATATGAATGCCATGATTATGTGTTACGTGATATGTATGCTATCTGTTTACAGTTTTAAAATGCCATGCTTAGTTATAAACGACCGGGTAGATGTCAAGACGTATAGTTACGTCGATTGAGTTTGGTTCTGTCATTTAAGATAGTCCTTTTGTTTATAGAATCAAGTAGCAAGGAGTGCAGTCAAGTGTTAGACGGAGATAGTAGCCAGCAGCTATAAGCAGAGTTATAGAGAAAGGTTATTAAGCATACCAGGCAAGTACCATTAACTTCACTTATTGTTCAGGTGACGTTTATTTCGAATCATATTATGCAAGTACCTATATCTTCATTTATCATTCAATTGATATTGACTCTGAACTTTATTCTTTCGATTTCCATACTATTCTAAGTTCCGAATGGTTAAACGTTTTATATTTTGCTATAAATTACTCTATACAGTGGAACGTTGAATTGAGGTTAGCGAATAACTAATTGTTCTAGTTATTTCACCATCAATTGTTAAGATAACTCTGGACCATGAGAAATGGAGAGTTATATGGTTAAGGATGTCCTTTGGTTCGGCTCCTTTGATCAAAATGTTTTATGGATTGGATGAATGCGTAAGTGACCGGGACGGACGGTCCAGCGGAGGGCTATTTCTATGTGTTGTATGAAATATTATGACACCATTGTTGCCACAGGCGGGTATATTGCCTTTTTATTTAAGTACTCATATTTTGGGGACATGTTTCTATGAATCATGACCTTGTGCTATCACACGGGCTGATCAGCATGTGATAGTACGTCCGTCGGGGTTAGATTCCAATTTAAAAATTATCATTTATTTTTGATAGCTTGTGAAGCTTTATTACTGATCAAATATTACTGCTTTTATCCTTTTGTTCAGTTATTATCAGAATGTGGTTTATCATTTCAAGTACATTTTATATTGCTTGCTGAGCATTTCTTTTGCTCATACTTGTTTATCAATCTAATCTTTCAGCTAAGCCAGAGCAGGCTTGAGATCCAGGTTTGGTCAGAAGTCGAGTGCTTGTAAATAGTGGTGTGTATTCCAGGTAGACTGTTTTGGGACGCTTGGATAGTCTAGAGGTTTGTAATAAAATTTGAATAATCTGTAAAACTAATTAGACTTATGGTTTATAATAATATTTGATTTGTATTAGTGCATGTTCCATACTATAACCTGTGATCGATCCAGTGCAGGTAAAGGGGTCGTATTTATTATATTATTCCGCTGTGATTATTTTATTATAATTTAGTGGCAAGTGACCCCCAAATCTAGACCCCGGGTTTGGAGGGCGTCACATGATGGCCGACTTGAATTCTCTCAAGATCCTCAAGAGCTTGTCCTCATCACTATCTGAAAGGTCAGATGAAATAATAACAGGCAAAGTAAATACATCACCTAAAAAGCATACCTCAAGTGTTCAGGCAATGGTTTAAGCTCCAAAGTAGGTGCTTCCTCAATAGATGGTTTGAGCTTTCCCTCAGCATTCTTGAGATCAGTATTACCAAGAGATTCAAATGGCATGTCTAGATTTCAGTTCCAAGGAGAAACATTTAGATATTGTAGTTGCTCATTGCCTTCCTCATCTTCACTGTCAAATTCCCCCAATAAGGCTTTTTCTAAGGCATCAGATCTTAGCACATGATCAAGTTCTGAAATTACTGCAGAATCAATCAAATCCACCTTGAAGCACTCCTCATCTTCTGTAAGGAATTTCATTGCATTGAATACATTAAATGTTACATCCTGATCTTGCACTCGCATAGTAAGTTCACCTTTTTTGCACATCTATCAAGGTACGGCCTGTAGCCAAGAAAGGTCTTACCAAGATTATGGGAATCTTCTTATCTTCCTCGAAATCCAGAATGACAGAGTCTGCAGTAAAGATGAGCTATCCACCTTTACTAACACGTCATCCACGATGTCTCGTGGGTATGTACTAGAATGATCAGCCAATTGTAGAGACATGTAGGTGGGCTTTGGATCAGGCAAATTCAGATTTTTAAAGATAGACAACGGCATCAGATTGATGCTTGCTCCCAAATCACAAAGGCACTTGTCGAATGACAACTTGCCTATGGTGCAAGGAATGGTGAAGCTACTTGGGTCCTTAAGCTTTGGAGGTAATTTTTGTTGCAATATAGCACTGCACTCTTCCGTTGGAGCAACAATATCAAGATCATCCAGTTTCACCTTCCTTGAAAGAATTCTTTTCATGAATTTCGCATCTAGGCATTTTCTCCAGAGCCTCAGCGAAAGGTATGTTGATGTGAAGTTTCTTTAACACCTCCAAAAACTTACCGAATTGTTTATCCAACTTTTGTTTTTGCAATCTCTTAGGAAAAGGTTATGGAGGATAAAGTTGTTTCTCCCCTGTATTACCCTCGGGCAAAGTGTGTTCAACAGTATTTTTCCTTGGTTCCCCCTCTTTCTCCTTTTTCTTTTATTCTTCATCTACAACTTCAGCTTCTCTATCTTTTGCTTTTTCAGCTTCAGCAACTTTTCCAGACCTTAAGATAATAGCTTTGACTTGCTCCTTAGCTTCCTTCCTTCCTAGCACTTCAGTACCACTGGGAAGTGTGCCAGGTTGACGATTGAGCAAGGCATTGGCTATTTGACTAATTTGATTCACCAAAGTCTTGATGGAAAATAGCCTGACTTTTGCACAACAGCTTTAGATCCTCGAAATCAGCACTAGAAGTGGAGCAGCACCTCCTTGTTGAGGATATGATTGCCTTTGAGCATATTGCTGAGGTTGTTGGAATCTAGGTGGATTAAACTATTTACTTACAGCTTGCTGATATGGTTGCAGAACAACATTCTGATTGTTGCTCTAGCTGAAATTAGGATAATTTCTATTATTAGGATGATAAGTAGCTGGCACAGGCTGCTGCAGTCGCTGATAATTATTCACATACTGAACAGATACATTAACAAGAGAACACTGATCCGTAGCATGAGAGCCTTCACAAAGCTCACAGACAATAGCTATCTGATTGACTCCATAGTTGGCTAAAGAGTCGACCTTCATAGACAGCGCTTGGAGCTACGCTGCAATAGTTGTAGTTGTATCAACTTCCAGAATACCTGCTACCTTCCAAGGCATCATCCTTTGAGTTGGGTTTTGATACTCATTTGCAGCCATAGTTTCAATGAAATTATAGGCCTCGATATAGCTTTTGGCCCACAAGGCGCCTCCAGAAGCTGCATCGAGCATGGGCTGAGATTGGGCCCCCAAACCATTATAGAACCCAGTGATCACCATCCAGTCAGGCATACCATGATGTGGACACTTTCTTAACATCTCCTTATAGCGCTCCCAAGCTTCGCACATAGATTCTGTTGGTTGCTGCACAAACTGAGTAAGAGCACTCCTCATAGCTGCAGTCTTGGTCATTGGATAGAACTTCACCAGAAACTTTTGCGCAAGATCTTCCCAAGTAGTGATGGACCCAGCTAGTAAAGAATGTAACCAGTCCTTAGCTTTATCCCTCAGAGAGAATTGGAAAAGTCTCAGCTTGATAGCCTCATCAGTAACACCATTATATTCGAAAGTACTGCAGATCTCGACAAAATTCCTGATATACATGTTGGGATCTTCAGTCGCAGCACCTCCGAAAGAAATAGAATTCTGCACCATCTGAATAGTGCCCGGCTTAATTTCAAAATTATTGGCCTCAATAGCCGGATGAATGATGCTTGACTGAATTTCATCAATTTTAGGCCGAGAAAAGTCCATAAGAGCTGGATCTGCTGGAACTATACGATAACCGATGATTACCGGTTCTTTCTTTTCACTCTCTTTGTCTGAATCTTCAAAATCTAACTTCTCCGGAATGTCAAGAAGTGAATCTGTCTCCTCAGCCGTATCTAGAGTCCTCTTGCGAGTGCGAGAACGTGTTTGCATAAATGCTTGCTAGAGTACCTAAAACACAACGGGAAACAATAAGTAACAAATCTTAATCAATGAGTCCTAACGACCACTGATGGCAAGTACATAAACTAAACAAATTAACACCGAGTCCCCAGCAGTGGCGCCAAAAACTTTTAGGCACAAAGCATGCGCTAAACACACATGAGATCATAACTTCATTACTACTTCATTCAATAGTTATTGTTATTACCCTTAGCATGTAACGGTGATGATATTAATCGAATAACACGAAACTGATAAAAGCCAACTTTCGTTGCACAATTACCATTCTACCAAGCATCCACAATTAAGACTGAAATTGAATAGGCATCAATTATGTTGAGACCCTATATCTCTACAGAATTTGAAAACATAACGATTTAAGCGTAAGTTATTCATTATGATTACACAGGGCAAGTAAAACGGTTAGAGTTACCCACTAATCATGCATACAATACATGAACCTATGCTAGCATGGCAAGTTCTAAATCTCAAGATTCACCGTCGCTTCACAAGAGATTAATAGGCTATCTTATATGTTCGCGACGCACATAAGACGAATAAGCACAACCTATGCTAGATATCATACAATCATCACATACCAAGGTATTAAACAATTAACTAAAGAAATCCATAGTAAATCTGCCACGACCCCATGATCACAATTAGCCCATGATAGAATTCATCGTCACCGTGGGTTCATATGAAAACATGATAATAATACAACGATATAAACTAATAAAAATACTTAATAAAAATAGAGTACATCACAAGAGTATTAAGGTTCAAAGTAAAGAAAACTAGCATCCACTGTTACAACGAATTAAAAGAATCACAAGATAACGTATGCTTCCACTTCTTTATTGTTGCGTGCTAAAATGGTCTTCTTAATCTTCTCTCCTTATTACTTGATCCTTGCTTGTCACTTGTTGTTGTGAAACGTCTCCCAAGATTGCTTATATAAGAGTCCACAAGAGACAGCGCCGTCAGAAGCCCAATAGAAGTCAAATTAGAAAATCCAAATTCTAAAATTACGACCCCAGGCGGCCGCCTCCATTCCCACGCGGGCGCTTGCTCTCCAGGAGGTCGCCTGCAAGCTCCAGGCGGGCGCCTGCACAGTTTCTAGAAAATTTCACTTCTTCTCTTCTGATTTTGCTGATTTCTTCGCACAACTCCCCGCAATTGATTCCAAGTACTTTCCTAGGCTTATTATGATGAAATCTTCCTAATTACGCAAGTTATACCCTGAAATGCAAACCTCTAAAAAAATGCATCAAATACACAAAATACTTGATTTCAAGACATCAATTGAAGCCATTATAAGACGTTCTAAGTGGTATAAAATGCCACTTATGACCGGCGGTCGACCGACCTCCGATCAACCCCAAATCGCGGGTGTTGATCGAAGCCGAGTCCCCAAACTCCTCTGAACTCCTATATCGAATACAACCCAGCCCTATTTCCAGTTTCTAGCATCATAGCGGCGAAATAAATCACAAAACTCGGAGACTCAGCTCCAATTTCTACATCCACATCCTTTCCAAATCAAATATGATTCTAATTTTTCTCCTCATCATTCTGATAATCTCTAATGGTCCTATTACTCATGCTTTAATACCTCAAATATACACTTATCCTCACCTACCCATTGGGCTACATCCGGTAGTCCGATGATGAACTCTATATGAGTTCTTACGCAATATCGCATCTAGACAAAATCCTAACACACTCGTCTCTAAGTACTATAACTTAATGCTCTGATACCATTTCTGTAACGCCCCCAAATCCGGGGTCAGGAATCTGGGTCGTCACGCCATCCTTCACTCATGTGTAACCTGGTATTGATTCAATAATCCAACAGACCCCAATCTCATACTCACACACACAAGTTATAGCCTTAGAAACGACGTACAAAATGTAATCTTCTTTTATTACACTCAAATGTACTTTACAGGATCTCAAACAATTATTTATAACCTCTACATGAAGTTACAATAATTACGACTGATATCTTATATCTATCTGATACTCTAGCACACCTGAGACAAAGCTGCCAGGGATCCTCCCCATGACTGCAAGCGACTAAGTCCCACACCGGCATACTGGTTATCTGTTGTGTTGTGTCATTTAAAAGAAGCAAGAGTGAGCTATAATGCCCAGCATAATAATGTACAATATGAAAATGATTGTATGATAAACTCATGTAAAACATCATATTTGATAGTTACATTTTATTCGAAAATAGTTTCCCTTGGTGATACACACCTTTTACGAAAATAATCCTTTGGTGGATTTTATTAACCTGCGAATACCTTAATAGTAAACCCAGCACCTAGGCTTGGGTTACGGTATTGCATCACAATTCCAATCGGAAGAATAGAACATTCGTTGGAGCCACCGCATACGATGATCAGTCATACTACGATAAAAGTAACCTTTTCTACTAGTAGAAGGACGACACCTTCGTATCCCGGTTATCACCCTTGCTGCATACAGGCTATGTGTCCTCATTTCGGGTATACACATACTTCGCAGGTCCTTAGGTACATATTGTACCATCTCCTACGGTACCAGTAGTCTATCCAATACATGAAGTACTTGGATCCTATCCCTCCCTTGTCCTTTAGGATATCCTATCATATCTCGAGAACTCGAACCACATCGTAGGTCCGCCAAGTGTTTTGCTTGTTGATAGGCATAGCTTTACTTTATATAAATATATGTACTTCCGAAAGTTTTTGCAGGAAGTAATAAGGATGTGAGTTGACCGTTGTCAACAGAGAATTAAATAAGAGGAGAAAGTTTGTCCTTGAAACTATATTTAAAATATTAAATAAGTCGGGGTAATATTCTCCGACGATCTGAAACTACTCGAATGATTTTTCGGAATCAGAAAGTATGTTTTAAATCAGGATCTATGATTTTTAAATCAATAATAAACCCTTTAATGAATAATAAATAATTAAATGATATTCGATAAATAATTAAACCGTGAATGAGTTTACTCTTTAAAATAATATTTGAAATAATATTCCTCAACTAATTTATGTTTACGTAATTTAAAGTAATCTTTAATATTTAATCGGGTTTGAAATAAATAAGCGTTGGAGAATACTTCTCCTATAATAAATGATTAGTAGATAAATAATTCTTGTCCGAACGATAAAGTATAGTTAAGGGAATACGATCTTTGGAAATTGTTTTAATAAAAGTTCGAGCTATTTTTAATGTTTGCAAGTGGACATTGAGTCCCTTTAAAACGTACTACTATGGACTTGTAATCGTCCTATAATATCACCAAAATGATTCCCGGGTTTTTATAAGCTTACACCGACCGACTCTCGGTCTAAATATAACATTTCGAACTCGGTATGAACATATACTAGAAATTATCAACAATTGAGTAATGTAATACATCTCAAACTTCTTAAAACATTTTAAAGCAATCTCATGCATATATCACATTTTTGTAAAATATTCACAATACAACAGTTCTTAAAAGGTAGGGTTTGAAAACTTGCCTGGGTATCTCGAGGTGGAGGATGCTCTAGGTTCCGCTCGGAAATCTATAACCATAAACACAATTCATTTCGTTAGGTCTCGTTCTAATTTACGGCGACTCGCACTCATGCGCTACTTATTATGCACCCTCTCAATTTATACTACCTTTATTATTCCTTTAAGTCCTTATTCACATCACGGTCGCTTCATTTTTCTAAGTATCTTAGGTTCATTCTCTTTATCGTCGCCGGCTCCGCTTATGGATTCTTACGGTTTCTACTCGCCCAGTCTCGGCTCCGATATGTTTATAAAATTGAGAAATCATTATTTTCACTTGAAATTTTTGTGGCAGTTAGGAAACTCAAAATTTTACTCTCTGTAAAAATTTCATGATTTATGAACACTTTTTAAGTCAATCCTTTATATTTTCAAAGTTCGTAATTCGTAGCAGTTTTTGTCGCGTAAATCACTTTTAGTAAATCGGCCATAAGTTTTGATCCGTAAATCGGAATCAAGCGATTCAAGCGCCTAAATGATCCTTATAACATTTTCTATCATAAAAAGGGTTATTTTTCAAGAAACTACAGTTTAAAACTTTGGGACTTTCTGTAGAAACTTAAAGTTATGATTCGTTGGTTTTAACGGAGTTACGTTTACGATCAGGGTTTCGTTTACGCCCTAACTCTTAACACAACCACCAAAAATCATCATTTCATCATCAGCACAAAAACTCCGCTCAAGAATCATCATGTTATTTAGGCAACAACAATCAACCTTAAATCTACTTAACTTAAACATCAAGATTTCATCACTACCACTTCTAAAACTAGGTTTACTACCACATACTAAATGGATCTTAAAAATGAATCTTAAATAAAGTTGGGCCAAAAGATTTTTACCTTTCTTGAAAGCTTGAGATGTGTTATTGAGGATGGTGGAGTCTTGGGAGTGCTTGGCATGGTTTTTGGAACCTAAAACCACCATTGAAATCAAGAAACCAAAGAGGGGTTACTATTCACACTATTCACTAGTGACTTTCTTGATTTTATTTCACCAATCAAACCTTGATAAAAAGAGATGAAATAATTTTTTTACCTTAGTTTGATTGTTAGGAAGCTTGAGAATTAATGGGATGATTTTACCATGGCTAGATTTTGAGTTTTGAATTTGAATTTGAATTTCTCCCCTTTTCTTGATTTTGCCAAATGGAAGCAATGTGGAAGGGGGTATTTATGCTTGCTTCCTTGGGTGCTTCTAGGAAATGGGGTGGTGATATCTTCCACTTGATTTTTATTCTTCCTAGTATAGCATTCTAGGGTTATTCCTTGTTGCAAATCTTGGGTACCAAATCCAAGTAGCTTGCTAGCTTACAAGCTAAACTACATGTGTTAGCTTCCTTAGCACACTATTTGGCTAGCTTGCTTGATCATCCTATGGTTAGCTCACTATTTGATGATGTAACCATGGTTACTTTCTTACCATGGTTAGTTGGTGCATTACATTTATTTAATCGTTTACGCGTTCGCTCGGTTGCTTAAACGTTTTCGTAATACTTACTCGTAAATGGTTCGCGACGTAATTCCTTTTGTATTTATTCCTTATATTTTGAATTATCATACTTGAATATAAATCCGTAGGGTTTTAATCTCGTAATTATATTATGATTCCCGTAATCCTCGATGAGTCTTAAATACGGTCATTTTTTAAAGTTCATTTTCTTTGAAAACTAATAACGTTAACATACACTCATTTGGTACGTATAATCGTAATATCAACTCCGAAACTCATTTTCTCATGCACTACATAGTGTGGGCTCAAAAGTTTTTCCCGTCCGTCAGGGTTATTATTCATTAAACGTTTTACCAGGTCTCAAAAATTCAAGTTATTATATTACAATTCATAAAGGTCTTTTACCGATGTCAAAAATATGGGTTCTTACAGTCTTCCCCCTTAAAAGGATTCTGTCCCGGAATCAGTTCAGAAACAGGTAGGGATATGCTTCTCGCATGACAACCTCGAGTTCTCATGTTGACCATGCTGTATTTGATCTTTTCGTAAAATTTCCAATCACCCATCCAATATATTTCCGGGTACTCGTCCTTGTAGTCTTATGACCTCTACATGTTACTCGACATACACTAAGTCTGGCTACGATTTTATTAGCTCATTTTCAATCATATGTTTGGTTTTGACGGTTAAATTTCCTAACCTTGATTCGTGGTACTCGTTATAAACTTGGTGACCGTTCGACAATGGTGCTAATTTATAAGTCAACTTTCTTAGTCCTTTAATTCTTCAACTGGTCCAATAAATCTTGGGTTCAATATTTCTTTCCCTTTAGAATCTCATCACTCCCTCCTCGGGAGGTACTTTCAACAATACTTGGTCCGCTACTTCGTACTTTCTGTCTTTATAGTCCTGGTCCGCATATCTCTATTGTTTGTCCTGGGCTGCCACTAGATGGGTTCTGATAAGTTCTAGGAATTCCTTTGGTCTGTTGACTCAACGATGGTCCAAGTATCTTCAGCTTACCAACTCCTTCCCAATCCCAAGGGAGAACAATTCTTTCTTCAGTACATGATTTATAGCCGTTCCAATGCCCGTACGATAACTCATTATTATCGGTGATTCAATTAACGTCAACTGGTAACTTCATCTCTCTTAAAATTGATAATATGGACAATTAGCGCATCTTCTAGTGTTTGGAATCATCCTTCAACTTATTCATTTCTCCTACATCGCTCCTACTAGTGCTAGAGTTTTATTCCTTAACGTTTTCCTATTTTGGCGCAGCCTCTCCGTCGATTAAGTCATGTAAGAAGTTCTCATTGCATTTCTACATGCTCGTCTCCTGCTACACGCTTAGCACTAGATTTAACATTTCTTCCCGTAGTAACGTAAGGCACGTCCTCGTCCTGTTGCCATCTTGAAGGAAGCACCATTTCATACGCAATTGATTGACACGTTTTAGGATCGTGGAACGTTCAGCTTCCGTCATCGGTCGGACTTCTTTAATCATTCCCTGTATAATTTCTATAGTACTACGATACCTTCTGGGTCATACTTGTTATTCTCGCTAGTGCCTTAGACGTATTCACGTTTATTGGTATCTGCTACCAGTGGCCTTTATAGGGCGTGTACGATCTTCTTTGCCTTCTATCAGCTCGGACAATGACATCCTTCATTCTTTCACGATGTCCTTCATAAGGGATATCGGCGACTATTTTTCGTATGCTAGCGTGGTGAGTACATCAACACGAATTATCTGTCAACAATAGACGATTCTCCAAACCGTTCCAAATAAAAGGTAAGCCGCTAAAGTATTTTAAATGGTCAGGATAGTCCTCTCATTCAACTTGTCGATTTGAGAACTCTAAGTCATTCCTCCGTCCGTCCTTTTTCGCAAAATATCTTGGGAAATCCCATTAATTAAATCTTGGGTCCTTGCGTGGCACAGTCGTCACAGGGTCTCTCGGTCCCAATTATCTCTTCCGCGTTCATAACAATTTTGTAGAGTGGACATCTATCATTTGCATACTAAATTAAGCGGTCTTATTTAATCTATCACTCAAAATCCTCAAATAGCACGACGGCTAACTTGATTCTTGATAATCCTCCTTCAAAATATATTATAATTAACTCTTACTCCTATTTGGGTCATCTACAAGTCGAAATTGCCAAAATTTTAACCCTCGCCTTTCCGTTTTCATTTTCAACCATGTCGAATACTTACTTACCTACTCAATGACATCTCTTTTCATATTCTATCATGACTAATATCTGTTTACATTTTTAGGCATCTTAAGTCTTCTTGTTAAGTAGTAAAGCGTTCTTTTCATGCGATCCTTCTCATCAGTTATTCTGAGATTTGTCATCCTCAATATATCTTTTCCTACTTAAAGTGTCGGCCACCACATTGGCCTTTCCTTGATGATAATAGATTTCTCAATCATGGCCTTTGATCAATTTGACTATAGCCTCTATCTCGTGTCCAGTGTAAAAAAAAATTCCAAAATTTTCTCATAAGTAAACTCCTTGTCCCTTTCAGTCCGAACCTTATCGCAATTATTCTAGATTATTATTAGAAGGCCTTATGTCACGGTCCTTAAGCTGCGTAGACATATCATTAGACTTCACGCAACATCCTATTTTTATCATCGAGTAATTCTAGTACGGGATTGCTACTAACCTTGCCTTCAATTCTTAAAAATCTTATTCCTCAAATTCATACATGCTTGGTTTTTCCCAAATTTATTAGCACCTTTCACGATAATGTTTCATAGAAGTGTACCTCACTAATCAAGTTGTATCCCTATTTTCGTTCTTCTATAACCATATTAATGATACTTATGATAATAACAAAACATGGTATTCCCTTTTTAAAACAACTTACTCATTACGATGCTCCGATTGCACCATCATAGCACTGAGCTTTCAGTCTCATATTATAACACTTGGTTCTCAACTATACCTCTTCGTTGTTAGGAAGGCAATTAGCCTTGGAAAATTGATTTTCACGATATCGATGAAATTTAGACAATCTTGACAAGATTTCAAAATCTAACATCTGAACAAATAATGAGCTCCGAATAAAAGAGTAACAACACTCAGAAGATTTATAACTTGGAAGGAAGAATATAACAAGGATTATCCTTCCATGTCCTTAGAATTCTATATTGTGATATTATGGAGAATATCCATTGAAAGCAATGATTGCTGAATAATAACATCATACGAATGATACTTGTAAGATTTTCCCATTGAAAGAATACTTTTCTTTTCAAATAATTAAAGAAATATTGAATAACATCTTTAATAAATGGTTAACCATTGAGGTCTCAAAGAGGTGTTATTTTGAAAGAAGAAATTTTATCCAATAATTAATAAATAAGGAAGTATATTGTTCTTCAATCACTTTATGATTTAATTGGATATTTATATAAATGAAAGAATAAAATATTTCATGAACAAAATATTTCATAAAATTGAATATGAATTCTCATTTGAGTGGATGACCTAGTTAGGTCTCAATTAAATCAATCTTTGAAAATTTCATCAATAATTAAATTTTTGCATATATAATGCACTCTGTAAAATAAAAAAAAATTGATTGGAAGTGGATCTTAGAAAAATAATAACTAGTCCATATCAAGCAATATTATAAACCGACTAAGAAAATGGTCAGCTTAATTGGTTTGGCCCATAGCAACTAGCTAGAACGATTAGCTAGGCATTCATCGAATTAATTAAAATTTCGACTAGTTAGTACATTAACTAGTCATTCATGAGAATATATACAACTAAGCATATCTCAGTTTGTTTGAAAAAAATCTCAACATCGTAACCACTGAAGAAATTTGTGGCTACCCGGATGACGATTTTGAAATAAAGAGTTTTCAATTTTTTTGGGCCGAGAAAGACAATTATAACTCTGAATCGTGTGGTCTTGGCATCGGAACAATCGATAGCCTCTTATCAAATATTTCTTGCCAAATAAAAGGGTACACTCAGAGGTGTCCTCGTTCACATACTTTGTCATATTCTCAAATAGAATTAAATTTGGAATACCAATACCAAATTGATACCCTTACTATGATTTTAAAGTTCAATATATAATTTCATCACGATTAAAAGAAAAGAATTCCCGAGGAATATATGGATATTAGATCATCCATGTTTTTAACAATTTGTTAGATATTTAAAATTTCGACTGAGAAGAGTAAGTATGAAAGAAGAATCAAATGAAGATACTCATTATGAATATTCATCGATGAATTTGAGGGGGAAAATTTGTAATAAAAAAAATCTCTTGGATAATTGAAATGAAATATAAATATCTCTGAGTTGAACAAGAAGATCATAATCTATGAATGAAAGTTCATGGATTAACTAAAAGGATTGAACAAGTCCTAATACGGAGAAAGACTATTCAAGATGGTCACATCAGAAGTTCAAAGTAGGGAACGAAAAGGATTGCCTAATATGACTTATCAAGGCAATACGAATGATCAACAATTTGGAGGGAGTAACGTAACAGTGAGTAGGTGCCAAAATATTTTACTGATTATCCTAACTCTCGTCATTATCCATCTGAGGATGATCCCACCACTTCTTCTTCGTAATTCCATGTTTCAAATTGTTTCTCTTTCAACATCATTTTAAAATCGCTTACTAACTTGACTTTCGCACGTATATCTGTCATTCCGGTGTTTTACCTCGAAGACCTTACTCAGAAATATTCCAAAAACATCTGTTAAGCCGATAGTTGCCTGCTACACGCATCGGTTACTACCTATAAGTGGCCAGTTCCCCCTGGGAACAGATCAAAGAGATCTCTTAGGGATCTCAATGCAGTCCATAAGTTCAGTGGCATGTGTGTGTAATTGAACATACGTTACTGAATATATTAGAGGTCTACGTGTATATATACATAGCCTCTGACATCATATCAATTGAAGAATTCCGCTCTAGACTCACTGGTCTATCCTTTTTTTTTAAAGGTCATAAGATCGAACCATCGCTCGTTGTAATCTTACGCCATTTAATTATAGACATGCCATCAATTCTTGACGCTCTTGATCTCTGAGCTAAACCATCATAACCCTTCATGTTAAGCGCACTAATAATATCATGTAATGTACTGATCCTACGATTATATTCTTATATTACATTCAAATATTTCTTAACAAAATTAAAATCCTTAAGGGCATATTAGGCACTATTCCTGCTGAATTTGTTATTAATACGATATTCAAATCCTCATTGGTAAAATGACATTGTCAACTAGTTTGGGCCAATAACCTCAACTGTATACTAATAATTAGACTTCATGGTCCTCACATGTGATGCCCCTTCACGGGCAACCTATAAGAACTACGAGTAACCAGACTCGTGTTATCACAATGAACATATGGTGTTGGTAATACCGTATTTACCCCAATTGCCCTGGAGACTCAGCTCCAAGTTCTACATCCACATCCTTGCCAAATCAAATATGATTCTAATTTTTCTCCTCATCATTCTGATAATCTCTAATGGTCCTATTACTCATGCTTTAATACCTCAAATATATACTTATCATCACCTACCCATTGGGCTACATCCGGTAGTCCGATGATGAACTCTATATGAGTTCTTACGCAATATCACATCTAGACAAAATCCTAACACTCTCGTCTCTAAGTACTATAACTTAATGCTCTGATACCATTTCTGTAATGCTCCCAAATCCGGGGTTAGGAATCTGGGTCGTCACGCCATCCTTCACTCATGTGTAACCTGGTATTGATTCAATAATGCAACAAACCCCAATCTCATACTCACACACACAAGTTATAGCCTTAGAAATGACGTACAAAATGTAATCTTCTTTTATTACACTCAAATGTACTTTACAGGATCTCAAACAATTATTTATAACCTCTACATGAAGTTACAATAATTACGACTGATATCTTATATCTATCTGATACTCTAGCACGCCTGAGATAAAGCTTCCAGGGATCCTCCCCATGACTGCAAGCGACTAAGTCCCACACCGACATACTGGTTATCTGTTGTGTTGTGTCATTTAAAAGAAGCAAGAGTGAGCTATAATGCCCAGCATAATTATGTAGAGTGGACATCTATCATTTGCATACTAAATTAAGCGGTCTTATTTAATCTATCACTCAAAATCCTCAAATAGCACGACGGCTAACTTGATTCTTGATAATCCTCCTTCAAAATATATTATAATTAACTCTTACTCCTATTTGGGTCATCTACAAGTCGAAATTGCCAAAATTTTAACCCTCGCCTTTCCGTTTTCATTTTCAACCATGTCGAATACTTACTTACCTACTCAATGACATCTCTTTTCATATTCTATCATGACTAATATCTGTTTACATTTTTAGGCATCTTAAGTCTTCTTGTTAAGTAATAAAGCGTTCTTTTCATGCGATCCTTCTCATCAGTTATTCTGAGATTTGTCATCCTCAATATATCTTTTCCTACTTAAAGTGTCGGCCACCACATTGGCCTTTCCTTGATGATAATAGATTTCTCAATCATGGCCTTTGATCAATTTGACTATAGCCTCTATCTCGTGTCCAGTGTAAAAAAAAATTCCAAAATTTTCTCATAAGTAAACTCCTTGTCCCTTTCAGTCCGAACCTTATCGCAATTATTCTAGATTATTATTAGAAGGCCTTATGTCACGGTCCTTAAGCTGCGTAGACATATCATTAGACTTCACGCAACATCCTATTTTTATCATCGAGTAATTCTAGTACGGGATTGCTACTAACCTTGCCTTCAATTCTTAAAAATCTTATTCCTCAAATTCATACATGCTTGGTTTTTCCCAAATTTATTAGCACCTTTCACGATAATGTTTCATAGAAGTGTACCTCACTAATCAAGTTGTATCCCTATTTTCGTTCTTCTATAACCATATTAATGATACTTATGATAATAACAAAACATGGTATTCCCTTTTTAAAACAACTTACTCATTACGATGCTCCGATTGCACCATCATAGCACTGAGCTTTCAGTCTCATATTATAACACTTGGTTCTCAACTATACCTCTTCGTTGTTAGGAAGGCAATTAGCCTTGGAAAATTGATTTTCACGATATCGATGAAATTTAGACAATCTTGACAAGATTTCAAAATCTAACATCTGAACAAATAATGAGCTCCGAATAAAAGAGTAACAACACTCAGAAGATTTATAACTTGGAAGGAAGAATATAACAAGGATTATCCTTCCATGTCCTTAGAATTCTATATTGTGATATTATGGAGAATATCCATTGAAAGCAATGATTGCTGAATAATAACATCATACGAATGATACTTGTAAGATTTTCCCATTGAAAGAATACTTTTCTTTTCAAATAATTAAAGAAATATTGAATAACATCTTTAATAAATGGTTAACCATTGAGGTCTCAAAGAGGTGTTATTTTGAAAGAAGAAATTTTATCCAATAATTAATAAATAAGGAAGTATATTGTTCTTCAATCACTTTATGATTTAATTGGATATTTATATAAATGAAAGAATAAAATATTTCATGAACAAAATATTTCATAAAATTGAATATGAATTCTCATTTGAGTGGATGACCTAGTTAGGTCTCAATTAAATCAATCTTTGAAAATTTCATCAATAATTAAATTTTTGCATATATAATGCACTCTGTAAAATAAAAAAAAATTGATTGGAAGTGGATCTTAGAAAAATAATAACTAGTCCATATCAAGCAATATTATAAACCGACTAAGAAAATGGTCAGCTTAATTGGTTTGGCCCATAGCAACTAGCTAGAACGATTAGCTAGGCATTCATCGAATTAATTAAAATTTCGACTAGTTAGTACATTAACTAGTCATTCATGAGAATATATACAACTAAGCATATCTCAGTTTGTTTGAAAAAAATCTCAACATCGTAACCACTGAAGAAATTTGTGGCTACCCGGATGACGATTTTGAAATAAAGAGTTTTCAATTTTTTTGGGCCGAGAAAGACAATTATAACTCTGAATCGTGTGGTCTTGGCATCGGAACAATCGATAGCCTCTTATCAAATATTTCTTGCCAAATAAAAGGGTACACTCAGAGGTGTCCTCGTTCACATACTTTGTCATATTCTCAAATAGAATTAAATTTGGAATACCAATACCAAATTGATACCCTTACTATGATTTTAAAGTTCAATATATAATTTCATCACGATTAAAAGAAAAGAATTCCCGAGGAATATATGGATATTAGATCATCCATGTTTTTAACAATTTGTTAGATATTTAAAATTTCGACTGAGAAGAGTAAGTATGAAAGAAGAATCAAATGAAGATACTCATTATGAATATTCATCGATGAATTTGAGGGGGAAAATTTGTAATAAAAAAAATCTCTTGGATAATTGAAATGAAATATAAATATCTCTGAGTTGAACAAGAAGATCATAATCTATGAATGAAAGTTCATGGATTAACTAAAAGGATTGAACAAGTCCTAATACGGAGAAAGACTATTCAAGATGGTCACATCAGAAGTTCAAAGTAGGGAACGAAAAGGATTGCCTAATATGACTTATCAAGGCAATACGAATGATCAACAATTTGGAGGGAGTAACGTAACAGTGAGTAGGTGCCAAAATATTTTACTGATTATCCTAACTCTCGTCATTATCCATCTGAGGATGATCCCACCACTTCTTCTTCATAATTCCATGTTTCAAATTGTTTCTCTTTCAACATCATTTTAAAATCGCTTACTAACTTGACTTTCGCACGTATATCTGTCATTCCGGTGTTTTACCTCGAAGACCTTACTCAGAAATATTCCAAAAACATCTGTTAAGCCGATAGTTGCCTGCTACACGCATCGGTTACTACCTATAAGTGGCAAGTTCCCCCTGGGAACAGATCAAAGAGATCTCTTAGGGATCTCAATGCAGTCCATAAGTTCAGTGGCATGTGTGTGTAATTGAACATACGTTACTGAATATATTAGAGGTCTACGTGTATATATACGTAGCCTCTGACATCATATCAATTGAAGAATTCCGCTCTAGACTCACTGGTCTATCCTTTTTTTTAAAAGGTCATAAGATCGAACCATCGCTCGTTGTAATCTTACGCCATTTAATTATAGACATGCCATCAATTCTTGACGCTCTTGATCTCTGAGCTAAACCATCATAACCCTTCATGTTAAGCGCACTAATAATATCATGTAATGTACTGATCCTACGATTATATTCTTATATTACATTCAAATATTTCTTAACAGAATTAAAATCCTTAAGGGCATATTAGGCACTATTCCTGCTGAATTTGTTATTAATACGATATTCAAATCCTCATTGGTAAAATGACATTGTCAACTAGTTTGGGCCAATAACCTCAACTGTATACTAATAATTAGACTTCATGGTCCTCACATGTGATGCCCCTTCACGGGCAACCTATAAGAACTACGAGTAACCAGACTCGTGTTATCACAATGAACATATGGTGTTGGTAATACCGTATTTACCCCAATTGCCCTGGAGACTCAGCTCCAAGTTCTACATCCACATCCTTGCCAAATCAAATATGATTCTAATTTTTCTCCTCATCATTCTGATAATCTCTAATGGTCCTATTACTCATGCTTTAATACCTCAAATATATACTTATCATCACCTACCCATTGGGCTACATCCGGTAGTCCGATGATGAACTCTATATGAGTTCTTACGCAATATCACATCTAGACAAAATCCTAACACTCTCGTCTCTAAGTACTATAACTTAATGCTCTGATACCATTTCTGTAATGCTCCCAAATCCGGGGTTAGGAATCTGGGTCGTCATGCCATCCTTCACTCATGTGTAACCTGGTATTGATTCAATAATGCAACAAACCCCAATCTCATACTCACACACACAAGTTATAGCCTTAGAAATGACGTACAAAATGTAATCTTCTTTTATTACACTCAAATGTACTTTACAGGATCTCAAACAATTATTTATAACCTCTACATGAAGTTACAATAATTACGACTGATATCTTATATCTATCTGATACTCTAGCACGCCTGAGATAAAGCTTCCAGGGATCCTCCCCATGACTGCAAGCGACTAAGTCCCACACCGACATACTGGTTATCTGTTGTGTTGTGTCATTTAAAAGAAGCAAGAGTGAGCTATAATGCCCAGCATAATAATGTATAGTATGAAAATGATTGTATGATAAACTCACATAAAACATCATATTTGATAGTTACGTTTTATTCGAAAATAGTTTCCCTTGGTGATACACACCTTTTACGAAAATAATCCTTTGGTGGATTTTATTAACCTGCGAATACCTTAATAGTAAACCCAACACATAGGCTTGGGTTACGGTATTGCATCAAAATTCCAATTGGAAGAATAAGACATTTGTTGGAGCCACCGCATACGATAATCATTCGTACTACGATAAAATTAACCTTTTCTACTAGTAGAAGGACGACACCTTCGTATCCCGGTTATCACCCTTGCCGCATACGGGCTATGTGTCCTTATTTCGGGTATACACACACTTCGCAGGTCCTTAGGTACATATTGTACCGTCTCCTACGGTACCAATAGTATATCCAATACACGAAGTACTTGGATCCTACCCCTCCCTTGTCCTTTAGGAAATCCTATCATATCTCGAGAACTTGAACCACATTGAAGTTCCCCCAAGCGTTTTGCTTGTAGATAGGCATAGCTTTATGTTAGTCTCTTAACAATATGACAAGAATTACAGAAGGGGGGTTGAATGGAATTCTTGAAACTTTTTCTCTAAATAAAAATGTTCTAACTCGAATCTATATATGAGTGTGAATTGATTAGCACAATGCGGAATAGTTACTTAAATGAATCAAAACACAAGTAATTAAAAATAAGAGTCTTTATAAACTTTCTGGTGGATTTGAATGATTCCACCAGAAATATATTTATATATCGAGAGAACTCTGTGTGCAAAATGCTCACAGCTGCTCACAAATATTGAACAAATAAGAGTACAGAGAAATGCTAAGAATTCTGCTTACAAATGTTTCTCTTCTTGTATCTTAGATTCCATAGTTCCTTAGTTGTTACTTCTTGGTTTATATATATCACCAAGATTACAAAGTAATGAGACAGGATAATAAAACAAAAACTATCTAGTCTATTACAATGCTACTTCATTACTCTATTCCAGCATCTTTGAATATCTTCATAATAACATGGAAATGGCAATGCTTCTTTGTTCTCTAAAACCCAGTTGAATAGGCTACCACATTCCATTTGCATCCACTCGACGCATGTGACTGTGTTGTCACTATCAACAGATATTTGAATTCTCTATCCGTCGGGTTCATGATCATCCGTTGAGATATTGATCATCCGTCGAATTCATTGTTTGTTCATCCGTCGGGTAGCAATCAGGCACTTGACTTCCACTTATGCCGAATTACAAGACATCATCTATGTACAATTAATCAACCTATTCTGCATATCTAACTAAAGTCATCATGACTTAAGTACTACTACAGATTCTAAACAATGTGTATGCAGAAATGTGCTACAGACTTATTGTTACATAAACTACTCACTCGATGGATAATAAGTCATCATCCGTCGGGACTGTATTGAGTCATCTGTCGGGACTATAAACCTTATCCGTCGAGTGCTACATAATTTCACTAAGTAAAATCTACCAAGGTGTTTTGTTCATAAAATCATCAAGTACACAACATATACACAACAATCTCCCGCAATTTATGTCTACTGGAATTGTAGCCATAAATTAAGAGACACTTGATGATAACAAAATACCTTAAAAATACTTTTAAAAGACAGTAGATAATACGGAAAAGTGCTTCAATTAACAAAATGTACAAAGTTTTGCTCACAGTCATTTTTAAGATGCTCCTCTAGCCTGAGCAGATCTATCTAATTCCTTGAAGGTCTGGATCTCTTTCCAAGCTTTCTGTTGTTTTCTTCAATCTGATTTTGGAGCTTCCTGTGGAATTCTAGTTCATCATATTCTGAGAGATTTAGCTTTCCTTGCATTTCCAAAAGAGTCTCATTGCTGGAGATGCTCAATTGGTCTTCTAATCTGAAAAATCTTCTCACACCTTTGTCATCCATGAACTCCATCAGCCAGTAGGGTCTTTGGGAGTGCATCTTTAGCTCTAACACTCCTTAGCTCTTCAATCTTCTTCAGTACCAATCTTCTTGCAGTAATATTGAACCCAAAGTTCTTTTTGAAGGTTGAATAAACTTTAATCAGTACAGCTTGGCTTTCTTGAAGGATCCTGTGAAGTGGCCACTGTATCTCCTTTCCTCCTTTGTACTTGAACACTAACCTTTCAGGTAGGTTTCTATATGCATCAATTCCTCTCACTTCATCTAGTTCATCTAGATAGAGGTTTAGATCATAAAATTCTTTGATGTCACACAAGTACATGTAATCTCCCTTACTGACTTTAGATTGAGCTTTGATTAGAGATTTGGATTTGAGAGGTGACAGCTTCACTTTCTTGACTGCTCTTGACTTTGTTCTCTTTGGCTTGTTAAGGATTGGCAAATAGAAGTCAGGAATTGGTATGTTCTCCCATTCTACTGGTTCATCCTTAGGCACTATAGGTTCACCATGGATGTTCCTGTAAGGATCCACCACTTTGATATCTTCAAATACCACAGAGGGTTTTGATGTTTGAGTTGTAGTTGGAGTGGATTCCTTGGGAAACTGATTTTCCAATTCCATATCAACCATGTCCAGTTTCCTTTTAGTTCTTTTAGCCAATTCCTTGATTCTTGGAGATTTCTTCTGTTGTTCAACTTGCTTCTTTGATTCAATAACTTCAGATGGCTGAGAAGGAATTTTGTTGTGATGAATTTACAGCATGTAGCTTGGCCAAGATGGCAATTTGCTCTTTCTTTTGTTTAGTCTTTTTAGCATCCAGCGCAGCTTACTTCTTTTCCTGCTTCAATCTAACCTTTTCTTCTCTCTTTGCTTGAGCAAATTGAGGATGTCCAGCCACCACACAAATTTCTTTCCCATTCCTGAAAATTTTAGCTATTCTCCTTTTTGAAGCTGGGTCAGATGGATTTTTATAGAAAGTAATTGATCTTGACAGAAGTTCCTTTTCATCAGGCTTAGGTGTCTCATACACAGTATGCAAAGGGTTCTTTATGCTGATTTTAAGTAGTTTACCCTTGGTTTCAGAATTATTTAAGCCTTTGGAGATTTGATGCAGGATGGTTGTCCTCTTTCCAGATAGTTCATGCTCATCTCATTCACACTAATTTGCTTGACTTGAGAGTGATGGATGGCTGACTTAACTGGCTCTTTGACAAGTTCAAACTTCTTCTGTATTTCCTCATCAATCTTCTCCCAGTTGACTAAACTCAACTTCTCCTTATCAGCTGCTCTTATGTTGGTTGCTGCTGCATTGATCAGATCAATACTATCTGTAACTGGTGGCTTTGAGATAGTAATTAAAGGCATAATTACTTTACTGATATGAATCTGAAGCCTCTCCCCCTCACTTGGTCCTTTCTCCCCCTTTTTGTTATCATCAAGTTGAGCAGAGGAGGAGTATTAAGAAGCCACCAATTTTTGAAGTAGATCTGTCTGTTGGGCTTGATGAAGATGAATGGCTATTAAAGAAGCTTCCATGGCTGGCATTCTTGTGTCCAAGGCATCTATCTTGTTTACAAGATCAGAATTTTTCCTTAATTGCCTCTTGATGTCAAGCATTGTAGCTTCTGGAAGTTTAGAATCTAGCTTGTCTGAAATGGCCTTCTTCATCTCCTCAATATCACCCTTCATGGTGTTTACATCCCTAGCATGCTGGAAGCCCTGGATTTGTTAAAGTTGTAGGGAGGCTAGATGTGCCTGAAGGAGCTTCTTGATACTGGCATTAGTAGTGGTTTGAAGAGCAGTATTTGTCTGATTGATTAGTTGGATCAGGGTGGTCTTGAAGTAGTGCTCATCACAGTACTTTGAGAATGCCCATGATGGAATACCTGATCTTGAACTTGAGCCTACTTCTCCCCCTATGTCAATTGTCTCATCTTCACTATCCCCACTCTCATCACCAAAGAAATCAGCTGAACCACATGTCTCATAGTCCACATCACCAGCTGTAGAAGGCAAAGCTGTGATGGCATCCTTAGCTCTCATCATAGATGTTAGGGCGAAAACACGCGCTAATATTCACGCAAGTATACGCGTTCGCAAGTAATATAGAATACTTTCTAGTTCGTTCCCTCAGAGACTCAGACTAAATTATTGTCTAATTAAACTCACTCACCAATGTATGATTACTTCTCAATGTTAAGATAATAACACTTAAAATTGTTGATTAAATATTAACTATAATTAACTACTTAATTAACCACTTAACTAACACTTCAATTTATCAATAATAAAACACTCATTAGTTCACAACTTCATTATTACTTCCTTCTATAGCCATTGTTATTACCTTTAGCATGTGACAATGATGATATTAATCGAATAACACGAAACTGATAAAAGCCAACTTTCATTGTACTAATACCATTCTACCAAGCATCCACAATTAAGATAGAAGTTGAATAGTCATCAATTATGTTGAGTTCCTATATGTCTATAGAAATTGACAACACAACGATTTAAGCTCAAGTTATTCCTTTTGATTACATAGGGCAAATAAAACTGTTAGAGTTACCCACTAATCATGCACAACGTACATGAACCTATGTTAGCATGGCAAGTTCTAAATCTCAAGATCCACCGTCGCTTCACAAGAGATTAACACCCTATCTTATATGTTCGCGACGCACATAAGACGAATAGGCACAACCAATACTAGATATCATGCAATCATCACACACTAAAGTATTAAACAATTAACTAAAGAATTCCATAATAAATCTGTTGCAACCCCATGATCACGATTAGCCCATAATAGAACTTATCGCCATCATGGGTTCATATGAAATCATGATAAACAAACACAAGAAAATAATAACTAAACTAATTATATTAAAACAGAGTACGTCACAAGAGTAAATAAGTCAAAGCAAGAAAACTAGCATCCAACGTTACAACGAAACAAGAATCACAAGAAAATATGCTTCCTCTTCGTTGCGGTGTGCTAAATCGGTCTTCTTCCTTATCTCCTTCGCTTCTTGCGTAAAATACAATCTAAAACATAATCCCCTTAATACTCTCTGTGAAAACGTCTCAAATCTACCTATATAATAGTCCCATAAAACTCAGATTACATAGAAGTTGGAAGCCAAACAGAAGTAGAAGTCTAAAATAATTTATCTTTTTCCCCGACCCTGCGCGGCCGCTCAGCATAGCTGCGCGGGCACGCAGGTTGCTGCGCGGTCGCTCAGCATTGCTGCGCGGGCGCGCAGGCCTCTACTGGAAAAAATCCAGGTTTGCTCCGTTTCTTCGCCGTAATCTGCCCATTCCTTTCCTCTCACAATGGTGAACACATGCCAAGGCTTATTCTTGATGATTCCTCCCCCGAAATGCAACTAATACCCTGAAATGCATAAACACTAGAAAAACGCATCAAATACACAAAATACTTGATTTCAAGACACCAATTTAAGCCATTTTAAGACGTTCTAAGTGGTATAAAATGCCACTTATCACACCCCCAAACTTAAATCGATGCTTGTCCTCAAGCGTCACAGACTCAAAAACAAATAAAAATATGCATGAATGCAATCTATATGAAAATGCAACGATCCCCCTTACTACAATTAACCAACCAAATTGTCACATCTCAACGAATGCAGTTAGACAACTAAAGATCAATAAACTCATGCAAACGGACATACAACCAGAAACGTGGTGTGTGCAAATGCTTAACAGATATGCTTCGGAACTAGACCAATTACTATGACTAGACTATCCTCAAGGCAATCCTACGATTATACAAAGAATAAAAATTCTAGGCACAAAGTGATATAAAACACTACAAGAACTCTGGAGCTTACTACGGAATCGTGTTTTTTATTTACAACTCAAATGCTTATTTGACCGTGCAATGAGTGAGGTCCACAAAAGACTTATACAATGGTATCCATGTAACGAGCGTTAGGTTAGCGGATCCCAGACTCTAAAAGCCTTAGGTCACTAGGCACAAAGTCCCCTAAGAACTTAATAACTCGAATACCAAAGAGCCCACTCTTGATCAATTATGCAAAAAATTTTTTTTCTTAATAACTTCTGAGCAAGTGCGTTTCGCTTCATCTTGCTCAACCCTAGACTACTCGCAACATATGCGAGCCGGCTACTAGCCATTTGACGCCTAGCCACAACTAGCAACAACTTCCATATTTTTTTCTCCAAAATTTTTTCTTTTTTCATGTCTTTATCACTAAGAACCTATAATCGAATTCTAAGCATAATAAGTAGATTGACCTTGAAAACAACCAAATCATAACAACAATCTAGCCCTTACGCATTCTTTAAGACTTAGTGGACTTACAATTGTTTCTAGCATGCATATCAACCTACACAACTTAATATCACTTTAATGCTATCACTACACTCGCATCAATATCACAATTCAGTCGATAACTTATTGCAAAAGGGATCATGGTAAATGCATGAGCTACATGACATTCATAAAAAAAACTAAATGGCATAAATTATGCAACTATATGAACTAAACTATCATGAATATGCAACTAAATGACACACACACAATATTCCTTAACTACCACCCCCAAACTAAAAATCTTCACTGTCCTCAGTGAAAGTAGTAGAAAGGAACACAGGGTATACCTACTCGGAGTCATCATCATCATCACCCTCAGTGGGTGGAGTATCAGGCGGTGGGTATGCAGAGTCCTCACCAAAAACTAGCCAATGGATATCAGCTCCAAGGCCTCGAAAAGCAGTCCCTAACGCAAGGGTGAGCTCCTGAGCAAACCTGCTCTGCGTCTCATACATGGCATCCATCCACCGTGAAAGCCTCCTATACTGGGCATCACCCCCCTCCTGAGCTCTCGAAGAACCAGCCTCTCCATGCCCTGGCCTAGCCATAGTAGCACCTCCTGCTGGACGCCCTCCTGGAAGACGATAACCCAGCCCATGCTCCTCAGGCTCACCACCGATCCACTCCTGCATCCCATTCAGAGTGCCAGAATCAATCGGAGCTGCTGGCAACTGCAACTGCTCATGAGCCGGCCAGTTCACTCCCACTGCTCGGCATAGCTTCATAACCGTGGATGCATAAGGGATGTTCATATGCTTTGCTCCCCTCAAAAACTTCAGAATTCCTTGGTAGATAAACTCACCAAGGTCCACATAGTACTCATCATGCAGAATTCCCCACAACAACTGTGCTCTCTCAACTGTGACCTCGTGTGCATGTGAAGAAGGCAAAATATTAGCACATATAAATGCATTCCATGCACGGGCATACCTGTTCATGGCGATCGCCGGAAAGTGACGATACTCATTATTGCCTGGACTGCGGGTCCAAACTGTGCCCGGTCGACAGAGAGTCGCACAAATCAAATCCAAGTCAAAATCCTCAGCAGTCTTTTCATTCCAGTTCTCCTCCTCGGGCTTCCTCTCTCGCTGTCCAATCACACGGCGAATCGCCGCAGGATGATAATCAACAGTCAGCCCACGGACTACAGAAAACCCATTCTTTTCAGCCTTCGCGTTCGCGTAGAACTCGCGAACAACGCTCATCGGTACTGCTTCGGGTGACTCACAAAAAGCTATCCACCCCTTCTCTGCAATCATGGGCAACAACTCACCATCCCTCCCTGATGGTAAAAACCCCCTCTCCTTCAGAATCGGCTTCCACAACAGCCTAGTGTACTCTTCCTCCGCAGCTCTGTCAGTTAACTGAGGCCTTGCAGCAGTACCCCTCGATGAATCAGCAGTAGGAACTGTGCTGCTGCTGTCAATAGTGCGTGCTCTCTTGGGTGCCATTGATTCGTGAATAAAAGTGTGTAAGAACTGATTTTTGATGTTTGTGAGAGGGTTAAGTGTAGGAAGTTTTGTGGGAGATATGTAGGATAGGTGTATGTATATATAGGGTGTGGATTAGATTAATGTTTGGGAATTAAGGGATAAAATGATGGGATAGTGGGAACAATTCGTGGGTTTATGGGCTAAAACTGTTTTTGTATTTTTGTTTGTTTTTTTTTCTGAACTATAAAAAATTTTCTGGAACTCGACCCCTGCGCGGCCGCTCAGCATATCTGCGCGGGCGCGCAGCTTGTTGCGCGGCCGCTCAGCATAGCTGCGCGGGCGCGCAGAGGGTCTCTGGAAAAAAAAAATTTCAGCCCTTGTTTTCTGATTTTTTTGTGTTTTTGGATAGGTTATTAACTACTAAGGGTTCCTGTAACAACAATTCATGGGTTGCCTCCCACGCAGCGCTTCTTTTTCGTCATTAGCTTGACGTTCCGTACCTTTCTCAAGTAGTCAACAAAATGGCACTAACCACCTCTCGGTTTGCCATGTCCCCATAGTAGTGCTTCAACCGCTGACCGTTAACCTTGAATGCTTGGTCCGAATCATTCTCAAAAATTTCCACCGCTCCATATGGAAACACAGTTTTGACAATAAAAGGTCCAGACCACCTTGATTTCAACTTCCCAGGAAAAAGTCGGAGCCGAGAGTTGAATAAAAGAACTTGTTGCCCTGGCACAAATAACTTAAGATGTAGCTTCCTATCGTGCCACCTCTTCACCTTTTCCTTATACATTTTGTTATTCTCGTACGCTTGAAGTCGAAATTCATCAA
The DNA here is from genome assembly GCF_009905375.1 of Apium graveolens. Taxonomy (NCBI): domain Eukaryota; kingdom Viridiplantae; phylum Streptophyta; class Magnoliopsida; order Apiales; family Apiaceae; genus Apium; species Apium graveolens. The sequence goes on from NC_133652.1 coordinate 229,939,139, forward strand.
GTTCAATAAGCTGAAGCATTCTTTTCTTACCAGCTGCATCTAAATCCAGGTTCAATTTCTTCAATGCCCAGTAGGCCTTATGCTCAAGCTCCGCAGGTAGATGACATCCCTTACCGTACACCAACTGAAACGGTGACATCCCAAGTGGAGTTTTGTATGCTGTTCTGTAAGCCCAAACAGCTTCATCGAGCTTTAAAGACCAATCCTTCCTTGACGAACAAACAACCTTCTCTAGAATACGCTTTATCTCTCTGTTAGACACTTCCGCTTGACCATTTGTTTGCGGATGATAGGCAGTAGCTACTCGATGATTCACATTATAACGCTGCATCATAGAAGTGAACTTACGGTTGCAAAAATGCGATCCTTCATCACTTATGATTACCCGAGGTGTTCCAAACCTTGTGAAAATTTGCTTATGAAGAAAATTTAGCACTGCCTTTGCATCATTTGTCGGTAAAGCTTTAACTTCGACCCATTTTGAGACATAATCGACTGTCAGCAAGATGTACTGATTATTGCAAGACGAGATAAAAGGCCCCATGAAATCGATTCCCCATACATCAAAGACCTCGACTTCAAGCATCACATTTAATGGCATTTCATCCTTCCTTGACAAATTCCCCACTCTTTGGCAACGATCACACCTTAAAACAAACTGATGAGCATCCTTGAACAAAGTAGGCCAGAAAAAACCTGCTTGAAGAATACGAGCTGCCGTCTTCTCACCTCCATAGTGTCCCCCATAAACCGTGGAATGGCAGTCTCGTAATATCCCCTCCGTCTCACAGAACGGGATACATCTCCTGATGATCTGGTCAGCTCCCTGTCTAAACAAATATGGTTCATCCCATATATACCACTTCACCTTATGCAGAAACTTCTTCTTTTGAGCGGATGTCAAATTAAGAGGCATTATATTGCTGACGAGATAGTTTACAATATCTGCAAACCATGGTTCTTCCTCCTGAATTGCAAACAACTGCTCATCCGGAAAAGATTCATTGATTAACGTCCTATCTTGTGAAGTAGAATCGGGATTCTCCAACCTAGAGAGATGGTCAGCTACTTGATTCTCAGTACCTTTTCTATCTTTGATCTCTAACTCAAATTCCTGAAGTAAAAGCACCCAACGAATGAGTCTCGGCTTCGAATCCTTCTTAGAAACCAGATAGAGAATAGCTGCATGATCAGTGAATACTGTTACTTTCGTACCAAGCAGATAAGATCGAAATTTCTCAAAGCCAAAGACTATAGCCAAAAGCTCCTTCTCAGTAGTGGTGTAGTTCAATTGGGCACCATTTAAAGTCTTACTCGCATAGTAGACCACATGGAAGAGATTTTTCTTGCGCTGTCCCAGAACTGCACCTACCGCATAATCACTCGCATCACACATCATCTCAAATGGTTCTGTCCAATCTGGTGCTGTAATGACCGGTGCCGTGATCAAACTCTCCTTGAGAGTCTCGAATGCTGCCAAACATTCATCATCAAATTTGAACGGCACATCTTTCTCAAGCAAATTGCACAACGGCTTAGATATCTTTGAAAAGGCCTTGATGAATCGCCGATAAAAACCCGCATGACCAAGAAAACTACGGATTCCTTTCATAGAATTAGGTGGGGGAAGATTTTCAATGACTCCCACCTTGGCCTTGTCCACCTCCAGACCCTTGCTAGAGACCTTATGCCCAAGGATAATGCCTTCACGCACCATAAATGACATTTCTCCCAATTAAGCACCAAATTAGTTTCCACGCATCTTTTGAGTACGGTGCGCAGATTATTCAAACATTTATCATATGAGTGTCCAAAGACGGAGAAGTCATCCATGAACACTTCGACATTATTTCCAATCATGTCAGAGAATATAGCCATCATACATCTCTGAAAAGTGGTCGGGGCGCCACATAACCCAAACGAAACTCTGCGAAAAGCAAATGTGCCAAATGGACAAGTGAAGGTAGTCTTTTCCTGATCCTCTGGTGCAATACAAATCTGATTATACCCGGAATAACCATCCAGAAGACAAAAATACTCATGACCCGTCAATCTGTCAAGCATCTGATCAATAAATGGAAGAGGGAAGTGATCCTTCCTTGTGGCTTTGTTCAATTTTCTATAATCCATGCATACTCTCCATCCTGTAACTGTTCGAGTAGGGATGAGCTCATTCTTTTCATTTGCGACCACAGTGATACCTCCCTTCTTAGGTACACATTGTACGGGGCTCACCCACGAGCTGTCAGAAATAGGATAAATGATGCCTGCATCTAGCCATTTCAGAATTTCTTTCTTCACCACCTCCTTCATGATGGGATTCAGTCTTCGCTGCTGTTCCACAGTTGGCTTACTACCTTCCTCTAGCAGAATTTTATGCATACAATATGAAGGACTTATCCCCTTGATGTCTGCTATGTTCCATCCAATAGCCGATTTGAATTCTCTCAAAATCCTTAAGAGCTTGTCTTCCTCACTACCTGAAAGGTCAGCTGAAATAATAACAGGTAACGTAGATGAATCACCTAAAAAAGCATACCTCAAGTGTTCAGGTAATGGCTTGAGCTCCAAGGTAGGTGCTTCCTCTATTGATGGTTTGAGCTTCCCTTCAGCGTTCTTGAGGTCAGAAGTACCAAGAGATTCAAATGGTATGTCCAGCTTTCGCTTCCAGGGAGAAGCGTTCAGATATTGTAATTGCTCGTTGCTATCTTCATCATCGCTGTCAAAATCCCTCACTAAGGCCTTTTCCAATGCATCAGACATTAGCATGTGATCGAGTTCCGAAGTAACCGCAGTATCAATCACATCCACTTTTAAGCACTCCTCATCTTCTGTAGGGAATTTCATTGCCTTGAATACGTTGAAGGTCACATCCTGATCTTAGACCCGCATAGTAAGTTCCCCTTTTTGCACATCTATCAAGGTACGGCCAGTAGCCAAGAAAGGCCTCCCCAAGATTATGGGAATCTTCTTATCTTCCTCAAAATCCAGAATAACAAAATCTGCAGGAAAGAAGAGCTTATCCACCTTTACGAGCACATCCTCAACTATGCCCCTTGGGTAAGTAATGGAACGGTCAGCCAATTGTAGTGACATGTACGTGGGTTTTGGATCAGGCAGATCCAGTTTTTTAAAGATCGACAACGACATCAGATTAATGCTTGCTCCCAAATCACAAAGGCACTTGTCAAATGTCAGATTGCCAATTGTGCAAGGAATGGTGAAGCTTCCTGGATCTTTTAGTTTTGGTGGTAACTTTTGCTGCAGAACAGCGCTGCATTCTTCCGTGAGAGCAACGGTTTCAAGGTCATCCAGTTTCACCTTCCTTGAAAGAATAGTCTTCATAAACTTCACATAACTAGGCATTTGTTCCAGAGCCTCAGCGAAAGGTATATTGATGTGAAGTTTCTTGAACACCTCCAGAAACTTCCCGAACTGTCTATCCAGCTTTTGTTGCTGCAATCTCTTAGGAAAAGGTGGTGGAGGATAGAGTTGTTTCTCCCCTGTATTAGCCTCAGGCAGAGTGTGTTCAACAGTAGTCTTCCTTGGTTCCGCCGCTTTCTCCTTTTGCTTAGATTCTTCATCTCTAACTTCAGCTTCGACTTCCTTTGCCTTTTCAGCATTAGCCACTTTTCCAGACCTTAAGGTAATAGCCTTGACTTGCTCTTTAGCTTCCTTCCTGCCTGGTACTTCCGTGTCACTGGGAAGAGTGCCAGGTTGACGATTGAGCACTGCATTGGCTAATTGACCAATTTGATTTTCCAAGGTCTTGATAAAAACCGCCTGACTCTTGCACAACAGCTTAAGTTCCTCAAAATCAGCACTAGTAGGTGCAGCTGCACTTCCCAGTTGAGGATATGATTGCCTTGCAGCATACTGCTGTGGTTGCTGGAATCCAGGTGGGTTAAACTGTTTACTCACTCCTTGCTGATATGGTGGCTGAATAGCATTCTGATTATTCCCCCAGCTGAAATTTGGATGATTTCTGTTATTAGGATGATAGGTCGCTGGCACAGGCTGCTGTTGTCGCTGATAATTATTCACATACTGAACAGATTCGTTGACAAGAGAACACTGATCCGTAGCATGAGAACCTGCACAAAGCTCACAAACCATAGCTATTTGATTAACTCCATACGTAGCCAGAGAATCAACCTTCATTGATAGCGCTTGGAGCTGGGCTGCAATAGCGGTGGCTGCATCAACTTCCAGAATACCTGCTACCTTGCCTGACGTCATCCTCTGAGTTGGGTTTTGATGCTCATTTGCAGCCATCGTCTCGATAAGATTATACGCCTCAGTATAGCTTTTAGCCCATAAGGCTCCTCCAGCTGCTGCATCGAGCATGGGACGAGATTGGGCCCCCAAACCATTATAGAAACCAGTTATCACCTTCTAATCCGGCATTCCATGATGTGGACATTTTCTCAACATTTCCTTGTAGCGTTCCCAAGCCTCGCACATAGATTCTGTAGGTTGCTGCGCAAACTGAGTAAGAGCACTCCTCATAGCAGCAGTCTTTGCCATCGGATAAAACTTCACCAGAAACTTTTGTGCAAGATCTTGCCACGTAGTGATGGACCCAGCTGGTTCAGAATGTAACCAGTCTTTAGCCTTGTCCCTTAGTGAGAATGGGAAAAGCCTCAACTTGATAGCCTCATCAGTCACGCCATTATACTTAAAAGTGCTGCAGATCTCGACAAAATTCCTTATGTGCATGTTGGGGTCTTCAGTTGCCGCTCCTCCAAAAGAAACAGAATTATGCACCATCTGAATAGTGCCCGGCTTGATTTCAAAGGTGTTAGCTTGAATAGCCGGATGAAGGATGCTTGACTGAATGTCATCAATTTTAGGCCGAGAAAAATCCATAAGAGCTGGATCAGCTTGAACAATACGATCTCCCATGTTTACTGGTTCTTTCTGCTCAGTTCCTGAATCCGAATCCTCAAAATCTAACTTCTTCGGAATATCAAGAACTTCGTCTGTCTCCTCAGCTGTATCTAAAGTCCTCTTGCGAGCACGAGAACGAGTTTGCATAAACGCTTGCTAAAGTACCTGAAACACAACCGAAAAGAGTAAGTAACTACTACGTCTTAATCACTGAGTCCTAATGACCAATGATGGTAAGTACATAAACTAAACAAATACGCCGAGTCCCCGGCAGCGGCGCCAAAAACTTGTTAGGGCGAAAACACGCGCTAATATTCACGCAAGTATACGCGTTCGCAAGTAATATAGAATACTTTCTAGTTCGTTCCCTCAGAGACTCAGACTAAATTCTTGTCTAATTAAACTCACTCACCAATGTATGATTACTTCTCAATGTTAAGATAATAACACTTAAAATTGTTGATTAAATATTAACTATAATTAACTACTTAATTAACCACTTAACTAACACTTCAATTTATCAATAATAAAACACTCATGAGATCACAACTTCATTATTACTTCCTTCTATAGCCATTGTTATTACCTTTAGCATGTGACAGTGATGATATTAATCGAATAACACGAAACTGATAAAAGCCAACTTTCATTGTACTAATACCATTCTACCAAGCATCCACAATTAAGATAGAAGTTGAATAGTCATCAATTATGTTGAGTTCCTATATGTCTACAGAAATTGACAACACAACGATTTAAGCTCAAGTTATTCCTTTTGATTACATAGGGCAAATAAAACTGTTAGAGTTACCCACTAATCATGCACAACGTACATGAACCTATGCTAGCATGGCAAGTTCTAAATCTCAAGATCCACCGTCGCTTCACAAGAGATTAACACCCTATCTTATATGTTCGCTATAATAACCCCAATTTTGGAGAAATTTTGAAACCCTTATGAATAGTGTTTTTGCTGAACGAGAAAACTTTTCATGCCACGCTATGTAGGGGTTCTGTTATTGATCTTATGGGATATTATTAGTACTCTATGTGGTATATAAGTGTATGTAAAGATCGTCAGAATCCAATTCCGAACACTTTGATTTTTCCCGGAAATCCACAAGATACGGAGAGAATTGAGTATAAGGTAACAGGATAAAAAGGATTTAAATTAAAGGATTATAAGAGAGGATCATAGAAGGAATACAATATATTGAGAAAGGTTAAGGGAACCTAAGTAATAAGATCCCGGGTATGATCCCTCAAACGATAAACGAGAACGAAAGATAAGCGAACCGTAAAACAAATAAGTGACCAAGAGACAAGCTTGTACAAGAAGCCAGGGATTGTGACATCATCAAACCACAAGGTGTGGACAAGTGGGAGCATTATGACATGTGCAAGGTGACACAAGCATGACATGGGAAGGAAGGAGGTGTGGTGGCTTTTTAACCACACAAATTCAAGGGCAACAAGGTAATTAACTAAGTCAAACACAAAAACAAGCCAACCAAGCCAAGCAAAATCATTTTCATCAAAATCAAAAAGAAACCAAGGCATGGTTCATCATGCTCTCGGCTTTTTACTATTGCAAATGGGCAAGAATTCAAAAACTCAAGATCCAAGCCTCCTAAATTGGTGAGTTAATTCCCTAATCATCTTCATGCTTAGTTAGGGCTATATCATGAGTTTAAGCCATCAATTCCTTCTCCATCTTCTCCATTTAATCAAAGAAGAAGACTATGAATAGTGTTTTCAAGTTTTTAACTTGAAGTTTTTCTTGTTTTTCTTGAAGATCCAAGCATTCTTAAGACTTCTCAAAGCTTCTTAAGGCTTCCTAGCTCCTCCCACCACTCAAAGGAAGGTATACCATCTCCAAACCCTAGATTCCTATATATTATAAGATGATTTTGATTAGTAGGATGATATTGTAGCTTGTTGTTGTGATTTAGAGTTTGGGATTTGGAACGGTAGTGAAATGGAATGGTAAATGTTGTGGTTTTGATTAAAAGAACTTAAGTATGATTAAAGTTAAGCTTAGGCATAAGTATGAATGATTAAATTGAATTGGTTGGGGTTGTTATGATGTGATAAGGATGGATGTTGGTTGTATGTTGGATTTGAGGTTGGTTTGTGGTTGGTTTTGAATGGCTTAAAATTGGGAAATCGCGTAAACATAGCCGTCGTAACGTCCGATTTTCTTTGGACTGTTTTTGTGCATAGCATTAGGACCCGAGAACCCCCTGCTAGATTATGACCACTGCCATGTTTAGATAGCTCATGTTACGAGCTTCGTTTTGATATGTAGTTCGTTCGATTCCGATGCACGGTTTAGGAGAAACGACCGTTTCAAGTAACGGCGTTTCGCGAACGAAACTTTTTCCCTCGCCTTACTTCGAAACATAGGTTAAAGACCAAAAAGGGTTAATTAATGTATGAAACATTTATGGTAAGTGTGTTAGGTAGTTGGTAAGACACTCGCGAAGGAATCGCTTTAAAACTCGTAAAGGTTAAATTATTAAAAATGGTGGAGCCGAGGATACCCGAGTGACTTAAGCGAATCAGTGAGCGCAAAACAAGCGTTAGAGTCTAAGTTAGTTAAAGTATAGATTTACAAGTGATTTTGGTTTAATTCCAACTTACTTGTTGTTTATAGGTTACCAGACTCGTCCCGAGCCTTTTATCACCCCAAGTCGCTCAGGCAAGTTTTCTACCCGTTATACTGTTATTGTGATGTAAATATATGTATATGCATTATCTTGTGATAAGTGCATGATTGTTATTAGCAATTTTGCGATATATTGGAGCATGCTGATATGGTATATATGCATGTCTGTTTCATAATCTGGTTATCTATCTGTTGATTTCAATGCTTATAGTTGCATAATACTTATGCTAGAAATAAGCAGTAGTTGCGTATACCCTTAGTATAGGGGACCCAAAGGTGAACATATTTCTAAACCGGGAGTCGATGTTCCCGAATATAATATATATATTTTTATATATATATGGTTATAGTTTTCCAAACTATTAATCGAATAAGGTTTATTCGATAACTTTAACTTTATTTTATTATTGAATATTATTTCGAATATTATTCGAAGGCGTATGACTCCTTTTATTTATTTATCTGAATATTATTTGAATATTCATTCGAGGGCTTATGACTCTTTTATATTATTTATTGAATATTATTTGAATATTCATTCGAAGGCTTATGACTCTTTTATATTATTTATTGAATATTATTTGAATATTCATTCGAAGGCTTATGACTCAGTTTATATTATTTAATGAATATTATTTGAATATTCATTTGAGGATCTATGACTCCGATTATTTGCTGAGGTATATTCTTTATTTTATTAAAGAATAAGGTGTCAATAATCAAACTTATTTTCGATTATTCAAATAAAGATAATACTTTCATATAAGTATATCTTTGGTTATTTAATACTCGTTTCAAGTATAAGTTTTAATACTTCTACTTCAATTATTTTTATAAAGATTATTCTTTATGGGAATATTATTTAAATAATAATATTCAGTCATTTTCTAAATATTCTGGGGACTGATTTACTTCATTAAATCAGCTTTACTCCAAACACTCTATAAAGTGTTTTCGAGTCTTCAAAATGATTTTTAAAGTCAGAGCGGATCCCAAAACTCATTTTTATATTTAAGATCTTCCTTTTTAAGGGGATTTAAATACTCGCTCAAAACCTGGGGAATCCGGCTCTGTGGTGTATTTTATATTCGCAACGAGGTTGCAGTTTTGGTAAATGAATTGATTACTTGCCCAATGTTCGGGAAGTAAGCCCATCTAATTGAGTCGGCATAAGCGACAGGCCGGGGTACGGTCTATGAAAGTGTAAGTGGCTGGGTGGCAGTCCATCAACGCGTAAGAGGCCGGGTGGCGGTCCAGCACAAGGTCCTTATGTGGCCAGGGTGATGACCGGTGGGGGATTCATCCATCTACTAGTAGAAAAGGTTACTTATTGGTATCTTTGCCTGATCAGCAAGATATCTGGTTTATGCCAAAATTCTTTTCCTTTCCAAAATTCATTGGATGTTTCAAACTCTGTTCATACTTTACATAACAGAGGTTCCAGGAAATGTTTAAGAGATATATATATGTGGATATATATATATCGGGACTAAATAAAGTATCTCGTAACTTTATTTCATTCAATAATATTTCAAAGATTGAATCTATTCAAATCTTGTCTTGTAGTCTCATCTATGTGATGAACTTTTGAAACTGATTATAACTTGAACGGTGGTAGTTCAAGTAGTATTGGGAAAGATATAAGTATATTGGGGTATTTGGTAACCTCATCTTTTAAACTTATATCTAATTAATAATTGTCTTATGAATGACAAAGATTTTCAGAAAAACGTTGAGACAAGGTTAGATATATGAGATCACCTTGCAACGATATTTTTTATACAGTTATACACTGGGACTTTGTGTATATTATGCATGGAAGAGGACTTCCAATATTTTGAAAAGTATATATGTATATATACTGAATATTTTGCGACTTCATCGCATTAAGATATCAAACTTGGTTCATTTCTTTTGACCAAGACTTTCATGAGTATTATGAGTAGGCTCATATATGGTAAATCATTATACATATTATTTTGGTGGGCTTGTTACTCACCCTTGCTTTATTTCTTCATCACACAACAACAGTTAGGAAAGATGGCCAGACTCCAGCAGACCCAGCGCAAGCGCGTGGGAAGCGTCCCGCGTCTTCCCGTTGATGTTGTAACTGCTATAGCTGCTGAGGTAGATCTATTGTAGATCAGACCATCTACTTTTAAGAATCAATTATGTATAATTATAACTTGTGGCAGATAATGGCAATTAACTGTAAATTTATCAAGTAATCATTTTGGGTTGTAATAACTTTTAAATTGTGGATTCAAAGACTTGTACTTATTTAAATTTCATCTCTGAGAATATAACGGGTTGTGGTGTGTGTTAGTGTGGGGTCACAACATAAGGTTATTTATTATTAATTAAGTGAAGTGATATTGTGGAAAGAAAGACCGTGACGACCCGGATCCCCGACCCCGGATCTGGGGGTGTTACAGAAATGGTATCAGAGCTAAGCGTTATAAACCTCAGAGATGATGGGACGTTAAGATAATAAGTTCACTAAGATAATAAGAACTCTTGCCAAGTTCATAGTCGGACTACCTAACGTAGTACTGACAGTTAAAACCCTTATGGGAACCCTTATAAATGTAGCGATAGAAGCGTAGTTCGTTATCGTATAGAGTAGCGGGACTCCGAACCCTGAGGTTGAGGAGCAACAGCGCGATGATGTTTTATTACTAATTGGAGATCGGATTGTGGATCCGATAGAGTGTCCTAATGCAGGACCGGATGATGTTAATATTGAGGATGTAGCGGTTGAGGATGTTGTCCTAGAAGGGATAGTTGCTGAGAAGGATCCCATAGAGGATCCTGACAAGAATGAATAAAGGACCACTGATGAATTGATGACCATGGTTAGGTCGACTACCAGAGGAAGGATTGGTCGGTCACTACCAGAGGTTCGTTCAAGTTTGTAAAGACAGTAGCCCCTTTAACGCGGCTTACTCATAAGACTGAGAAGTTTGAATAGGCAGAGAAATGCGAGAACAGCTTTTAAGAACTGAAGCAAAGGTTGGTGATGGTCCTATGTTGGCGTTGCCGGAGGGAAAAAGGAGATTTTGTGATTTGTAAGTGACGCTTCGCATAAGGAATTAGGATGCTTCTTATATAGCACAGCAAGATAATCGCGTCTGCGTCAAGACAATTAAGGGAATTTAAAATTCGATATCCCCACCCATGAGCTTGGGCTCGTGGCAATAGTTTTGCCCTAAAGATTTGAGGCACTACTTGTATGGAGAGAAGTGTGAGATTCACAAACCATAGGAGCTCTAGTACATTCTTACGTAGAAAGAGCTCAACATACGCCAGAGGAGGCGGTTAGAGCTAATCAAGAATTATGATTGGGAGATTCTTTATCCTTCGGGGAAAGCCAATATGGTGGCTGATGCCCTTAGTAAAAAGGAGAGACTCAAAATGATAATGTCTTTTGGAGAGTTTATAAGAGATTTTGAGAAAATGGAAATAGTAGTGAAGGTAACCGGAGCCGGTACCGAAAAGCTGTTTGAGATAGCAATACAACCCGAATTATTGGAAAAGAACATATTGTGCCAGTAAAAGTGATGAATGAAGGCAGAGAGCCAACAAATAGATATGAGATTAATACTGAGAGAGATGATATGGGAATAATGAGGTATTCCTATAGAATTTGGGTTCCAAATGTTTAAGAGCTTAAAGATGAAATCTTAGATGAAAGCTAGTTTGAGGAATAAGAGTTAGAGCAAACCCTGAACGTGATAGTCAGGGAGGTTGCCACCAAGACAAAAGGAACCCATAACATGATGAAGTGGAAAATGAGGATTTAAATTATGTAAGATGACCCCAATTATGGGGAGTAGGAAGAAATATTTAGACTGAGGAATCAAAAGTCGAGTAAGGAAAGGAGACCCGAGATGGTACCCCTATACGGCAATTCATGGACCTGTCTAAAGAGAACTTAGACTATTATCCCCAACCACCACCCTGAGGAGACAGTGAGGTGGGAAATTCTTTCATGACCTTTAAGTCGCTAAGCTCTCAGAGTTCCAAGGAACAAGCTGACCCAGTCGAGGCAAGAGCCTGGCTAAAGGAAATAGATGAATCATTTGAGACTCTAAATGATTGACGAACCACAAAAGACTGTTTTGTCACTTACCCTCCTAAGAGAGAGACCACCCACTGGTGAAAGGCCAAGGAAGACACGGAGCAAGAGATTATAATAAACTGATTTAAGTTCAGTCAATTGTTTTCAGGAAAGTACTTCCCAAGGTTATGGAGATAGTGTAAAAGCTTAAGAGCCAGAACAAAGGCAGACGAGTATGATGAATTATGAATCTAAGTTGTAAAAGTTATCAAGATTCGTTCTGAAGACACGAATCCAGAATGACGGGATGTTTGAAATCAATGCTTATGTTGTGTTGGTTCATGAAATAACGATAAGAGAAAGGAATATAAAGGCAAGAGAGTTTGAGGAATGATAAGGGAGTTGGGTATGAGGAAACCCTAAAGACTCGTAGAAATAGAAATAGAAAAGTATGTAATCATCCGGATGAGAGTGATTCACCATGAGTTAAATTGATGGTTGAAGGTATAAGAGATACATATATTTTATCCCCTGTAAGTTGGGAAGATTCGAGGAAACTGTAACACCCCCAGATCCGGGGTCGAGGATCCGGGTCGTCACGGTCTTTCTTTCCACAATATCACTTCACTTAATTAATAATAATAACCTTATGCTGTGACCCCACACTAACACACACCACAACCCGTTATAGTCTCAGAGATGAAATTTAAATAAGTACAAGTCTTTGAATCCACAATTTAAAAGTTATTACAACCCAAAATGATTACTTGATAAATTTACAGTTAATTGCCATTATCTGCCACAAGTTATAATTATACATAATTGATTCTCAAAAGTAGATGGTCTGATCTACAATAGATCTACCTCTGCAGCTATAGCAGCTACAACATCAACGGGAAGACGCGGGACGCTTCCCACGCGCTTGCGCTGGGTCTGCTGGAGTCTGGCCATCTTTCCTAACTGTTGTTGTGTGATGAAGAAATAAAGCAAGGGTGAGCAGCAAGCCCACCAAAATAATATGTATAATGATTAACAATATATGAGCCTTCTCATAGTACTCATGAAAGTCTTGGTCAAAAGAAATGAACCAAGTTGATATCTTAATGCGATGAAGTCGCAAAATATTCAGTATATATATATATACATATATACTTTTCAAAATATTGGAAGTCCTCTTCCATGCACAATATACACAAAGTCCCAGTGTATAACTGTATAAAAAAAATATCGTTGCAAGGTGATCTCATATATCTAACCTTGTCTCAACGTTTTTCTGAAAATCTTTGTCATTCATAAGACAATTATTAATTAGATATAAGTTTAAAAGATGAAGTTACAAGATACCCCAATATACTTATATCTTTCCCAAATACTACTTGAACTACCACCGTTCAAGTTATAATTAGCTTCAAAAGTTCATCACATAGATGAGACTATAAGGCAAGATTTGAATAGATTAAATCTTTAAAATATTATCAAAATAAAATGAAGTTACGAGATACTTCATTTGATGTAAACATCATTTTGAAAACTTGACCCTGCCAACACTCAACAATCGCCCAACCATAGCCTTTCTATCGAAGTGCTCTGGGTAGTGTTGCAGAAATTATCCAATTGGATGATGAACTCATTACGGGAGTTTGCCGCGCCAGGAAGACCACTTACGATGATCAGTCGTAGTAGTACAACCCCACCATTTTCTACATGTAGAGGAGAACCTGTCGGATTTACTTGTCAACCGAACACTGAACTCCTAAGGAATGGACCGCCTTAGCGGAACTTCCAGGCCATTTGGGCCAATATAATAAGGCTGGGCCGGCGCTACTCGACCACTTACGCCACTCCTAGTTCAGATGAAATCCATGACTCTGAAACGTAAAGCTTGTTTCCCCCTTCCCCAAGTAGAAACTTGTTGATACGGCTCCACCAAGAAGTCGTACCTAGTTGGAAAGGAAAACTCACCGATATTTCCCAGGCGATGCCTGTTAATGGATTAACTTGTTCCAAGAATTTTACTTCCCGAATATTGGGTAAGTAATCAAAAACTCTTTTACCAAGACAGCAACCTTGTTGCGAATATAAAACACACCACCGAGCCGGATCCCCCAGGTTTTGAGCGAGTATTTAAATCCCCTTTTTAAAAGGAAGATCTTAAATATAAAAATAGTTTTGGGATCCGCTCTAACTTTTGAAAATCATTTTAAAGACTCGAAAACACTTTAAAGAGTGTTTGGAGTAAAACTGATTTAATGAAGTAAATCAGTCCCCAGAATATTTAGAAAATGTCTGAATATTATTATTTAAATAATATTCCCATAAAGAATAATCTTTTATAAAATAATTGAAGTAGAAGTATTAAAACTTATATTTGAAATGAATAGCAAATAATCAAAGATATACTTATACGAAAGTAATATCTTTATTTGAATAATCAAAAATAAGTTTGATTATCGACACCTTATTCTTTAATAAAATAAAGAATATATCTCAGCAATTAATCGGAGTCATAGATCCTCAAATGAATATTCAAATAATATTCAATAAATAAAATAAGCTGAGTCATAATACCTCGAATGAATATTATAAATAATATTCATTAAATAAAATAAAGGAGTCATACATCCTCAAATGAATATTCAAATAATATTCAATAAATAATGTAAAGGAGTCATACGCCTTCGAATAATATTCGAAATAATATTCAATAATAAAATAAAGTTAAAGTTATCGAATAAACCTTATTCGATTAATAGTTTTAAAAACTATATCCATATATATATATATAAATAAATATATATATATAATATACTCGGGAACATCGACTCCCGGTTTAGAAATATGTTCACCTTTTATCCCCTATACTAAGGGTATACGCAACTACTTGCTTATTTCTAGCATAGGTATTATGCAACTATAAGCATTGAAATCAACAGATAGATAATCAGATTACGAAACAGACATGCATATATACCATATTAGCATGCTCCAATATATCGCAAAATTTGCTAATAACAATCATGCAATATCACAAGATAATGCATATACATATATTTACATCACAACAACAGTATAACGGGTAGAAAACTTGCCTGAGCGACTGGGGGTTACGAATGGCTCGGGACGAGTCTGGTAACCTATAAGCAACAAGTAAGTTGGAATTAAACCAAAGTCACTTGTAAATCTATACTTTAACTAACTTAGACTCTAACGCTCGTTTTGCGCTCACTGATTCGCTTAAGTCACTCGGGTACCCTCGGCTCCACCATTTTTAATAATTTAACCTTTACGAGTTTTAAAGCGATTCCTTCGCGAGTGTCTTACCAACTGCCTAACACACTTACCATAAATGTTTCATACATTAATTAACCCTTTTTGGTCTTTAACCTATGTTTCAAAGTAAGGCGAGGGAAAAAGTTTCGTTCGCGAAACGCCGTTACTTGAAACGGTCGTTTCTCCTAAACCGTGCATCGGAATCGAACGTACTACATATCAAAACGAAGCTCGTAACATGAGCTATCTAAACATGGCAGTGGTCATAATCTAGCAGGGGGTCCTCGGGTCCTAATGTTATGCACAAAACAGTCTAAAGAAAATCGGACGTTACGACGGCTATGTTTACGCGATTACCAATATTTATACCACTCCAATTCTTTACCAATTCACTACAAACCACCCAACCATCATCAATACATCAAACACAACTTATATCAAGGCAAAGTCAGTCCATAATCTCAAGGTTTTCCAACTTATTCAACCGCAAACATGATCTACTAACCATAACTTAAGATTCATTAACCATTAACCAAGATTCATATCCAAAATCACCACAAATCCAACCAAACTATCTAACATACATGGATCTTGCTATACATACATGGATATTTCTATATATACATTAATCCATCCATAAACTCATCAAAACTCAAAGTTCAAACTATAAGTTAAAGGTGAAAGTTGTTTATACCTCCTTGAAGCTTCCTAACACAACCCAAGAGCTTTGAATGCCTAAAAGAACCTTGATCCTTGCTTGTATAACCTTAATCTTTCATAAAAATTCAAGAAAACTAAAGTTATTTCTTGAAGGTTACTATTCACCATCTTCTTCCTTGATTTATTGGAAGAGATTGTGAAGGAATTAGGAGCTTAAACTTATAGCATATCCATATCTATGTACAAGGAAGCTTAGATAATTACCTTGTGATTTAACAATGCTTGGAACTTGATTTTTAAAATTCTTGCCCTTGAAAAAGATGAAAAGCCGAGAGCAAGATGATGAGAATGAAATGATTTTGTGTTTTTTTGATTTGTTTGGCTTAGCTTGGTTGTTTTTTGTTTTGTTTTTGGTTAATTACCTTAATAACCTTATATTTGTGTGGTTATAAACCAACCACACCTCCTCATTCCCTATGTCATGCTTACATCACATTGCTATGTCATCCTCCCTTCCTTGTCCTCTTCTTATTGGTTGGGTGACATCACTTCCTCTAATCCCTTTGCTTAACTTCCTAATTGTTTGCCTAATGACCGCTGATCTGTTATACGGTTCGCTTGACTTTCGTTTTCGTTTATCGTTTGAGGGATCATACCCGGGATCTTATTACTTAGGTTCCCTTAACCTTTCTCAATATATTATATTCCTTTTATGATCCTCTCCTATAATCCTTTAATTTAAATCCTTTTTATCCTGTTACCTTATACTCAATTCTCTCCGTATCTAGTGGATTTCCGGGAAAAATCAAAGTGTTCGGATTTGGATTCTGACGATCTTTACATACACTTATATCCCATATAAAGTACTAATAAAATCTCAGAATATCCATATCAGAACCCCTACATAGTGTGGCATGAAAAGTTTTCTCATTCAGCAAAAACACTATTCATAAGGGTTTCAAAAATTTTCCAAAAATTGGGGTTATTACAGTCTCCCCTCCTTAAAAGGATTCCGTCCCGGAATCAGATAGAAATGAATAGGGATACTTTCTTAGTATTGCACTTTCTAACTCTCAAGTAAATTTTCCCATATTGTGGTCCTGCCACCAAACTCTGCCTAGTTTGATAATCCTTCCCCTAAGCACTTGTTCCTTTTCACTCTATAACCCTTCCTGGTTGCTCCATATAGGTTACGTCTAGTTGCATATCTATGCGCTCATACGCCTCTATTTATCTGGCATCTGAATTACACTTCCTTAACATTGATACGTGAAACACGTTACGACCTGCTACATGTTCGGGGTTAGGGCTAGCTCATATGCTAACTTCCCAAACGTCTTAATATATCCAAGGGTCCAACAAATTGTAGACTTAGCTTTCCTTTCTTTCCGAACCTCATCAATCCTTTCCAAGGGATACCTATATCATTACTAGGTCCCCTAATTCATACTCTTTATCCTTTCGTGTCAAATCAACATACTTATCATGTCCATCTTGGGCTACTACCAGCCGTCCTCTGATTAGATCTATCATATCCTTGGTCCTTTGGACTACTGCGGGTCCGAGCATCTTGCGCTCTACAACTTCATCCTAACATAAGGGAGATCGACATTATCTTCCCTCAAGGATCTCATAAGGCGACATCTCGATAATGACATATGATCTATTGTCGTAAGATAACTCAATCCGAATTAAGTGATCATTCCAAATTCTTTCAAGTCTATTGCACAGACTCTCATTATAGCTTTTATCATTAGAACTTTTGCTTCTCAATACCCATTCTTTTCCAGTTCGTAATCGCTACTACCTTCCGTTCCTAATATTATACTGGTTATACTTTTGCTCGTTAGCGTTCTATAACCTTTTAATAACCACGTCAACCTTAGTATCACGAATGTGTTCCCATTCCGCATACTACCACCACTTTATTACTCCTTTTTCAGTTGTTTCTATTTTCCAAAATTTGATCAATCAAATAGAAGTAAAGGAATTTGTTGAGAGATCACTATGATCATGAACACTTGTTATATCGCATAGTTAGTACAGAAGGTGGCCAGCCTTTAGTACTTGACAAGCAATTAAACAATAGTTGGTATCCTACTCGGCTTCTATCACACAGATAGATAGTCATTCGGCAATACCTCCCCTTCTGGAAGGGTTGTTCTTCTCAGCTTACATGAAATGAAAAGAAGAGAAAAGAACAAATTAAAGAGAATTGTATATTCATAAAAAAAATTTATTGCCATAAAATATCTGGCTTGGAATCTACCTCTGAACTATAGAGGTTTGTCATAGAAGAACAAAACATATATGTATTTATATCAACATCAAGTATTATAGCATCGCATTTCACGTGCCTAAATATTTTCGCTATCCCGTCCATCATTCTATGGACCCATGCTCTTCCTCGAGCTTATACACAATTACCTTTGAAACTCCCTCGACATCGAAAATCGAATCTGGGATCTCATTCTAGACATCATCGTTACTTGAATTCTATGCTTGCACCGCAACCTTCTTCGTATGGGTAATACGACTCTCTATTGATAAGAAAGAATAATAAATCACTAGGTAGATACTCTACTTAATTAGTCTATCAATGATAACTTATACACTACCACGACCCGATTAGTGGTACTCAATCTCAACACCCATTCCAATACAACTCTCACGGTTGTAATCAGCTCATTACTCGCAGAATCATTACTACCTTACTATGGTCCACCACTGACCTACTGTAGTCATTCATTTTTCATGAAGTCTTAATAACTAACCATACGGAGTCCATACATCTCGTATCTAATTCTCCTAAGGAGTTAACATAACCACCAATCACAATTCATGAAGAACACTCCAAACTCTAACGTACCTTCATGACATGAAGCAGATAAAAGTGCAGAAGAGTTTCAATCAAAGCAACGATAGCAGGTTAATACCATTTTTAATCATATTCCTTAAATAGAAGACTTAACTCAAAGGTTCGTCTAGTCCTTTTGGAAACATGGTCCTGGCTTATCCCAAGATAGGACCTCCTAAGATAGATAGCCCGTTCATGGCGATTACACGAATTAAACTTTTACCAACTACTATTACGGTTGGATATTGCACAGTCATCAGAAGGAATGTCAATCTTCCAAACCATAATTTAACTTTCACATTTTTAACCATCATCACTGTATTCTTTTGGCACACGCGCCTATAATTATCCTCTTACCTTTAAAGTGTCGGCCACCTCTTTGGCCTTTCCTGATAGTAAAATTTCCTTACAGTCAATGTCATTTTAACCACCTCCAAATAAATTTTCTACCTTATTTCCGATCACTGCTTGAGTGAAAATGCTTTCCTTAAAATCTGATGAGTAAAAAAAAAAATCACCATTTTTCCATAAGTTATTGCCTCAGTCTTTAGAGGTTAATCACTGTTGCGACTGACTCTCGATCGTACTTAGAACATCTTTTGTCTTAGGTCCTAATTGCCCTGAATAATTTCGACCTTTACTGGTTTGATCCATACTTTCTCGTGGTTTAACACGTGCCCCACTTGGCAATATTATAATTACGTCATATTTCCTTTATCAACATTTCTATTCTTGAAAATTTTGAATATTACCTTTCTCCTTGTAAAACCTCTAAGGTTATCCTTCAATCGTTCCTCCTGTATTCCCTAGATACAGGGCATATTAAAATACCATTTACTATTACTAGAACCATTGTCTATATACTTCTGAAAAATTTCTCCACTGATTCTTAAAGGTTGTTGCTACATTAACCCTTTCCAAATCATACTGTCAAAACTCATACTGTCCCTATTAAGGGTGAAATTCCAACCTTTATGCATTCCCCTAGGATTCATTTTAAGTTACCGATGTTCTATCCTTAATTCCACCTTTAAAAGGTACCTGCATCCTTCCATGGATAAATCAAGTCATATATCCCTGATAAGGGTGTCTTATTCAATCATTCCCACCTCGATAGTCTATACCTAACTTCATAATAGCATCCTTATTCAAATTGAGGTCAATCCATATGGCCTCCAAAAGATAACAATGGTCATCCACTTTTCTTTCTCGATTTGGTAATGATAACATGGATGTTCTGGAAGATATTGGTCATGTTCAACGTGAACTTCTTCTTAATAATTCCTTATTTACTTTTGTTGTTTATCTCAACAGTCATCTCAATGTTGGGATATCTTTCATATCTGGCGTCTCCCTTTCTGGGTATCATGCCACCGGTCTTACACTTTACCTTCTTGAAGGTCACTTCCTTCACCCAATTTTCTTAATTTCTTACTTTCTTGTCTCCTCAGTCTATCCGCGTCTCATTATTTATCCTTCGAATTATCTCAAGGTTTCCTCGAATCTTCCCAACTTACAGGGGATAAAATATATGTATCTCTTATACCTTCAACCATCAATTTAACTCATGGTGAATCACTCTCATCCGGACGATTACCTACTTTTCTATTTCTATTTCTACGAGTCTTTAGGGTTTCCTCATACCCAACTCCCTTATCATTCCTCAAACTCTCTTGCCTTTATATTCCTTTCTCTTATCGTTATTTCACGAACCAACACAACATAAGCATTGATTTCAAACATCCCGTCATTCTGGATTCATGTTTTCAGAACGAATCTTGATAACTTTTACAACTTAGATTCATAATTCATCATACTCGTCTGCCTTTGTTCTGGCTCTTAAGCTTTTACACTATCTCCATAACCTTGGGAAGTACTTTCCTGAAAACAATTGATTGAACTTAAATCAGTTTATTATAATCTCTTGCTCCGTGCCTTATTTGGCCTTTCACCAGCGGGTGGTCTCTCTCTTAGGAGGGTAAGTGACAAAACAGTCTTTTGTGGTTCGTCAATCATTTAGAATCTCAAATGATTCATCTATTTCCTTTAGCCAGGCTCTTGCCTCGACTTGGTCAGCTTGTTCCTTGGAACTCTGAGAGCTTAGCGACTTAAAGGTCATGAAAGAATTTCCCACCGCACTGTCTCCTCAGGGTGGTGGTTGGGGATAATAGTCTAAGTTCTCTTTAGACAGGTCCATGAATTGCCGTATAGGGGTACCATCTCGGGTCTCCTGTCCTTACTCGACTTTTGTTTCCTCAGTCTAAATATTTCTTCCTACTCCCCATAATTGGGGTCATCTTACATAATTTAAATCCTCATTTTCCACTTCATCATGTTATGGGTTCCTTTTGTCTTGGTGGCAACCTCTCTGACTATCACGTTCAGGGTTTGCTCTAACTCTTATTCCTCAAACTAGCTTTCATCTAAGATTTCATCTTTAAGCTCTTAAACCTTTGGAACCCAAATTCTATAGGAATACCTCATTATTCCCTTATCATCACTCTCGGTATTAATCTCATACCTATTTGTTGGCTCTCTGCCTTCATTCATCACTTTTACTGGCACAATATGTTCTTTTCCAATACTTCGGGCTGTATTGCTATCTCAAACAGCTTTTCGGTACCGGCTCCGGTTACCTTCACTACTATTTCCAAAATCTCTTATAAACTCTCCCAAAGACATTATCATCTTGAGTCTCTCCTTTTTACTAAGGGCATCAGCCACCACATTGGCTTTCCCCGAATGATAAAGAATCTCCCAATCATTATTCTTGATTAGCTCTAACTGCCTCCTCTGGCATATGTTGAGCTCTTTCTACGTGAAAATGTACTAGATCACTTATGGCTTAGGTAATTCTCGCACTTCTCTCCATACAAGTAGTGCCTCCAATCTTTAGGGTAAAACTATTGCCACGAGCCTAAGCTCATGAGCGGGGATATCGAATTTCATATTACCTTAATTGTCTTGACGCAGACGCGATTATCTTGCTGTGCTAAGAAGCACCCTAATTCCTTATGCGAAGCGTCACTTACAAATCACAAAATCTCCTTTTCCCATCCGGCAATGCCAGCATAGGGGCCATCACCAACCTCTGCTTCAATTCTTGAAAGCTGTTCTCGTATTTCTCTGTCCATTCGAACTTCTCAGTCTTACGAGTAAGCCGCGTTAAAGGGGCTACTATCTTTACAACTTGAACGAACCTCCGGTAGTGACCGGCCAATCCTACCTCTGGTAGTCGACCAAACCATGGTCATCAATTCATCAGTGGTCCTTTATCCAATCCTGTCAGGATCCTCCATGGGGTCCTTCTCAACAACTATCCCTACTAGGACAACATCCTCAATATCAACATCATCCGGTCCTGCATTAGGACACTCTATCGGATCCACAATCTGATCTCCAATAACTAATAAAACATCATCGCACTGTTGCTCCTCAACCTCAGGGTTCGGAGTCCCGCTACCATATACGATAACGAACTACGCTCCTATCACGATATTTATAAGGGTTCCCATAAGGGTTTTAACCGTCAGTACTACGTTAAGTAGCCCGACTATGAACTTGGCAAGAGTTCTTATTATCTTAGTGAACTTATTATCTTAACGTCCCATCATCTCTGAGGTTTATAACGCTTAGCTCTGATACCATTTCTGTAACACCCCCAGATCCGGGGTCGAGGATCCGGGTCGTCACGGTCTTTCTTTCCACAATATCACTTCACTTAATTAATAATAATAACCTTATGCTGTGACCCCACACTAACACACACCACAACCCGTTATAGTCTCAGAGATGAAATTTAAATAAGTACAAGTCTTTGAATCCACAATTTAAAAGTTATTACAACCCAAAATGATTACTTGATAAATTTACAGTTAATTGCCATTATCTGCCACAAGTTATAATTATACATAATTGATTCTCAAAAGTAGATGGTCTGATCTACAATAGATCTACCTCTGCAGCTATAGCAGCTACAACATCAACGGGAAGACGCGGGACGCTTCCCACGCGCTTGCGCTGGGTCTGCTGGAGTCTGGCCATCTTTCCTAACTGTTGTTGTGTGATGAAGAAATAAAGCAAGGGTGAGCAGCAAGCCCACCAAAATAATATGTATAATGATTAACAATATATGAGCCTTCTCATAGTACTCATGAAAGTCTTGGTCAAAAGAAATGAACCAAGTTGATATCTTAATGCGATGAAGTCGCAAAATATTCAGTATATATATATATACATATATACTTTTCAAAATATTGGAAGTCCTCTTCCATGCACAATATACACAAAGTCCCAGTGTATAACTGTATAAAAAAAAATATCGTTGCAAGGTGATCTCATATATCTAACCTTGTCTCAACGTTTTTCTGAAAATCTTTGTCATTCATAAGACAATTATTAATTAGATATAAGTTTAAAAGATGAAGTTACAAGATACCCCAATATACTTATATCTTTCTCAAATACTACTTGAACTACCACCGTTCAAGTTATAATTAGCTTCAAAAGTTCATCACATAGATGAGACTATAAGGCAAGATTTGAATAGATTAAATCTTTAAAATATTATCAAAATAAAATGAAGTTACGAGATACTTCATTTGATGTAAACATCATTTTGAAAACTTGACCCTGCCAACACTCAACAATCGCCCAACCATAGCCTTTCTATCGAAGTGCTCTGGGTAGTGTTGCAGAAATTATCCAATTGGATGATGAACTCATTACGGGAGTTTGCCGCGCCAGGAAGACCACTTACGATGATCAGTCGTAGTAGTACAACCCCACCATTTTCTACATGTAGAGGAGAACCTGTCGGATTTACTTGTCAACCGAACACTGAACTCCTAAGGAATGGACCGCCTTAGCGGAACTTCCAGGCCATTTGGGCCAATATAATAAGGCTGGGCCGGCGCTACTCGACCACTTACGCCACTCCTAGTTCAGATGAAATCCATGACTCTGAAACGTAAAGCTTGTTTCCCCCTTTCCCCAAGTAGAAACTTGTTGATACGGCTCCACCAAGAAGTCGTACCTAGTTGGAAAGGAAAACTCACCGATATTTCCCAGGCGATGCCTGTTAATGGATTAACTTGTTCCAAGAATTTTACTTCCCGAATATTGGGTAAGTAATCAAAAACTCTTTTACCAAGACAGCAACCTTGTTGCGAATATAAAACACACCACCGAGCCGGATCCCCCAGGTTTTGAGCGAGTATTTAAATCCCCTTTTTAAAAGGAAGATCTTAAATATAAAAATAGTTTTGGGATCCGCTCTAACTTTTGAAAATCATTTTAAAGACTCGAAAACACTTTAAAGAGTGTTTGGAGTAAAACTGATTTAATGAAGTAAATCAGTCCCCATAATATTTAGAAAATGTCTGAATATTATTATTTAAATAATATTCCCATAAAGAATAATCTTTTATAAAATAATTGAAGTAGAAGTATTAAAACTTATATTTGAAATGAATAGCAAATAATCAAAGATATACTTATACGAAAGTAATATCTTTATTTGAATAATCAAAAATAAGTTTGATTATCGACACCTTATTCTTTAATAAAATAAAGAATATATCTCAGCAATTAATCGGAGTCATAGATCCTCAAATGAATATTCAAATAATATTCAATAAATAAAATAAGCTGAGTCATAATACCTCGAATGAATATTATAAATAATATTCATTAAATAAAATAAAGGAGTCATACATCCTCAAATGAATATTCAAATAATATTCAATAAATAATGTAAAGGAGTCATACGCCTTCGAATAATATTCGAAATAATATTCAATAATAAAATAAAGTTAAAGTTATCGAATAAACCTTATTCGATTAATAGTTTTAAAAACTATATCCATATATATATATATATAAATAAATATATATATATATAATATACTCGGGAACATCGACTCCCGGTTTAGAAATATGTTCACCTTTTATCCCCTATACTAAGGGTATACGCAACTACTTGCTTATTTCTAGCATAGGTATTATGCAACTATAAGCATTGAAATCAACAGATAGATAATCAGATTACGAAACAGACATGCATATATACCATATTAGCATGCTCCGATATATCGCAAAATTTGCTAATAACAATCATGCAATATCACAAGATAATGCATATACATATATTTACATCACAACAACAGTATAACGGGTAGAAAACTTGCCTGAGCGACTGGGGGTTACGAATGGCTCGGGACGAGTCTGGTAACCTATAAGCAACAAGTAAGTTGGAATTAAACCAAAGTCACTTGTAAATCTATACTTTAACTAACTTAGACTCTAACGCTCGTTTTGCGCTCACTGATTCGCTTAAGTCACTCGGGTACCCTCGGCTCCACCATTTTTAATAATTTAACCTTTACGAGTTTTAAAGCGATTCCTTCGCGAGTGTCTTACCAACTGCCTAACACACTTACCATAAATGTTTCATACATTAATTAACCCTTTTTGGTCTTTAACCTATGTTTCAAAGTAAGGCGAGGGAAAAAGTTTCGTTCGCGAAACGCCGTTACTTGAAACGGTCGTTTCTCCTAAACCGTGCATCGGAATCGAACGTACTACATATCAAAACGAAGCTCGTAACATGAGCTATCTAAACATGGCAGTGGTCATAATCTAGCAGGGGGTCCTCGGGTCCTAATGTTATGCACAAAACAGTCTAAAGAAAATCGGACGTTACGACGGCTATGTTTACGCGATTACCAATATTTATACCACTCCAATTCTTTACCAATTCACTACAAACCACCCAACCATCATCAATACATCAAACACAACTTATATCAAGGCAAAGTCAGTCCATAATCTCAAGGTTTTCCAACTTATTCAACCGCAAACATGATCTACTAACCATAACTTAAGATTCATTAACCATTAACCAAGATTCATATCCAAAATCACCACAAATCCAACCAAACTATCTAACATACATGGATCTTGCTATACATACATGGATATTTCTATATATACATTAATCCATCCATAAACTCATCAAAACTCAAAGTTCAAACTATAAGTTAAAGGTGAAAGTTGTTTATACCTCCTTGAAGCTTCCTAACACAACCCAAGAGCTTTGAATGCCTAAAAGAACCTTGATCCTTGCTTGTATAACCTTAATCTTTCATAAAAATTCAAGAAAACTAAAGTTATTTCTTGAAGGTTACTATTCACCATCTTCTTCCTTGATTTATTGGAAGAGATTGTGAAGGAATTAGGAGCTTAAACTTATAGCATATCCATATCTATGTACAAGGAAGCTTAGATAATTACCTTGTGATTTAACAATGCTTGGAACTTGATTTTTAAAATTCTTGCCCTTGAAAAAGATGAAAAGCCGAGAGCAAGATGATGAGAATGAAATGATTTTGTGTTTTTTTGATTTGTTTGGCTTAGCTTGGTTGTTTTTTGTTTTGTTTTTGGTTAATTACCTTAATAACCTTATATTTGTGTGGTTATAAACCAACCACACCTCCTCCTTCCCTATGTCATGCTTACATCACATTGCTATGTCATCCTCCCTTCCTTGTCCTCTTCTCATTGGTTGGGTGACATCACTTCCTCTAATCCCTTTGCTTAACTTCCTAATTGTTTGCCTAATGACCGCTGATCTGTTATACGGTTCGCTTGACTTTCGTTTTCGTTTATCGTTTGAGGGATCATACCCGGGATCTTATTACTTAGGTTCCCTTAACCTTTCTCAATATATTATATTCCTTTTATGATCCTCTCCTATAATCCTTTAATTTAAATCCTTTTTATCCTGTTACCTTATACTCAATTCTCTCCGTATCTAGTGGGTTTCCGGGAAAAATCAAAGTGTTCGGATTTGGATTCTGACGATCTTTACATACACTTATATCCCATATAAAGTACTAATAAAATCTCAGAATATCCATATCAGAACCCCTACATAGTGTGGCATGAAAAGTTTTCTCATTCAGCAAAAACACTATTCATAAGGGTTTCAAAAATTTTCCAAAAATTGGGGTTATTACAGAAACCTTGAGATAATTCGAAGGATAAATAATGAGACGCGGATAGACTGAGGAGACAAGAAAGTAAGAAATTAAGAAAATTGGATAAAGGAAGTGACCTTCAAGAAGGTAAAGTGTAAGACCGGTGGCATGATACCCAGAAAGGGAGACGCCAGATATGAAAGATATCCCAACATTGAGATGACTGTTGAGATAAACAACAAAAGTAAATAAGGAATTATTAAGAAGAAGTTCACGTTGAACATGACCAATATCTTCCAGAACATCCATGTTATCATTACCAAATCAGGAAAGAAAAGCAGATGACCATTGTTATCTTTTGGAGGCCATATGGATTGACCTCAATTTGAATAAGGATGCTATTATGAAGTTAGGTATAGACTATCGAGGTGGGAATGATGAATAAGATAATCTATCAAGGATATATGACTTGATTTATCCATGGAAGGATGCAGGTACCTTTTAAAGGTGGAATTAAGGATAGAACATTGGTAACTTAAAATGAATCCTAGGGGAATGCATACAGGTTGGCATTTCACCCTTAATAGGGATAGTATGAGTTTTGACAGTATGAATTGGAAAATATTAAGGTAATGATGACCTTTAAGTATCAGTGGAGAAAATTTTTCAGAAACATATAGATAATGGTTCTAGTATTAGTAAAGGGTATGTTGATATGCCCTGTATCTAGGGAATACAGGAGGAACGAATCAAGGATAACCTTAGAGGTTTTACAAGGAGAAAGGTAATATTCAAAATTCTCAAGAATAGAAATGTTGATAAAGGAAATATGACGTAATTATAATGTTGCCAAGTGGGGCACGTGTTAAACCACGAGAAAGTATGGATCGAACCAGTAAAGGTCGAAATTGTTCAGGGCAATTAGGACTTAAAAAAAATGTTCTAAGTATGATTGAGAGTCAGTCTTGACAGTGATTAGCCTCTAAAGACTGAGGCAATAACTTATGGAAAAATGGTGATTTTTTTTTACTCATCAGATTTTAAGGAAAACATCTTCACATAAGCTGTGATTGAAATGAGGTAGAAAATTATTTGGAGGTGGTTAAAATGACATTGACTATAAGGAAATTGTACTATCAGGAAAGGCCAAAGAGGTGGCCGACACTTTAAAGGTAAGTGGATAATTATAGGCGCGTGTGCTAAAAGAATACAGTGATGATGGTTAAAAGTGTGAAGGTTGAATTATGGTTTGGAAGATTGACATTCCTTCTGATGACTGTGCAATACCCAACCGTAATAGTAGTTGGTAAAGGTTTAATTCGTGTAATCGCCATGAACGGGCTATCTATATTAGAAGGTCCTATCTTGGGATAAGCCACGACCATGTTTCCAAAAGGACTAGACGAACCTTTGAGTTAAGTCTTCTATTTAAGGCATATGATTAAGAATGGTATTAACCTGCTATCGTTGCTTTGATTGAAACTCTTCTGCAATTTTATCTGCTTCATGTCATGAAAGTACGTCAGAGTTTGGAGTGTTCTTCATGAATTGTGATTGGTGGTTATGTTAACTCCTTAGGAGAATTTGATACGACATGTATAGACTCCGTATGGTTAGATATTAAGATTTTATGGAAAAATGAATGACGACAGTAGGTCAGTGGTAGACCATAGTAAGGCAGCAATGATTCTGCGAGTATTGAGCTGATTACAACCGTGAGAGTTGTATTGGAATGGGTGTTGAGATTGAGTACCACTAATCGGGTCGTGGTAGTGTATAAGTTATCATTGATAGACTAATTAAGTAGAGTATCTACCTAGTGAATAATTATTCTTTCTTATCAATAGAGAGTCGTATTATTATACGAGGAAGGTTGCGGTGCAAGCATAGAATTCTAGTAACGATGATGTATAGAATGAGATCCCAGATTCGATTTTCGATGTCGAGGGAGTTTCAAAGGTGATTATGTATAAGCTCGAGGAAGAGTGTGGGTCCATAGAATGATGGACGGGATAGCGAAAATATTTAGGCATGGGAAATACGAGGCTATAATGCTTGATGCTGATATGAATACGTATATGTTTTGTTCTCCTATGACAAACCTCTATAGTTCAGAGGTAGGTTCCAAGCCAGATATTTTGTGGCAGTATATTTTTTCATATATACAATTCTCTTCAGTTCGTTCTTTTCTCTTCTTTTCATTTCATGTAAGCTGAGAAGAACAACCCTTCCAAAAGGGGAGGTATTGCCGAATGACTATCTATCTGTGTGATAGAAGCCGAGTAGGATACCAGCTATTGTTTAATTGCTTGTCAAGTACTAAAGGCTGGCCACCTTCTGTACTAACTATGCGATATAACAAGTGTTCATGATCATAGTGATCTCTCAACAAATTCCTTTACTTCTATTTGATTGATCAAATTTTGGAAAATAGAAACAACTGAAAAAGGAGTAATAAAGTGGTGGTAGTATGCGGAATGGGAACACATTCGTGATACTAAGGTTGACGTGGTTATTAAAAGGTTATAGAACGCTAACGAGCAAAAGTATAACCAGTATAATATTAGGAACGGAAGGTAGTAGCGATTACGAACTGGAAAAGAATGGGTATTGAGAAGCAGAAGCTCTAATGCTAAAAGCAATAATGAGAGTCTGTGCAATAGACTTGAAAGAATTTGGAATGATCACTTAATGCGGATTGAGTTATCTTACGACAATAGATTATATGTCATTATCGAGATATCGCCTTATGAGATCCTTGAGGGAAGACAATGTCGATCTCCCTTATGTTAGGATGAAGTTGTAGAGCGCAAGATGCTCGGACCCGCAGTAGTCCAAAGGACCAAGGATATGATAGATCTAATCAGAGGACGGCTGGTAGTAGCCCAAGATGGACATGATAAGTATGTTGATTTGACACGAAAGGATAAAGAGTATGAAATAGGGGACCTAGTAATATTATAGGTATCCCTTGGAAAAGTGTAATAACCCCAATTTTTGGGAAATTTTTGAAACCCTTATGAATAGTGTTTTTGCTGAATGAGAAAATTTTTCATGCCACACTATGTAGAGGTTCTGATATGGATATTCTGAGATTTTATTAGTACTTTATATGGGATATAAGTGTATGTAAAGATCGTCAGAATCCAAATCCGAACACTTTGATTTTTCCCGGAAATCCAATAGATACGGAAAGAATTGAGTATAAGGTAACATGATAAAAAGGATTTAAATTAAAGGATTATAAGAGAGGATCATAAAAGGAATACAATATATTGAGAAAGGTTAAGGGAACCTAAGTAATAAGATCCCGGGTATGATCCCTCAAACGATAAACGAAAACGAAAGTTAAGCGAACCGTATAACAGATCAGCGGTCATTAGGCAAATGATTAGGAAGTTAATCAAGGGGATTAGTGGGGATGATGTCATCCAACCAATAGAAAGAGAACAAGGAGGGGAGGATGACATCATGTGGATGACACAAGCATGACATGGGAAGGAAGGAGGTGTGGTTGAATAAGAACCACACAAATTCAAGGGCAACAAGGTAATTGACTAAATCAAACACAAAAACAAAGCAACCAAGCCAAGTAAAATCATTTTCATCAAAATCAAAAAGAAACCAAGGCATTGTTCTTCATGCTCTCGGCCAAAACAGAACCAGAACACTAAAACTGCTGTATCTCCTTCATTTCTCACTCAAATATTGTGTTCTATAGCTCATTGGAAAGGTATTGAGATGTCCTACAACTCTTGTTCACAAGTCTCGTCCAAATAATCATGGTAAGACCCTCATTTTTACATTTCTTTAAATCGGACTTTTAGAAACTTCAAAGCCTAACTTTGTGTTCTTGATTTCTTTGGAAAGATCAAGCTTGTAGGAGGCTCCCTAAGGCTTCCTAGCAACTTAACACCTCCCAAGGAAGGTATAAACTTCAAACCCTAGCCTTTACTTTATTTGTTAGTAAGTTTAATGGTTGGTGTTGTGAAATGAGAAGCATGGATTGTGATTATTAGTAGTTTGGTTTGATTTGGAAGTGTTTTGGTAATTGAAGCTTGATTATAGTTCATAGGTCTTGATTGTGGTTGTTTGAGTTGAAAACCTTGGAGATTATGGACTGATGTGGTATGGTTTAGGTGAAGTTTTGTTGTATTGATGGTTATGAGTTGGTTGGTGGTTAATTGGAGTAGTTTAAACATTGGTAATCGCGTAAACATAGCCGTCGTAACGTCCGATTTTCTTTGGACTGTTTTTGTGCATAACATTAGGACCCGAGAACCCCCTGCTAGATTATGACCACTGCCATGTTTAGATAGCTCATGTTACGAGCTTCGTTTTGATATGTAGTTCGTTCGATTCCGATGCACGGTTTAGGAGAAACGACCGTTTCAAGTAACGGCATTTCGCGAACGAAACTTTTCCCCTCGCCTTACTTTGAAACATAGGTTAAAGACCAAAAAGGGTTAATTAATGCATGAAACATTTAAGGTAAGTGTGTTAGGCAGTTGGTAAGACACTCGCGAAGGAATCGCCTTAAAACTCGTAAAGGTTAAATTATTAAAAATGGTGGAGCCGAGGGTACTCGAGTGACTTAAGAGAATTAGTAAGCGCAAAACAAGCGTTAGAGTCTAAGTTAGTTAAAGTATAGATTTACAAGTGACTTTGGTTTAATTCCAACTTACTTGTTGTTTATAGGTTACCAGACTCGTCCCGAGCCATTCGTAACCCGCAGTCGCTCAGGCAAGTTTTCTACCCTTTATACTGTTGTTGTGATGTATATATGTATATGCATTATCTTGTGATAGATGCATGTTGGTTAATTAGCAAATTTTGCGATATATCGAAGCATGCTGATATGGTATATATATGCATGCCTGTTTCGTATTCTTACCATATATATCTGTTGGTTCAGTTGATAATACCTATGCTAGAGAATAGCGGTAATTTGCATATACCCTTAGTATAGGGACCCAAAGGTGAAAACATTTTCTAAAACCGGGAGTCGAGGATCCCGAGTAGATTTTATATATATATTTATGTATATATATGGTTATAGTTTTCAAAACTATTAATCGAATAAGGTTTATTCGATAACTTGATTTTATTAATGAATATTATCTTGAATATTCATTCGAGGACTTATGACTCCTTTATATTATTTATTGAATATTATTTGAATATTCATTTGAGGATGTATGACTCTGTTATTTTATTTATTGAACATTATTTATAATATTCATTCGAGGTATTATGACTCCGCTTATTACTGAAATATATTCTTTATTTCATTAAAGAATAAGGTGTCAATAATCAAACTTATTTTCGATTATTCAAATAAAGATAGTACTTTCATATAAGTATATCTTTGGTTATTTAATATCCATTTCAAGTATAAGTTTTAATACTTCTACTTCAATTATTTTTATAAAGATTATTCTTTATGGGAATATTATTTAAATAATAATATTCAGACATTTTCTAAATATACTGGGGACTGATTTACTTCATTAAATCAGCTTTACTCCAAACACTCTTTAAAGTGTTTTCGAGTCTTCAAAATGATTTTTAAAAGTTAGAGCGGATCCCAAAACTCATTTTTATATTTAAAATCTTCCTTTTAAGGGGATTTAAATACTCGCTCAAAACCTGAGGGATCCGGCTCTATGGGGTATTTTATATTCGCAACAAGGTTGCTGTTTTGATAAATGAATTGATTACTTGCCCAATGTTCGGGAAGTAAGCCCATCTAATTGAGTCGGCATAAGCGACAGGCCGGGGTACGGTCTATCAAAGTGTAAGTGGCTGGGTGGCAGTCCATCAACGCGTAAGAGGCCGGGTGGCGGTCCAGCACAAGGTCCTTATGTGGCCAGGGTGATGACCGGTGGGGGATTCATCCATCTACTAGTAGAAAAGGTTACTTATTGGTATCTTTGCCTGATCAGCAAGATATCTGGTTTATGCCAAAATTCTTTTCCTTCCAAATTCATTGGATATTGCAACTCTGTTCATACTTTACATGACAGAGGTTTTCAGGAAATGTATGGGAGATATATATGAATATATTTATATATCGGGACTTAATGAAGTATCTCGTAACTTCATTATTTATAATGATATTCAAAGATTGAATCTATTCAAATCTTGTCTTGTAGTCTCATCTATGTGATGAACCTTTGAAACTAATTATAACTT
The DNA here is from genome assembly GCF_009905375.1 of Apium graveolens. NCBI lineage: Eukaryota > Viridiplantae > Streptophyta > Magnoliopsida > Apiales > Apiaceae > Apium > Apium graveolens. The sequence goes on from NC_133652.1 coordinate 229,971,718, forward strand.
GAACGGTGGTAGTTCAAGTAGTATTTGGAAAAGATATAAGTATGTTGGAGTATCTTGTAACTTCATCTTTTAAACTTATATCTAGTAAATGATTATCTTATGCATGACAAAGATTTTCAGAAAAACATTGAGACAAGGTTAGATATATGAGATCACCTTGCAACGGTATTTTTATACAGTTATACACTGGAACTCTGTGTGTATTATGCATGGAAGAGGACTTCCAATATTTTGAAAAGTATATATATGTATATATACTGAATATTTTGCGACTTCATCGCATTAAGATATCAACTTGGTTCATTTCTTTTGACCAAGACTTTCATGAGTACTATGAGAAGGCTCATATATTGTAAATCATTATACATATTATTTTGGTGGGCTTGCTACTCACCCTTGCTTTATTTCTTCATCACACAACAACAGTTAGGAAAGATGGCCAGACTCCAGCAGACCCAGCGCAAGCGCGTGGGAAGCGTCCCGCGTCTTCCCGTTGATGTTGTAGCTGCTATAGCTGCAGAGGTAGATCTATTGTAGATCAGACCATCTACTTTTGAGAATCAATTATGTATAATTATAACTTGTGGCAGATAATGGCAATTAACTGTAAATTTATCAAGTAATCATTTTGGGTTGTAATAACTTTTAAATTGTGGATTCAAAGACTTGTACTTATTTAAATTTCATCTCTGAGACTATAACGGGTTGTGGTGTGTGTTAGTGTGGGGTCACAGCATAAGGTTATTATTATTAATTAAGTGAAGTGATATTGTGGAAAGAATGACCGTGACGACCCGGATCCCCGACCCCGGATCTGGGGGTGTTACAAAAAGGATTGATGAGGTTCGGAAAGAAAGGAAAGCTAAGTCTATAATTTGTTGGACCCTTGGATATATTAAGACGTTTGGGAAGTTAGCATATGAGCTAGCCCTAACCCCGAACATGTAGCAGGTCGTAACGTGTTTCACGTATCAATATTAAGGAAGTGTAATTCATATGCCAGATAAATAGAGGCATATGAGCGCATAGATATACAACCCGACGTAACCTATATGGAGCAACCAGGAAGGGTTATAGAGTGAAAAGGAACAAGTGCTTAGGAGAAGGATTATCAAACTAGGCAGAGTTTGGTGGTAGAACCACAATGTGGGAAAATTGACTCGAGAGTTAGAAAGTGTAATGCTAAGCAAGTATCCCCATTTGTTTTCTATCTGATTCCGGGACGGAATCCTTTTAAGGAGGGGAGACTGTAATAACCCCAATTTTGGAGAAATTTTGAAACCCTTATGAATAGTGTTTTTGCTGAACGAGAAAACTTTTCATGCCACGCTATCTAGGGGTTCTGTTATTGATCTTATGGGATATTATTAGTACTCTATGTGGTATATAAGTGTATGTAAAGATCGTCAGAATCCAATTCCGAACACTTTGATTTTTCCCGGAAATCCACAAGATACGGAGAGAATTGAGTATAAGGTAACAGGATAAAAAGGATTTAAATTAAAGGATTATAAGAGAGGATCATAGAAGGAATACAATATATTGAGAAAGGTTAAGGGAACCTAAGTAATAAGATCCCGGGTATGATCCCTCAAACGATAAACGAGAACGAAAGATAAGCGAACCGTAAAACAAATAAGTGACCAAGAGACAAGCTTGTACAAGAAGCCAGGGATTGTGACATCATCAAACCACAAGGTGTGGACAAGTGGGAGCATTATGACATGTGCAAGGTGACACAAGCATGACATAGGAAGGAAGGAGGTGTGGTGGCTTTTTAACCACACAAATTCAAGGGCAACAAGGTAATTAACTAAGTCAAACACAAAAACAAGCCAACCAAGCCAAGCAAAATCATTTTCATCAAAATCAAAAAGAAACCAAGGCATGGTTCATCATGCTCTCGGCTTTTTACTATTGCAAATGGGCAAGAATTCAAAAACTCAAGATCCAAGCCTCCTAAATTGGTGAGTTAATTCCCTAATCATCTTCATGCTTAGTTAGGGCTATATCATGAGTTTAAGCCATCAATTCCTTCTCCATCTTCTCCATTTAATCAAAGAAGAAGACTATGAATAGTGTTTTCAAGTTTTTAACTTGAAGTTTTTCTTGTTTTTCTTGAAGATCCAAGCATTCTTAAGACTTCTCAAAGCTTCTTAAGGCTTCCTAGCTCCTCCCACCACTCAAAGGAAGGTATACCATCTCCAAACCCTAGATTCCTATATATTATAAGATGATTTTGATTAGTAGGATGATATTGTAGCTTGTTGTTGTGATTTAGAGTTTGGGATTTGGAACGGTAGTGAAATGGAATGGTAAATGTTGTGGTTTTGATTAAAAGAACTTAAGTATGATTAAAGTTAAGCTTAGGCATAAGTATGAATGATTAAATTGAATTGGTTGGGGTTGTTATGATGTGATAAGGATGGATGTTGGTTGTATGTTGGATTTGAGGTTGGTTTGTGGTTGGTTTTGAATGGCTTAAAATTGGGAAATCGCGTAAACATAGCCGTCGTAACGTCCGATTTTCTTTGGACTGTTTTTGTGCATAGCATTAGGACCCGAGAACCCCCTGATAGATTATGACCACTGCCATGTTTAGATAGCTCATGTTACGAGCTTCGTTTTGATATGTAGTTCGTTCGATTCCGATGCACGGTTTAGGAGAAACGACCGTTTCAAGTAACGGCGTTTCGCGAACGAAACTTTTTCCCTCGCCTTACTTCGAAACATAGGTTAAAGACCAAAAAGGGTTAATTAATGTATGAAACATTTATGGTAAGTGTGTTAGGCAGTTGGTAAGACACTCGCGAAGGAATCGCTTTAAAACTCGTAAAGGTTAAATTATTAAAAATGGTGGAGCCGAGGATACCCGAGTGACTTAAGCGAATCAGTGAGCGCAAAACAAGCGTTAGAGTCTAAGTTAGTTAAAGTATAGATTTACAAGTGATTTTGGTTTAATTCCAACTTACTTGTTGTTTATAGGTTACCAGACTCGTCCCGAGCCTTTTATCACCCCAAGTCGCTCAGGCAAGTTTTCTACCCGTTATACTGTTGTTGTGATGTAAATATATGTATATGCATTATCTTGTGATAAGTGCATGATTGTTATTAGCAATTTTGCGATATATTGGAGCATGCTGATATGGTATATATGCATGTCTGTTTCGTAATCTGGTTATCTATCTGTTGATTTCAATGCTTATAGTTGCATAATACCTATGCTAGAAATAAGCAGTAGTTGCGTATACCCTTAGTATAGGGGACCCAAAGGTGAACATATTTCTAAACCGGGAGTCGATGTTCCCGAATATAATATATATATTTTTATATATATATGGTTATAGTTTTCCAAACTATTAATCGAATAAGGTTTATTCGATAACTTTAACTTTATTTTATTATTGAATATTATTTCGAATATTATTCGAAGGCGTATGACTCCTTTTATTTATTTATCTGAATATTATTTGAATATTCATTCGAGGGCTTATGACTCTTTTATATTATTTATTGAATATTATTTGAATATTCATTCGAAGGCTTATGACTCTTTTATATTATTTATTGAATATTATTTGAATATTCATTTGAAGGCTTATGACTCAGTTTATATTATTTAATGAATATTATTTGAATATTCATTTGAGGATTTATGACTCCGATTATTTGCTGAGGTATATTCTTTATTTTATTAAAGAATAAGGTGTCAATAATCAAACTTATTTTCGATTATTCAAATAAAGATAATACTTTCATATAAGTATATCTTTGGTTATTTAATACTCGTTTCAAGTATAAGTTTTAATACTTCTACTTCAATTATTTTTATAAAAATTATTCTTTATGGGAATATTATTTAAATAATAATATTCAGTCATTTTCTAAATATTCTGGGGACTGATTTACTTCATTAAATCAGCTTTACTCCAAACACTCTATAAAGTGTTTTCGAGTCTTCAAAATGATTTTTAAAGTCAGAGCGGATCCCAAAACTCATTTTTATATTTAAGATCTTCCTTTTTAAGGGGATTTAAATACTCGCTCAAAACCTGGGGAATCCGGCTCTGTGGTGTATTTTATATTCGCAACGAGGTTGCAATTTTGGTAAATGAATTAATTACTTGCCCAATGTTCGGGAAGTAAGCCCATCTAATTGAGTCGGCATAAGCGACAGGCCGGGGTACGGTCTATGAAAGTGTAAGTGGCTGGGTGGCAGTCCATCAACGCGTAAGAGGCCGGGTGGCGATCCAGCACAAGGTCGTTATGTGGCCAGGGTGATGACCGGTGGGGGATTCATCCATCTACTAGTAGAAAAGGTTACTTATTGGTATCTTTGCCTGATCAGCAAGATATCTGGTTTATGCCAAAATTCTTTTCCTTTCCAAAATTTATTGGATGTTTCAAACTCTGTTCATACTTTACATAACAGAGGTTCCAGGAAATGTTTAAGATATATATATATGTGGATATATATATATATCGGGACTAAATAAAGTATCTCGTAACTTTATTTCATTCAATAATATTTCAAAGATTGAATCTATTGAAATCTTGTCTTGTAGTCTCATCTATGTGATGAACTTTTGAAACTGATTATAACTTGAACGGTGGTAGTTCAAGTAGTATTGGGAAAGATATAAGTATATTGGGGTATTTGGTAACCTCATCTTTTAAACTTATATCTAATTAATAATTGTCTTATGAATGACAAAGATTTTCAGAAAAACGTTGAGACAAGGTTAGATATATGAGATCACCTTGCAACGATATTTTTTATACAGTTATACACCGGGACTTTGTGTATATTATGCATGGAAGAGGACTTCCAATATTTTGAAAAGTATATATGTATATACTGAATATTTTGCGACTTCATCGCATTAAGATATCAAACTTGGTTCATTTCTTTTGACCAAGACTTTCATGAGTATTATGAGTAGGCTCATATATGGTAAATCATTATACATATTATTTTGGTGGGCTTGTTACTCACCCTTGCTTTATTTCTTCATCACACAACAACAGTTAGGAAAGATGGCCAGACTCCAGCAGACCCAGCGCAAGCGCGTGGGAAGCGTCCCGCGTCTTCCCGTTGATGTTGTAGCTGCTATAGCTGCAGAGGTAGATCTATTGTAGATCAGACCATCTACTTTTGAGAATCAATTATGTATAATTATAACTTGTGGCAGATAATGGCAATTAACTGTAAATTTATCAAGTAATCATTTTGGGTTGTAATAACTTTTAAATTGTGGATTCAAAGACTTGTACTTATTTAAATTTCATCTCTGAGACTATAACGGGTTGTGGTGTGTGTTAGTGTGGGGTCACAGCATAAGGTTATTTATTATTAATTAAGTGAAGTGATATTGTGGAAAGAAAGACCGTGACGACCCGGATCCCCGACCCCGGATCTGGGGGTGTTACATTCGCGACACACATAAGACGAATACGCACAACTAATACTAGATATCATGCAATCATCACACACTAAAGTATTAAACAATTAACTAAAGAATTCCATAATAAATCCGTTGCAACCCCATGATCACGATTAGCCCATAATAGAACTTATCGCCATCATGGGTTCATATGAAATCATGATAAACAAACACAAGAAAATAATAACTAAACTAATTATATTAAAACAGAGTACGTCACAAGAGTAAATAAGTCAAAGCAAGAAAACTAGCATCCAACGTTACAACGAAACAAGAATCACAAGAAAATATGCTTCCTCTTCGTTGCGGTGTGCTAAATCGGTCTTCTTCCTTATCTCCTTCGTTTCTTGCGTAAAACACAATCTAAAACATAATCCCCTTAATACTCTCTGTGAAAATGTCTCAAATCTACCTATATAATAGTCCCATAAAACTCAGATTACATAGAAGTTGGAAGCCAAACAGAAGTAGAAGTCTAAAATAATTTATCTTTTTCCCCGACCCTGCGCGGCCGCTCAGCATAGCTGCGCGGGCGCGCAGGTTGCTGCGCGGCCGCTCAGCATTGCTGCGCGGGCGCGCAGGCCTCTACTGGAAAAAATCCAGGTTTGCTCCATTTCTTCGCCGTAATCTGCCCATTCCTTTCCTCTCGCAATGGTGAACACATGCCAAGGCTTATTCTTGATGATTCCTCCCCTGAAATGCAACTAATACCCTGAAATGCATAAACACTAGAAAAACGCATCAAATACACAAAATACTTGATTTCAAGACATCAATTTAAGCCATTTTAAGACGTTCTAAGTGGTATAAAATGCCACTTATCAATAGACTGTGTGGTATGCACCAAATTCAGCATCCTTTCTGCATTGTCATTGCCCTGTTCAGCTAGAAGTTGATAAGCTGGAACAGGGTGAGTAAATGCCTCAGCATCAAGGGAAGTGGAATCTATAACAGCTTTAGGATGCTGAGATAGTCCTTCCCTGTCTGCATCCTGGACATTCATTGACTCACTAGCAATGACATTCATCCTTATAGCTCCAGTACCTGCATTTCTCTCGTTTTCTCTCTTTTGTTGCATCAGGGTCTCACCCTGGCTCCCCACCCTCACACCCTCACCTTCATCTACTAAGGTGGGACTCCTCACACTCTCTTTTGCCAATCCTGAAGAAATGGATTTCATAGTTTCACACATTTCCTCTCCTTTTTCCTGGGAGCAACCCAGACTCTCACTCAAAACACTCTTCTCTCTCAATCCTAAGAGTGACTATACAACCACTAAATCTTCTGCACTTGAAATAAATGAAGTTTGAAGCTGTGTAGAGATACTCGACGGATGAGTGATATCCATCGAGTGAGTGGTTTTGCTATCCGACGGATAACTGCTATTAAGCTTATCCGTCGGGATACAATCACTACTCGAGGGATGAGCAATATCCATCGAGAGAGTAGAAATGAATGAACTGGGAAAAGAAACTATTGTTGACTCTGTGCTGATTGAAGATATTTTGGGCACAGATGATACAACAGTTCCTTAAAGAATTGGCAAGTGAGCCAACAAATCATCTAAAAGATGATGCTCACTTGCACTAGATTTTAGCTTCCCCAACAGAGAAAATCATCTAAAAGATGATGCTCACTTGCACTAGATTTTAGCTTCCCCAACAGAGTTAAAGAAGGGGAATCAGGGATTGATGTGTTTATCATATCCACATCCAGAGAATTTGTTGGTGAGTTTGGTGTTTGAGGTGCTTCTATAACTAGAGATTTTGGTTGTGACTCCACATTTATTGGAGCCACATCAAACTGAATTTGTGAAGGTGCAGTGACTGTGTCTTTTGCACCAGTTTGCACAGTGTGTGTACCCTGTGCATCCCCAAGGGTTTTAGACTTCTTCTTTCTGGCATAAGTTTGGGGTGAGCTTGTGTCCCTAACCCTCTTGGCCTGTGCTCTTGGTTGAGAGCTTTGTTCAATAACTACATCCTTTTGGGAGGATGCAGCTAGAAATGAGCTTTTATCCTTTTTAAGCACTGCAGTTTGTTGGGAAACTGCAGTGTGGCTAGGCTTAAATCCACTCAACTCTCCATCCTTATTCTTAGGGTTTCTTTTATGTTCACCCCTTCCCTCACCTATCTTTCCCTCCTTCACACTCCCCTCTTTGGTTTAGTGGATTTTGCAACTGGCATCTTTTGAGAGATACCAGAGGGGGCTTTCTTTGATTTGGGTTTAAAAAATTTTGCAGTTTTGGTAGCTTGGGTAGGCAACTGTTGGGTCATTGACACAGTTGTCATAGCCACACTGTAACTCAAAGAAATTGTTGAGGTTGGAATAGTTATAGGGATAGATGAATTTACCTCACTTACCTGAGGTGCTTGCATTACAGGAAAATAGAACAATGGCACATCCTTGTGATGATTGGCCCTATTCAAATCTGCAATGAGCCTTCTCTCTTGAACCCAACAATCTAGTTTTTTGTTAGGGTTCTCAAGCATAATCTCTTCACAGAGGTGGTTAGCTAACATCATAAAGAATCTAGCATAATACACAGTTTTACCTCTTTTATTTAACTCTCCTAATTTAAAGCCTAACTCAAACAAGACAAGATCACTAAAATTATAGAATTTATCTGTAACTAGCATGTAAAGCATGTTAAGCATGGATATATTCACTGAATCAAAATTACTAATTTTTCCTGAAAAGACCTTTGTCATAACATCACACATAAAACTCCATTCTTTCCTAAGACCCATTCTCCTAATGTCACTTAACTTAGAAGTAGAAAGGGCATAGTTCATGGAATTAAGCATATTGATTATATCAGTGTCAGTGTATGGTGAGGTCACAGTGTTATCAGGAATCTTGAAATATGCTTTTATAACATCACTATTGATACAGAATTCTTTACCTTTAATGGTGAGTGTGATGGTCTTATCTGTAGAGTTGTAGGTAGCAGTTGTCCACATCTCTTTAACAACTTCACAGAAGATTGTGGGTGATTCTAGCATGGCATAGCTGAGCTTGCAATTCTTCACAAAGTCCATCATCTTGTGATAGTCACCAGATTGCTGAATACCCTTATTAACCAGTACAGTGAAATTGTTCTTCTCATAAATGAACCCAGTTTGAGACATAATCTTTACAACAGGTGCCATTGTTAGAGAATAAGAGCTTGAGGAGAAGGAGAGTAAGTGCTTTGAGAGAGGATGAAATTAGAGCAGTTGAATTGAGAATGATAAAAGAAAAGCGATTAAAATGAAATAAGCTTTTATACTATCTCAAAAATAACTGTTAAAAATAATAAAGTAAAATAAAGTAACCAATGGAAATTGCCTAAAATAAAATAAAATAGCCGTTTTAAAATTAAACTGTAAAAATTCCACCAATTATCCGTCGTGTTATGCTTACAAACTGTAAGTATACTCGATGGATAATGTACAGGGAATTAACGGTTGAGATTAAGACAATTCGACGGATGAGTATAAACTGTTATCCGTTGAGTCATAAAATATTCTAGAAAAAAAATTGATTTTTATTAGCAAATAGTATACTGACGGATGATCAAACTCGATGGATAAAGATCATCCGTCGGGATGTACATTTTGACTTAGTCAAAATTTCATCCAAGACTGAAAAATCAATTAAATTTATGGCTGCATTTCAACTTGCAAATTAACTCATATAGATTTAAGAATAATTGAGCATACCTAACTCACTTACCAACCTTGAAAAGGTGGATTCATCCAGTGGCTTGGTAAAAAATATCTGCAAGCTGCTTCTCACTTGAAACAAAATGTAGCTCCACAGTACCATTTATTATATGTTCCCTTATGAAGTGGTACTTGATATCTATGTGCTTTGTCCTTGAGTGTTGTACTGGATTTTCAGTGATGGCAATTGCACTTGTGTTATCACATAAAATAGGAATCCTCTTAACTTGCAAACCATAGTCTATGTTAGGTCTCACACACTGTAGAAGGGGATTGAATACAGTTTTTATCACAATCAAATCGAATATAAGAACACGGAAAATAGATTTTATTTAACACAATAAACTCTGTTACAATATGGAAATATCCTCTCTCAGTGATGAACAATTATCACGAGAGCTGCTAGGGTTACAATAAATAATAACTTCGATTATGATAACACATCTAGTGTAAATCCTATGTCTGTGTTTATATACTACACAGTTACAAGATAATCTCTAATTGATATTGAATATGATTCTGTATCCTAAAATATATCAATTAGATATCTTCTTTTCCAAGTCTTCTATTTTCCATAGAAATCTTCTCCATGTATATCTCTTCTTTATTTAGTCTTGATCTTCTTTCCTTTCAATCAGCCTTTCCTTAATTGTTCGTCCTCCCGCACTTAAGTTCTGATATCCATCTTCTGATAATTATCTCCTGATAATATAAGTACTAATATCCTTAAATTCTGACTTCTAGTAAGTGCTGATTTCCGTAAGTACTGATATTTTATGTTTGTTAAGATCTGAAAACTAAACATGAAATACATTAGACATGACATCTCAAATATATCTAACAATCTCCCCCAACTTGTAAATTAGCATAATATACAAGTTCAATATATATTTGATGATGTCAAAAATATTAAGTACAAATGCACATGAGAATTTGACTAAGAAACTACAACTTACAGTACTTGTAGCTTTTACCATCCTTAAAGTCTGATATCAGCTTTAGCCTGTATGTTCTTCAGAATTTAGCAGTTGTAGTCCCTGACTTGGCTTCATTATATGATCTCTTTAATATCAGGAGTTGTCCTGAGATAATTCCTCAAAAGACATCTCTCAGCATATGCAAGTTCATTCAACATCCTCCTTTTGGCTTCTTTTAGTTCAGCTGTATCTTCACTTATCTGAAAGATAGCAGCTCTGAGATCATTGATCTTTTCCTTTCTTATATCCTCATTAAGTCTGATATAATAGGCTTTGTCTGATTCTATATTGAATTCAACAGCCCTATAACCCAGAAAGGTAGTAATAATCTTTGTAGTGTTAGGCTTCATTTCAACAATTTTTCCATCATGAGCTTTGTACTTAGGATAGTATGAGCTGTCAGACTTTATCCTGTAAAGTTTCTTATGTCTCTCAATATTAGACCTTAAGAATTTGGCAGCATCATCTGTAGACTTGTTCTTTACTTGAAGCAAATATAGTACATGTTCCAATTCTTCATAGTACTTCAAGTTAATAGCATCCTGCCTAATCTGGAATACCCTCCCATCTGTCATGAAATATAACATAACCTATTCTTTCAGTGCAGAGTGGTAAACCATCTGTACAGAATCCAATTGATCTAATCTTTCAGGAGTTGTGCCTATTCCTGGTTCATACAGAGATGTTGGATCTAGAGTTGTGTTGCTTACTCTTCTTTCATCAGCATTTCCCAAACCAGTTTTATCTCTTGCCTCCTTTCCTAGAAGCAATCTACTATGAAAACCTCTTGATGTACTCTTCAGAGTCTGAGCAGATTGTTTAGCTTGGGTGAATCCTGGTAGAGTAGCTGAACGTTTAACATGAGCAATGTCAGAGGTTATTCCCTTATCTTCTGATGTCAAGCTAACTTGAGCTGTGTCAGAGGTTGCTTGCTTCCTTGTAGCATCTGAATTTACTAACTCCTGACTTTGAACAACTTGAGCTCTGTCAGAGGTTGTTTGAGAATCTTTCTTGTTCGTCAAAATCAGATCAGTATCTTCATCAGCATCTATTAGGTCATCCATAGTTGGCATGTAAATACTTACAGGTTCATCAACTTTACCTTTGCCCTTAAACTTTGGATCATACTCCACCTGTGATTTGGCTTTAGATGCCTCAGCACTTGTTCTTTCTTTAATCACAATGCCTTTAGCCTGTGGAGGTTTCTTTGTTGTTGCAGAAACTTTAGACTTAGATTGTGACTTATCAATTGCAGCTTTCAGTCTAGCTTCTTCTTCTTCCAGCATTTCAAGATCCATCCCTGGATTTTCTTTAAGAAACTGCTTCTTTGAGATCTCTTCATCAAGATCTTCAGGATTGACTAGAACTTGTTTACCTGAGCTTGATTTCTTGCCAGGATCAGAACTTAGCCTTTGACTTGTAGTTCTGTCTTTTTGTAATGAAGAGGCTGTGCTTTTTCTTTGACCTCTACCCATTTCAGAGTTTCCCTGATCTTCATTTTCATCATCTTTTTCTTTCTATGATTTAGTAGACTTGCATTTGGACTTAATTACTTTCTCCCCCTTTTTGGCATCGTCAGGAAGAAGCAGGGAGACAATCAATTCCACAGAATTTTGAAGTTCATTAAGCTGAACTTGTTGAGCAGCTTGATTTTGTAAAAGATCATTAATTTGAGCTTGCTGCTTGTCTTCAGACTTTTCAATATTTGCTAAACGGTCAAAGTTAGGCTTGAAAAACCTCTGCTTCTCTACTTTGATCTTCTCCGCTTCCTCTTGCAATTTATTTCAAATTTTGTCCAGCTGGTCATGAGTTGCTGAGTGTTGACCTTGAAGGTGCCTTGTACTCAGTGCTGTAACTCTAAGATGTGTCTTGAAATCATCATTGGCAAACATCTCACCAGTCTTTGTCAGATGTTCAGAAAGAACAGCTGCATTAGGGACAAATTCAACATCATTCCAGTCATCGATCCACTCTTGCCCTCTTTGAGTCTCACTCTAAGGAACTGGAGGAGCCCTTTCTACAAACTTCTCGATAAAAGAAACCTTTGCAGCTGGGGGTATAGGAGCATGTCCAGAAGGACCAGCTGCATCAGCATCTACATTAACATCAGCTTCATCAGAGTTTGCAGCAGGCAGTGCAACAGAAGTGGCAAAATCTTCACTATCATCATCTTCTGATAAAATGACTGTATGAGAAGCAATTGGAGATCCATCTCCATGATCATCAGAATTTAGCACTGGAGTGGCTGGAGGAGTGTGCTGAGAAAGTTGTGTAGTTGGTGGAACTTCCATATACAAAACCTGAGGCACTTCCAAGTTATGGATGTCAATTTCATCACTTGGCCCCTGGTTATCAGCATGTACTGGAGATACTGGAGGTATGGGAATATGAGTTGTTTCTGGCTCATGAAGTGGAGAGTGATGAGTTGCATGAAGGTCTGGATCAGCACTTGGAGAATTGTGAGCTTTAACAGGGTCTTGTGAGATCAGAGATTCCTGATCCCCTTCTACAGTTGGAACTCCATCGTTCCAAATAGTCACCTTGTCTGAGCCATAGCAGTAAAACCACCCAAACTGAGTCATTATTTGAGAGAAGAAAGAATTGGTTTTTACAGAAGGATTATCCGTCAATTATATAGACAAGGGAATACCAAGGGATACAGGAAATGTGAAACGAAAAGAAGTAAAGCCTCGTCTCCCTAGACCGATGAGTAATTATGACAGCCATTAGAAGCTTAAAACAGGAGTTAATGAGCACACGAAATAAGTAAAAATTATTGTGCATATGCGAGTACCACTAACCCAAATTATTTTGACTGTTTATATCTCACCCAAACATATTCTGATTTTAAATATGACTGTTTCAGATTTAACCATAAATAAGTCAAGTAAAGAATCAGGATTTGATATCAGAACTTAGACTTATATCAGAACTTAACAGTCGTCAGAACATGGCTCCTTAACTCGAAAAGTGAATGTTTTATTCCAGTAATTCTTCACACAAGTAATGATATGGTTTCATCAGAACTTAATCATCAGAACTTCCATCAGAACTTGTCCTCAGAATTTATGCAACTGACACTTAAACTCTTCATCTAAAATAACATTTATCACCACAGTAATTTTCATCATTCATATGGAGTGTATGTGTGTGCAGTAAGCTAAATATCAGATAAAGATTAAAGTTTGATTCACTTCAGTACATCTTAGAAGTAAGGCATAACTAAGAATTTTGCTCAAAACCTGTCATTATTCTGAAGTCTACTTTAGAATGAGGGCATGTATGAGTCCACCTCAACTGTTTTGTGCTTATTTTATGCATCTTTTGAAATTCCATTTTACAAAGGCTTCTCCGTGTAAGTGAGTCACGACTGCTTATCAGAATTTATGCTATTATCAGAGTATTTCTCCAGTAATCAGAGAATGTGAAGAGTCACCAAGAAAATTTTATTTTACTTTTCTAATGCATATAACTTAATACCAGCAATGCACTTGGGTCGTCCCTTCCACATTTTTTACTCTAGATCTCAAAGGAGTACCTGATTTTTCTTTTCATTTCTTTTTCTTTGGATAAGTGAGGCTTATCAGCACTTAGTATATCCATCAAATTTACCAACATCAGAACTTAACAGATTAGAGGCACTATTCTAGTTTTTGATTTAGTAACAAGATACACAAAGTAAACTTTAACTAAGCTCAATATCAGAATTTGCTTGTGTAACACCCCCAGATCCGGGGTCGGGGATCCAGGTCGTCACGGTCTTTCTTTCCACAATATCACTTCACTTAATTAATAATAATAACCTTATACTGTGACCCCACACTAACACACACCACAATCCGTTATAGTCTCAGAGATGAAATTTAAATAAGTACAAGTCTTTGAATCCACAATTTAAAAGTTATTACAACCCAAAATGATTACTTGATAAATTTACAGTTAATTGCCATTATCTGCCACAAGTTATAATTATACATAATTTGATTCTCAAAAAATAGAATGCCTGATCTACCAATAGATCTACCTCTGCAGCTATAGCAGCCACAACATCATCGGGAAGACGCGGGACGCTTCCCACGCGCTTGCGCTGGGTCTGCTGGAGTCTGGCCATCTTTCCTAACTGTTGTTGTGTGATGAAGAAATAAAGCAAGAGTGAGCCTTACAGCTCGCAAGATAATATGTAGTGATAACAATAATATAAGTATCTAAATGGATACTTACTAGAATCTTTTATCATGAGTAAGATAATTACTTACTAGATATAAGTAAAAACAAGGGATGAAGTTACCAAATACTTCACTATACTTATATCATTTATAAAGCTACTTGAACTACCACTGTTCAAAGTATAATGAGCTTTCAACAGTTCATCACATAGATGAGACTACAAGACAAGATTTGAATAGATTAAATCTTTAAAATATCATCAAAATAAAATGAAGTTACGAGATACTTCATTTGATGCAAACATCATTTTAAAAACTTGACCCTGCCAACACTCAACAATCGCCCAACCGTAGCCTTTCTATCGAAATGCTCTGGGTAGTGTTGTAGAAATATCCAATTGGATGATGAACTCATTACGGGAGTTTGCCGCGCCAGGAAGACCACTTACGATGATCAGTCGTAGTAGTGCAACCCCACCATTTTCTACATGTAGAGGAGAACCTGTCGGATTTACTTGTCAACCGAACACTGAACTCCTAAGGAATGGACCGCCTTAGCGGAACTTCCAGGCCATTTGGGCCAATATAATAAGGCTGGGCCGGCGCCACTCGACCACTTACGCCACTCCTAGTTCAGATGAAATCCATGACTCTGAAACGTAAAGCTCGTTCCCCCTTTCCCCAAGTAGAAACTTGTTGATACGGCTCCACCAAGAAGTCGTATCTAGTTGGAAAGGAGAACTCACCGATATTTCCCAGGCGATGCCTGTTAATGGATTAACTTGTTCCAAGAATTTTACTTCCCGAGTGTTGGGTAAGTAATCGATTCATTTAACAAAACAGCAACCTTGTTGCGAATATAAAACACACCACAGAGCCGGATCCCTCAGGTTTTGAGCGAGTATTTAAATCCCCTTCGAAAGGAGGATCTTAAATATAAAAATGAGTTTTGGGATCCGCTCTAACTTTTAAAAAATCATTTTGAAGACTCGCAAAACATTTTTAAGAATGTTTGGAGTGATGCTGATTTAACAAAATAAATCAGTCCCAATATATTAGAAAATATCTGAATATTATTATTTAAATAATATTTCCATAAAGAATAATCTTTATAAAAAATAATTGATGTAGAAGTTTTGAAACTTATACTTGAAATGAATATTAAATATCCAAAGATATACCTATACGAAAGTACTATCTTTATTTGAATAATCAAAAGTGAGTTTGATTATCGACACCTTATTCTTTAATAAAATAAAGAATATATCTCAGCAAATAATCGGAGTCATGGATCCTCAAATGAATATTCAAATAATATTCATTAAATAATATAAACTGAGTCATAAGCCCTCGAATGAATATTCAAATAATATTCAATAAATAATATAAAAGAGTCATAAGCCCTCGAATGAATATTCAAATAATATTCAGATAAATAAATAAAAGGGTCATAAGCCCTCGAATGAATATTCAAATAATATTCAATAAATAATATAAAAGAGTCATAAGCTCTCGAATGAATATTCAAATAATATTCAGATAAATAAATAAAAGGGTCATAAGCCCTCGAATGAATATTCAAATAATATTCAGATAAATAAATAAAAGGAGTCATAAATCCCCGAATGAATATTCAAAATAATATTCAATAAATAATATAAAAGAGTCATAAGCCCTCGAATAAATATTCAAAATAATATTCATTTAATATAAAGGAGTCATACGCCTTCGAATAATATTCGAAATAATATTCAATAATCAAATAAAGTTAAAGTTATCGAATAAACCTTATTCGATTAATAATTTTGAAAACTATGACCATATATATATATATAAGTATATATATATATATATATTTATATCCATATATACAAAATCTACTCGGGATCCTCGACTCCCGGTTTTAGAAAATATTTTCACCTTTGGGTCCCTGTACTAAGGGTATATGTACATTACCGCTATCCTCTAGCATAGGTATTATCAACTGAATCAACAGATATATATATATATGGCAAGAATGCGAAACAGGCATGCATATATATATACCATAGCAGCATGCTTCAATATATTGCATCATTTGCTAATTAACCAACATGCATCTATCGCAAGATAATGCAAATACATATATTCATCACAACAACAGTTATAACGGGTAGAAAACTTGCCTGAGCGACTTGGGGTGATAAAAGGCTCGGGACGAGTCTGGTAACCTATAAACAATAAGTAAGTTGGAATTAAACCAAAATCACTTGTAAATCTATACTTTAACTAACTTAGACTCTAACGCTTGTTTTGCGCTCACTGATTCGCTTAAGTCACTCGGGTACCCTCGGCTCCACCATTTTTAATAATTTAACCTTTATGAGTTTTAAAGCGATTCCTTCGCGAGTGTCTTACCAACTGCCTAAAACACTTACCATAAATGTTTCATACATTAATTAACCCTTTTTGGTCTTTAACCTATGTTTCAAAGTAAGGCGAGGGGAAAAGTTTCGTTCGCGAAACGCCGTTACTTGAAACGGTCGTTTCTCCTAAACCGTGCATCGGAATCGAACGAACTACATATCAAAACGAAGCTCGTAACATGAGTTATCTAAACATGGCAGTGGTCATAATCTAGCAGGGGGTTCTCGGGTCCTAATGCTATGCACAAAAACAGTCCAAAGAAAATCGGACATTATGACGGCTATGTTTACGCGATTTCCCAATTTTAAACCATTCAAAACCATCCCAAATCAACCTCAAATCCAACATACAACCAACATCCATCCTTTTCACATCATAACAACCCCAACCAATTCAATTTAATCATTCATACTTATGCCTAAGCTTAACTTTAATCATACTTAAGTTCTTTTAATCAAAACAACAACATTTACCAATCCAACAACATCCCAAAACTCACTAATCTCTACATACACAACCATCAAGCCTCTCATGAACTAAAATACTCATATTATGCTCTTAACATTCAATAACCAAGCTTGGTTAAGAGATTATACCTTCCTTGAAGCTTTTTAACACAACACAAGAGCTTTGAATGCCTAAAGAACCTTGATCCTTGCTTGTATCACCTTAATCTTTCATAAAAATTCAAGAAAACTAAAGTTATTTCTTGAAGGTTACTATTCACCATCTTCTTCCTTGATTTATAGAAAAAGATTGGCTTGGAATTAGAAGCTTAAACTTATAGGAAGTATGTAACTATCCATGGGGAAGCTTAGATAATTACCTTGCTAAATAGTAAGTGGTGGAGCTTGGATCTTCAAATTTTAAGAAAGAAGCCGAGAGTTAGCTTGGGAAGAAAGAGGTTTTTGTGTTTTGTTTGATGAAAATGAAATGATTTGCTTGGTTGGTTGATTTTTTGTGTTGTTTTTGGTTAATGACTTAATTAACCTTGATTTTGTGTGGTTATAATTCAACCACACTTCCTTCCCTTCTATGTCATGCCTACATCACTTTGTGATGTCATCACCCCTCCTTTGTCCTCTTTCTATTGGTTGGATGACATCACCCCCACTAATCCCTTTGATTAACTTTTAATTGTTTTCCTAATGACCGCTGATCTGTTATACGGTTCGCTTAACTTTCGTTTTCGTTTATCGTTCGAGGGATCATACCCGGGATCTTATTACTTAGGTTCCCTTAACCTTTCTCAATACATTAAATTCCTTTTTATGATCCTCTATTATAATCCTTTAATTTAAATCCTTTTATCCTGTTACCTTATACTCAATTCTTTCCGTATCTATTGGATTTCCGGGAAAAATCAAAGTGTTCGGAATTGGATTCTGACGATCTTTACATACACTTATATACCACATAGAGTACTAATAATATTCAATAAGATCAATAACAGAACCGTACATAGCGTGGCATGAAAATTTTTCTCATTCAGCAAAAACACTATTCATAAGGGTTTCAAAAATTTCCAAAAATTGGGGTTATTACAGTCTCCCCTCCTTTAAAGGATTCCGTCCCAGAATCAGATAGAAAACAGTTGGGGATGCTTTTCTAGCATTGTGCCTTCTAACTCTCTAGTCAATTTTCGACATTGTGGTCCTACCACCAACTCTGCCTAGTTTGATAATCATTCTCCTAAGCACTTGTTCCTTTTCACTCTATAACCTTCCTGGTTGCTCCATATAGGTTACGTCTGGTTGCATGTCTATGCGCTCATATGCCCCTATTTGTCTAGCATCCGAATTAAACTTTCTTAACATTGATACGTGAAACCCGTTATGACTTGCTACATGCTCTGGGGTAAGGCTAGCTCATATGCTAACTTCCCAATACTTCTTAATATATCCGAGGGTCCAACAAATTGTAGACTTAGCTTTCCTTTCTTTCCGAACCTCATCAATCCTTTCCAAGGGATACCTATAACATTACTAGGTCCCCTATTTCATACTCTTTGTCCTTTCGTGTCATGTCTATCTTGGGCTACTACCAGCCGTCCTCTGATTAGATCTATCATATCCTTGGTCCTTTGGACTACTGCGGATCCGAGCATCTTGCGCTCTACAACTTCATCTTAACATAAGGGAGATCGACATTGTCTTCCCTCAAGGATCTCATAAGGAGACATCTCAATACTAACATATGATTTATTGTCGTAAGAAAACTCAATCCGTGTTAAGTGATCATTCCAATTTCTTTCAAGTCTATTGCACAGACTCTCATTATAGCTTTTAGCATTAGAGCTTCTGCTTCTCAATACCCATTCTTTTCCAGTTCGTAATCGCTACTACCTTCCGTTCCTAATATTATACTAGTTATACTTTTGCTCGTTAGCGTTCTATAACCTTTTAATAACCACGTCAACCTTAGTATCACGAATGTGTTCCCATTCCGCATACTACCACCACTTTATTACTCCTTTTTCAGTTGTTTCTATTTTCTAAAATTTGATCAATCAAATAGAAGTAAAGGAATTTGTTGAGAGATCACTATGATCATGAACACTTGTTATATCGCTTAGTTAGTATAGAAGGTGGCCAGCCTTTAGTACTTGACCAGCGATTAAACAATAGCTGGTATCCTACTAGGCTTCTATCACACAGATAGATAGTCATTCGGCAATACCTCCCCTTTCTGGAAGGGTTGTTCTTTTCAGCTTACATGAAATGAAAAGAAGAGAAAAGAACGAATTGAAGAGAACTGTATATGTGAAAAAAATTATACTGCCACAAAATATCTGGCTTGGAACCTACCTCTGAACTATAGAGGTTTGTCATAGGAGAACAATTCATATATGTATATAAATCAACATTAAGCATTATAGCCTCATATTTCCCATGCCTAAATATTTTCGCTATCCCGTCCATCATTCTATGGACCCACACTCTTCCTCGAGCTTATACATAATCACCTTTGAAACTCCCTCGACATCGAAAATTGAATCTGGGATCTCATTCTATGCATCATCGTTACTAGAATTCTAAGCTTGCACCGCAACCTTCCTCGTATAATAATACGACTCTCTATTGATAAGAAAGAATAATTATTCACTAGGTAGATACCCTACTTAATTAGTCTATCAATGATAACTTATACACTACCACGACCCGATTAGTGGTACTCAATCTCAACACCCATTCCAATACAACTCTCACGGTTATAATCAGCTTAATACTCGCATAATCATTGCTGCCTTACCATGGTCCACCACTGACCTACTGTAGTCATTCATTTTCCATGAAGTCTTAATAGCTAACCATACGGAGTCCATACATGTCGTATCAAATCCTTCTAAGGAGATAACATAATCACCATTCATGATTCATGAAGTACACTCCTGATTCTGACATACATACATGACATGAAACAGATAAAATTTGCAGAAGAGTTTTGCTCAAAGCAACGATAGCAGGTTAATACCATTCTTAATCATATACCTTCAATAGAAGACTTAACTCAAAGGTTTGTTTAGTCCTTTTTGAAATATAGTCCTGGCTCATTCTCAAGATAGTACCTTCTAAGATAGATAGCCCGCTCCTGGCGATTACACGAATTAAACCTTTACCGAACTACTATTACGGTTGGGTATTGCACAGTCATCAGAAGGAATGTCAATCTTCCAAACCATAATACAACCTTCACAGTTTTAACCATCATCACTGTATTCCTCTGGCACAAGCGCCTATAATTATCCTCTTACCTTTAAAGTGTCGGCCACCTCTTTGGCCTTTCCTGATATTAAAATTTCCTTATAGTCAATGTCATTTTAACCACCTCCAAATAAATTTTCTACCTTATTTCAATCACTGCTTTTATGAAGATGTATTCCTTAAAATCTGATGAGTAAAAAAAAAATATATCACCATTTTTCCATAAGTTGTTGCCTCAGTCTTTAGAGGTTAATCACTGTCATGACTGACTCTCAATCATAATTAGAACATCTTTTATCTTAAGTCCTAATTGCCCTGAATAATTTCGACCATTACTGGTTCGATCCATACTTTCTCGTGGTTTAACACGTGCCCCACTTGGCAACATTATAATTACGTCATATTTCCTTTATCAACATTTCTATTCTTGAAAATTTTGAATATTACTTTTCTCCTTGTAAAACCTCTAAGGTTATCCTTGATTCGTTCCTCCTGTATTCCCTAGATACAGGGCATATCAACATACCCTATACTAATACTAGAACCATTATCTATATGTTTCTGAAAAATTTTCTCCACTGATACTTAAAGGTCATCATTACCTTAATATTTTCCAATTCATACTGTCAAAACTCATACTATCCCTATTAAGGGTGAAATGCCAACCTTCATGCATTCCCCCTATGGTTCATCTCAAGTTATCGAAGTTATATCCTTAATCCCTCCTTTAAAAAAAGTACTTGCATCCTTCCATGGACAAATCTAGTCATATATCCTTGATAGATTATCTTATTCGTCATTCCCACCTCGATAGTCTATGCCTAATTTCATAATAGCATCCTTATTCAAATTGAGGTCAATCCATATGGCCTCCAAAAGATAACAATGGTCATCCGCTTTTCTTGCCTAACTTGGTAACAATAACATGGATGTTCTGGAAGATATTGGTCATGTTCAACGTGAACTTCTTCTTAATAATTCCTTATTTACTTCCGTTGTTTATCTCAACAGTCACCTCAATGTTGGGATATCTCTCATACATGGCGCCTCCCTTTCTGGGTATCGAGCCACCGGTCTTACATTTCACATTATTGAAGGTCACTTCCTTCATCCAACTTTCCTACTTTCTTAATTTCTTGTCTCCTTAGTCTATCCGCGTCTTATTATTTATCCTTCGAACTATCTAAAGGTTTCCTCGAATCCTCCCAACTTACAGGGGATAAAATATATGTATCTCTTACACCTTCAACCATCTATTTTAACTCATGGTGAATCACCCTCATCCTGACGATTACATACTTTTCTATTTCTATTGCTACGAGTCTTTAGGGTTTCCTCATACCCAACTCCCTTATCATACCTCAACTCTATTGCCCTTGTATTCCTTTCCACTTCAGTTTCTTTTTATTTTCCTTTCTCTTACCATTTTTTTTAAACCAACACAACATAAGCATTGATTTCAAACATCCCGTCATTCTGGATTCGTGTCCTCAGAACGAATCTTGGTAACTTTTACAACTTAGATTCATAATTTATCATACTCGTCTGCCTTTGTTCTGGCTCTAAAGCTTTTACACTATCTCCTTATCTTTGGGAATTACTTTCCCAAAAACAATTGACTGAACTTAAATCAGTTTATTATAATCTCTTGCTCCGTGCCTTCCTTGGCCTTTCACCGGCGGGTGGTCTCTCTCTTAGGAGGGTAAGTGATAAAAACAGTCTTTTGTGATTCGTCAATCATTTAGAATCTCAAATGATTCCTATATTTCCTTTAGCCAGGCTCTTGCCTCGACTGGGCCAGCTTGTTCCTTGGAACTCTGAGAGCTTAGCGACTTAGAGGTTCTGAAAGAATTTCACACCACATTGTTTCCTCAAGGTGGTGGTTGGGAATAAAATATAAGTTCTGTTTAGACAGGTTCATGAATTTCCGTATAGGAGTACCGTCTCGGGTCTCCTTATCTCGCTCGACTTTTGCTTTCTTAGTCTAAATATTTCTTCATACTCCCCATAATTGGAGTCATCTTTTAATTTAAAATCTTCATTTTCCACTTTATTATATTCCGGGTTCTTTATATCTTAATTGCAACCTCCCTGATTATCACGTTCCAGGTTTGCGCTTAATCTTTTTCCTTGTGGGGGCATATTACTTGGAATTTTTTTTTTTTTTTTGAGAATCTCCGGATATTTGTCTTACTTACTTTGCTTAAGTCTTCCCCTCGTTTAGTCCTTGCACGATTGCAAATTATGAATTCTTAAGTTCGATAAACTTCATGACACTCTCTTAAGTGTTAATAGAGCAATTAACAATGTGATTTATCACAATCAAACTGATATGAACTGAAATTAACGAATATATACATAACCATTTGTTCGAGGGTACAACAACTGAACATATTAAAGAGGATTACATCATATGAACTTATCGCTCCTATCCCAAAAGTACTACCATAGATAGTCATCTCGTCATTAAAACTAATCATTCATAACTTAGGCTAATCCTCCAAAAGCGGTGCTACATGAGACCCTTGTTTGATTGCTCTGGCTCTGCACACTACCATGGATTAAGAGATGCGAGCACGCACGACATCCCTAACCTGCTCCATCACAGAGGTGATGAGGTCTAAGATAGTCGCAAGTAGAGCTGGATCAACCTGACCCTCAAGATGGCCCCTAGCTGTAACACGGGTGGTAGCCTCAATCCTTTCCATGCTATACGCTAATCCTGCCGGAAGTATCCCACCCTCAATCCTTGATGCAGTAAGTCGATCCAACAGATCACTCCTAACATTTCGGGCCTCTGACAGGCCACCCAAAGTCATATGATAATCAGCGATAAGAGAAGCCTGAGTGGTAGCATCTAGCAGTCCATGGGGGGCAGGTGGTGTAGACCCAGGAGATCCAAATGGATAACCAAGCACGGTATCAGGTGACAATGGTGCAGGGGATAAAGGTGGCATTTCCTCAGTATGTGCTGGGCTCTGTACAGGGGAGGGAACAGGAATTGGTGGAACCTCATGGATGTCTACAGGAGCCTCTGGAAGAGGGTCTGATACTGGTATAATTGGGGTCGTGGAAGGCCCCACTCCTTCTGCCCTTATTAAATTTTGTGCCCTTGGTAACTCTTCATCCTCTAGGGCCACCCTCGCGGCCATTCTTGCTCTGGTAGTCGCCCTGACTACGGTCATCTGTTCCTCAACGGTCCTCTCTTCATTCTCATCAGGATCCTCCATGAGATCCTCCTCAGCCACAATCCTTTCCAGAATAACATCCTCAACCGCAGCATTCTCTATCTGAACCTCATCCGGTCCCTCATTAGGGTACTCCATCGGATTCACAATTTGATCTCCAACTTGTAATAAAACATCCTCATGCTGATGCTCCTGAACCTCAAGGTTTGGTGCCCCGCTGCCCTATATGAGAACAAACTATGTTACTATCACGATACCTATAAGGGTTCCCATAAGGGTTTTAACTGTCAGTGCTACGTTAGGTAGCCCGACTATGAACTTGGCAAGAGTTCTTATTATCTTAGTGAACTTATTATCTTAACGTCCCATCATCTCTGAGGTTTATAACGTTTAGCTCTGATACCATTTCTGTAACACCCCCAGATCCGGGGTCGGGGATCCGGGTCGTCACGAGTTCCATTTCCCTTAATAACACCCAATCTTAATAATTACTCAACTACTCTGTACTGTGACCCCACAATAAACACACACACCACACGTTATAGTCTCAGAGATGAACATCCAAAAATAACCACAAGTCATTTTATTCCACAATTATCTGCCAATACACCTTAAAAGGTTTTCTGAATAAATTTACATTTCTTTGCCATTATTACAATTCATAAATATAAATAAATCTGGTCTATCAAAAGTTGAAAGCCTAGCCTATTGGTAGTTCCTACCTCAGCTACGGCGGCATCAATGCTTCTAGAAAACTGCGGAACGTCTCCTAATCGCTTGTGAATCGGGAGCTTGGTTCTGTTCATCTTTTCTATCTGTTGTTGTGTGATGAAGAAATAAAGCAAGAGTGAGCCTTACAGCTCGCAAGATAATATGTAGTGATAACAATAATATAAGTATCTAAATGGATACTTACTAGAATCTTTTATCATGAGTAAGATAATTACTTACTAGATATAAGTAAAAACAAGGGATGAAGTTATCAAATACTTCACTATACTTATATCATTTATAAAGCTACTTGAACTACCACTGTTCAAAGTATAATGAGCTTTCAACAGTTCATCACATAGATGAGACTACAAGACAAGATTTGAATAGATTAAATCTTTAAAATATCATCAAAATAAAATGAAGTTACGAGATACTTCATTTGATGCAAACATCATTTTGAAAACTTGACCCTGCCAACACTCAACAATCGCCCAACCGTAGCCTTTCTATCGAAATGCTCTGGGTAGTGTTGCAGAAATATCCAATTGGATGATGAACTCATTACGGGAGTTTGCCGCGCCAGGAAGACCACTTACGATGATCAGTCGTAGTAGTGCAACCCCACCATTTTCTACATGTAGAGGAGAACCTGTCGGATTTACTTGTCAACCAAACACTGAACTCCTAAGGAATGGACCGCCTTAGCGGAACTTCCAGGCCATTTGGGCCAATATAATAAGGCTGGGCCGGCGCCACTCGACCACTTACGCCACTCCTAGTTCAGATGAAATCCATGACTCTGAAACGTAAAGCTCGTTCCCCCTTTCCCCAAGTAGAAACTTGTTGATACGGCTCCACCAAGAAGTCGTATCTAGTTGTGTTATGGATTAAAACTAGTATATATAATTGCTGTATTTATTACTGAGATTCGGGAGCTCAAGGCCTTTAATGGCTGCTCTCGTGTTTCGTAGCTTAACTCTGCCTTTACGAGATGCCTACGTATCTCTGTGAATTAGAGAATCAAGCCAAAAAACGTAGTTCTGATTTATGGGGTGAGACCCCTTATATAGATGTTGGGAGTCCTTGAATTGGACTTGGTATAGGAGACTTGGTGGGCAAGTCTCATAGTTAGAATGGACTTTGGAGTCCTAGATAGTAGGAAATTGATTCCTTATCCTTTTAGGTCCCCTTGACGCTAATCTCCAAGGATTTATATTCTTATCGGGACTCTTTTCAACATCTGTTTTGTCCCTTATTAATTAATTTCGTAATTAATTAATAATCAGGGCTTTTGGGCCTTTTTTATTCCATCAGGCCTGATCTGGTCCATCAGGCTTAACCTTTCTGGTCTGAGTATCATATATCTTTTTATTGGGTCTAGCAGCCCACAGCTTGTATAATTAATGCAGTATTTAATTATACAATCATAATTTATTTATCCCTATCATTTGCCCCCCAACTTTTGGGAAACATTGATTAGGTTTCGCAGAAGTTAAGTCTATCTGTTCCCTTACAGGGTTTCGTTTTTTCTGTAAAGTGTGGGGCGACCTACACATTTACAATGAATTTTCCTTTGATTCAGGAATTATCTTTAATTTCCAGGAATTTTTCCCTTACTTCTGGGATTTTTCCCTAATTTTCTGGATTTTTCCCTAATTTACTGGGATTTATCCTTAATTTTCTGGATTTATTCCTTATTTCTGAAAATATTAACATTTTTCAGAAAATATTTAAGGAATTTCCTTATTTTTCTGGATTTTTTCCCTTATTTCTGGGATTTATCCTTTAATTTTCTGGATTTATTCCTTATTAATATTTTTCAGAAAATATTTAAGGAATTTCCTTATTTTTCTGGATTTTTTCCCTTATTTCTGGGATTTATCCTTTAATTTTCTGGATTTATTCCTTATTTCTGAAAATATTAACATTTTTCAGAAAATATTTAAGGAATTTCCTTATTTTTCTGGATTTTTTCCCTTATTTCTGGGATTTATCCTTTAATTTTCTGGATTTATTCCTTATTAATATTTTTCAGAAAATATTTAAGGAATTTCCTTATTTTGGTACTCACAGGTATTTTCCCCTAATTTTTCAAGAATATTAAAAATAATTATTGAAAATTATTTTTTAATTTTCCTGATCTTCTGGGAATTTTTGCTTTTGTTTTTCCCTATTTTTTGGAATTTTTCAGCAATTTTCTTACTTTTAGCCCATTTTCTGATTAATTAAATAATCAGAAAATTGGCTTTTATTGCATAATGCATCCTAGGCGTTGTTGACCCCCGCCTAGGAGACGACCTTCCAACAGCGCCTAGGAATATTGTCTCCTGGGCGTTGTTGGAGGCCCCATACTTCCTAGGCGTTGTTGACCCCCGCCTAGGAGACATCCTTCCAACAGCGCCTAGGAATATTGTCTCCTGGGCGTTGTTGGAGGTCCCATACTTCCTAGGCGTTGTTGACCCCCGCCTAGGAGACATCCTTCCAACAGCGCCTAGGAATATTGTCTCCTGGGCGTTGTTGGAGGTCCCATACTTCCTAGGCGTTGTTGACCCCCGCCTAGGAGACATCCTTCCAACAGCGCCTAGGAATATTGTCTCCTGGGCATTGTTGGAGGTCCCATACTTCCTAGGCGTTGTTGACCCCCGCCTAGGAGACATCCTTCCAACAGCGCCTAGGAATATTGTCTCCTGGGCGTTGTTGGAGGTCCCATACTTCCTAGGCGTTGTTGACCCCCGCCTAGGAGACATCCTTCTAACAGCGCCTAGGAATATTGTCTCCTGGGCGTTGTTGGAGGTTGTTCGAGCTTTGATTCATTCAATGAACTTTGATTTTAAATCTTTTCAAAATTTAAATCTTATGGGCTTCCCGCCTTTTTCTTAGGCCCAGGCCCATTTGTGCATCTTTGAGCTCCTCTATATAAGAGGTGGAGTGTGAGTTCATTTCTCACACTTCACCTTCACAAAAATTTCTAAACTTCAACTCTGCAATTAGTCTCTTAAGAATCGCCACCTCCAAGCTATTTCCGGCTTTATACTCCACCGCTTTCTGGGCTGATTTTGAAGATTCCGTTTGAATCTTCATCTTCTTCACTTACTTTCAAGAGCTTCCTGGGTTTTTGTCTTCATTCATGGCGGATTCCGATTCATCTCACTCCCATGTCCCCCAAGCTGTCGCCCGTCCCTCTAGGGCCAGCCGAGGTAAAAAATCTCTTGTACATTCCTCAGTTATTTCTCTTAGGGATCTTTTAACCGAATTCGGGCAAGCCTTTCCTAACATGTTACACTTAGATGCATATAATTATCCTTCTAGATTTGGTCTAGATCAAGTAGGCACCATAGCCCGCCTTTTTGGCATTTCTCACCCTTATAGGGCCGAGGCTCCAGGCCCAAATGATAGGGCCTGCTACCCAAAACCTGGGGCCATTCGGGTCTATAAGGAAACCTTCTATGCTGGTTTTCGCCTACTTATTCAAATTTGTAAATGCTTCTGAGGACCAAGGATGGGTCAAAATAGTTCATAGATCCTTGGCCCGTTCCTGCTTTATTTCTGGCACCAACCCCGACTCGTATCCAACATGGAAGAGTGAGTGGTTTTTTGTATTTCTGGATTCCGAGGAGGGTTGGGATCATTTTTTCAGGCCCAACTTCTCAAAAAGTATAGACGGGTCTTTAAGAGACCTAAAATTGGGGATAGATGAGGATGCGGCCATCAAGGCTATTACTGCTGATAACTTGCACCATTGCGCTCTCATCCTTTCAGAGGGTAATTTGCAAAGTTTAGGTCTAAGTGACCTCGGTCCCGAGGGTATTTCTTTCCCCTTTTTGTTCCATTTTCTCCTTTCTCTATTTGTCCTTTTTCTTACGTGTTCGTATTTGCCTGCAGCTAAGGCCGCTTTGGACACGATCTTCAAGAAGCGGGAGGCCCGTGCCGCCCAGGGCTCTGCTGTTGAGACCCACCGCGACAAGCGGGTTAGGATTGGTGACGGCCCTTCAGTCACGGTTCAGGAGGCCGTCCCTACCTTTTTATCCCAGAGGCCTCCTAGCCTTGATGAAGATACCTCTCCCTTCACCGTCACTTGGGGCCTTCAGAGGAGGGACACGGTAGTAGGGAGTTCCGAGGCTGCCGCCGTTTGGTCTCAGAGTGTGATCACGCCTCGTGACAGGGCTGAGATCGTAGAGTCTTCTGATGACCTACAGATTGAGCGTCTGGGTGCTCAGGCCGTGGCTTCTGTAAGCCTCTTCCTTTTTTAACTATTTTTTTTTTTAATTACTTACTGTACTTTGATATGTTCATGCAGATGAATAACTATCTCCAGGCTGCCCTTCACAATTTGAAGGATGTGAGGACCAGCCTAACTATTGCTGAGAGGGACAGGGATAGGTACCTCAAGGCTTCTGAGGCCAACTTCACTCGTTTCCGTGAGGTAGAGAAGGAGCTGGCGGATGAGAAGGAGAAAGTTCGTAAGCTGGAGCTGGATGCTCAAAGGGCCCGAGCTGAGGTGATAGCTGAGTATAAGGCATCTCAGGACTTTCAGGATGTCCTAAATGCTGAGTACGATGCTAACTTCCCGGAGACCTTTTCTAGCTGTTGGGAGCAGATAGTAGAGGAGATTGGGAAGAAGATTCCGGAGGTGACTCTCACTGCCTATCCAGTCCCTGACATTCCTGGGAGAGAGCCTCTTCTTGATGACATCCCTCTTTCTCCTATTCTTGCTTCTTCTGCTGAGGCCGAAGCTGTTTCTCCTCGAGGTGCTGATCATGTTCCAGTTCCTTCTTCTGCTGCCAATGAAGGAAACATCGATGATGACTTCTTCAAGGATCTTTGAGTATTTTGTTTTTCTTGTTTGGCCCATTGTGGCTTTCTATGTATTGACTTAATCGCATTCAGAACTTATTACCCTTCGGGGCTTGTATTCTATATGTTGCTTTTCTTGCCTTTTTCTGTTTTATCTTTACAATCTTAATATGCATTTGAACCTTAAACATCCTTAGATAGAAATAATTTCAAACTCTTTAATATGAAGTCTGGTTTTCCAAAACCTTACATAGCATGGGTTCGACCCTAATCAACAATAACTAGACAATGTGAATTCTACTGGAATATAAAATCCTATGCAAGCAAAGCTTCAAGGTGCTTTTAAACCTACTTGTCAATGACAAGTGAGAATCGTACTTCGACCATCTCACACGTAGTAAACCTTCAGGTTTTGTGCGTGCCAGGTTCTCGGGACTTCAAAACCATCCATAGTCTCCAGCTTGTAGGTTCCTCTACCCTGAACGCTCTTGACTCTATACGGCCCTTCCCAATTTGGGGCAAGCTTTCCTTTCTGTCCGACACCAGAAGCCTCTATTTTTCTCAAGACTAGGTCACCTTGTTTGAAAAACCTCTCTTTAACCCTTAGGTTGTAGTAGAATGAAGCCTTTTTCTGATATTCTACTATCTTTGCGTGTGCTTTATCTCGCACTTCATCGATTAAATCCAGGGCTAACTTCTGCCCTTCCTCATTTTCTTTTTCATCAAAAGCCTGAATCCTCGGAGAGGAATGTGATATTTCCACGGGAACTACCGCTTCTGCCCCATATGCCAACAAGAAGGGAGTTGCTCCTGTCGTGACTCTACAGGTAGTCCTATAGGCCCATAATATGGGAAGTATCTCGTCCACCCAATTATTTCTCGACTTCTCGATTCTTTTCTTTAATCCATCCAGGATTATCCGATTTGCTACCTCCGCTTGCCCATTGGCTTGCGGGTGAGCCACAGAGGTGAATCGTAACTCAATTTCATTTTCTTCACAATACTTCTTGAATTCCTCGTTGTTGAATTGTGTTCCATTGTCAGTGACGAGGATACGAGGAATTCCATATCGGCACATAATGTTTTCCCACAGGAATTGTGCAACCTGCTTAGTTGTGATTTTGGCCAAAGGTTTGGCTTCGATCCACTTGGTGAAATAATCAATGGCTACAATCAGAAACTTCCTTTGTGCTGTGGCCATAGGAAAAGGCCCTAGAATATCCATCCCCCACATAGCAAAGGGAATAGGTGAGTTGATAGAGGTCAGCATCTCGGGGGGTTGTCTGGCAACTGGTGCATGCTTCTGACAACGATCACACTTCTTTACATATTCTTTGGCATCAGCCATCATTTCTGGCCAATAAAAGCCTAAACGGGTTAACTTATGAGCCAAGGCCCTGCCCCCCAAGTGTTGCCCGCAAATGCCTTCATGCACTTCCTCAAGAGCCAAGCGTGCCTCATCGGGCCTGAGACACCTCAAGTAAGGAACCACGAAAGATCTCTTATATAGAATCCCATCTATCAAAGAGTACCTTAGTGCTCGAACAGTTAACTTCCGTGCCTCAATTGCATCGCTTGGTAACCAACCGGTCTGAATGTGAGCCTTGATGGGATCAATCCATGACGTCCCCAAGTCTACGGGAGCCACAAGCTTAACATCTATGCTTCGTGTCTTCAAAACACGGAAGTACACACTTCCTGAACTTTCTTCAATCTCAGATGTAGCAAACTTTGATAGCGCATCTGCTTTAGCATTTTCTTCCCTTGGAATGTGTTCAACATGGCATTCATTAAATTGGGTCATCACAGCCCTTACTAGGCGAACATATTTAGCCATCGTATCATCCCTTGCTTCAAATTCTCCCTTTACCTGGGATATGATCAACTTTGAGTCTCCACGGACCTTTAAGTTTTTGACTCTAAGTGTCCCGGCTAGACCAAGGCCAGCAATCAGGGCTTCATACTCTGCCTCATTGTTTGTGGTTGGGAAGTCTAGCTTCATAGCATACTCAATTAGGAATCCATCAGGGCTTTGCAAAACCAACCCTGCTCCACTGGAATTTGTTTTTGATGCTCCATCAAAATAGAGAACCCAATATTCTTTCTCCTTGTCCTCCTTGTCGACTCCCTTGTCTTGAGGTATGGTATCTTCCTGCCCCCCGACTTCTTGGTTGGGTATGGTACATTCCACCACGAAGTCAGCTAGTGCCTGGGCTTTTATGGCCGTACGTGGCTTATACTTGAGATCGAACTCTCCCAACTCTATTGCCCACTTAATCAGTCTCCCACTCGCCTTGGGACTGTGAATGATGTTTCTCAGCGGCTGATTTGTTAGCACTTCAATCTGCTGAGCTTGAAAATAAGGACGCAGCTTTCTTGAAGCCATCACCAAGGCTAAAGCGAATTTCTCAATAGTTGAATAATTCAACTCTGCACCATGCAAGATTTTGCTGACATAGTATACGGGTTTCTGGACTTTCAGTTCCTCCTTAACCAAAATCGCGCTCAAAGCGCTTTCTGAAACAGCCAAGTACAAGAATAAAACTTCGCTCAGAACTGGCTTAGCCAACAACGGGGCCTGGCCCATATACTTCTTTAACTCTTCAAATGCCTTCTGATTTTCCTCATTCCATACAAAGTCTTTGATGTTCTTCAGTGACTTGAAAAATGACAAGCACTTGTCTCCTGACTTGGAGATGAATCGTCCTAACGCAGCAACCCTTCCTGTGAGCTTCTGAACATCCTTGACAGTTTTGGGGGGTTCCATGTCCAGGATCGCCTTTATTTTATCGGGGTTAGCCTCAATTCCCCTCTTTGAGACCATCAATCCCAAGAATTTTCCAGATCCTACTCCGAAAGCACACTTCGTCGGATTCAACATCATCTTGTGGTACCTCAGGACCTCAAAAGCTTCCCTTAAATGGGCTATATGATCAGTCTTTACTAGACTCTTGACTAACATGTCATCAACATAGACTTCCATAGTCTTACCAATAAGATCCTTAAAAATTCTATTCACCAACCTTTGATAGGTGGCTCCTGCATTCTTGAGACCAAACGCCATAACAAGATAACAATAAACACCAAAGTCAGTGATAAATGATACCTTTGGAATGTCATCCTTATGCATTTTGATCTGGTTGTATCCGCTAAACCCATCCATGAAACTCAGCATCTCATGTCCAGCGGTGGCATCAATCAAAGTATCAATTCTAGGCAGCGGAAAACAGTCTTTGGGGCATGCATCATTCAGATCGGTGAAGTCTATACACATCCTCCACTTTCCATTAGCCTTCTTCACCATTACAGGGTTTGCTAACCACTCCGGAAATTGAATCTCCTCAATGAAACCAGCCTCTAAGAGCTTTTCCACTTCCTGCTTTATAGCCTCTTGTCTTTCCGGGGCAAAATTTCTTTTCTTTTGTTTCACTGTCTTCCGACTTGGATCCACGTTTAGCTTGTGAGTAATTAACTCCGGGTCTATGCCTGGCATATCAGCTGCTGACCATGCAAACACATCACTATTTTCTTGCAAAAATTTCACTAACTTCCCTCTAAGGGGCTCCTCTAATGTGGCTCCAATGAAAGTCATCCTCTCAGGATTCTTGGGATCTAAAGGAACCGAAACCAATTCTTCTGCTGGCCTTCCTCTATTCTCATCATTTTCTCGAACATCCATATCTTCAATAGGAAGAACCTGCCCCCCGACTCCATCTGCCCTCAAAGAGGCCACATAACAGCTTCTAGCCATTTTTTGATCTCCTCTCTCTTCTCCAATCCCGTTTCGGGTGGGAAACTTCATAACTGAATGGTATGAAGAGGGGACTGCCTTGAAGGCATGTATCCCTGTTCTCCCCATGATAGCATTATAAGTTGAACTAGCCTTTACCACCACGAAATCCAGCATCTGCGTTGCTTGCCTTGGCTCCGTACCTATGGTGGTTGGCAACTTGATTATCCCTTCCACAGGACATTCTACTCCAGCAAATCCATATATCGGCATGTCGGTTGGTGTTAACTGGGAGTCGTTATACCCCATCCTTAGAAAGGTGTCGTGGAGCAAGATATCCACAGAAGCACCATTATCCACAAGGACCCTCTTAACCGGGCTATTTCCTATTATTGGTGTTATGACCAGCGGGTCATCATGGGGAAACTCCACACCCTCTAGGTCGGAATCATCAAAAGCCAATGTTACTTCTGTCCTGGCCCTCTTCGGGGCTTCTCCAACAATATGCATAACCTCTCTAGTATATGCCTTTCTGGAATTTTTGGACAATCCAGCAGCAGTTGGACCTCCAAAGATCGTGTTTATCACAGGCCCTTGAGGTCTCGGCCCTCCATAAATGGTGTTTATAACTGGTCCTCTAGGTTGGGGATTCCGCCCCTGATCATCTTGGTCCCTCCTACGATCTTCAAAGTTCTTCCTTCCATTATTATTTCTGTCCCCTCCATCTCCAGTATACTTATTCAATCTTCCTTTTCGAATCAAAAACTCAATTTCATCTTTCAATTGCCTACACTCATCGGTGTCATGGCCAACATCTTTGTGAAACCTGCAATACTTGCCCCTATCTAGCTTGGCGGGATCAGCCTTCAAGGGCTTAGGCCAGCGAATATCTCTGTCTTTCTCAATCTCCATCAAAATCTGACTTCTGGGAGCATTCAGCTTAGCGTATTCAGTGAACTTTTGCCCAGGTCCTCCCTTCTTGGGGGTTGAATCAGGGTTTTGTTCGGTTCTAGGATATTTGTCCTTAGCGATATACTCCAAATCAGTTTTTCGTTTCTTGCCTCCAGTGGGCTCATTACTTACTACGGTCTTCCTCATACTTTCTTCAACCTTGATATACTTCCATGCCCTCTCTTGGAGCTGCAACATGCTCTCAGGGGGTCGTTTGGCCAAAGACATCTTAAAAAACTCATCCCTAGTTCCTTGTTGCAATGCTATCATGGCTACCTTATCATCAAGATCTGGGACTTTTAAAGCCTCCTTTGTAAAACGATTCAGGTAATCTCTTAAGGATTCCTTAGCTCCTTGCACAAGACTCATAAGAGATGCTGAACTTTTCTCATGGACTCTTCCACTGATGAATTTCTTAATAAAAGCCTGACTTAGTTCTCTGAATGATCCAATAGAATTTGGGGGTAGGCGACTGTACCATCTTTGAGCCATACCCGACAGGGTTTGAGGGAAGGCCCGACATTTTATAGCATCATTCACGGGTTGCAGCAGTAGTGCATTAGAGAATGTCCTAACATGATTAGCGGGGTCTCCCGTGCCATCATAGGCTTTGATAGTGGGCATCTTGAATTTTCTCGAGATATGGGCCTTCATTATCTCTTCTATGAAGGGTGGAGTTGGATCATCAGGATCTCCAAGGGGAAGAAGATTGCTTGGATCAGTTCTTGGGACAGCAGCCCTTCTTCGTACCGGACCATCCAGGTCTATGATAGGAGGAGGGTTTCTCCCCCTAGGAGGCATATGGGGTTTGGTGGCCTGGTGAGCTTCCAAATCACGCCTCAGCCTTTGGATTTCAGCCTCATGAGCCCTGATCCTTTCCTGCACTTCTTGGGGATTCGCCCCTGGGGTGCTTTGGGGGCGTTGCCTTCCATCGGCCATCGGCTCTTTTCCAGGACGCCTCCTTCTCGGGGCCACTTCATCGTCCGAAGATTCGGAGTCTCTCTCAGTGTAAGGACCAGAAAATTCCCGATCTTCAGGGATAGGATCCAATCCTCGTATATAGGGGGGCGACTGCCCTCGTGCTGTGCTTCGCCCAGCATATCCGCTTCCTCCAACCTCGGGGTAAAGGGGCATCCCATAAGGGGGGTTAGTGGTAACAATAGTTGAATATTCATACCCGACGGGTCGAGAATTCACAGGTATATGTACTTGTTGAACTTGAGGATTCGTACCTTGAATAGTCGGGGGAGTCGTCCTTTGTGGCTGAGATTGAGTTGCCCCTATCTGGGCCTCCCCCTGAGTAGATGCATAAGTTGAATGTGGAGGAACCTCCATGGTTGATGAAATCACCTGGGTTGTCTCTGATGGTGTTCCTTCCTCCAGAGCACTAGTTATTCTCCGTGTTCTCGCCATGGTTGTTGTTGTTTCCCACAGACGGCGCCAAATGTTATGGATTAAAACTAGTATATATAATTGCTGTATTTATTACTGAGATTCGGGAGCTCAAGGCC
This sequence comes from Apium graveolens, assembly GCF_009905375.1. NCBI lineage: Eukaryota > Viridiplantae > Streptophyta > Magnoliopsida > Apiales > Apiaceae > Apium > Apium graveolens. The sequence goes on from NC_133652.1 coordinate 230,007,007, forward strand.
TTTAATGGCTGCTCTCGTGTTTCGTAGCTTAACTCTGCCTTTACGAGATGCCTACGTATCTCTGTGAATTAGAGAATCAAGCCAAAAAACGTAGTTCTGATTTATGGGGTGAGACCCCTTATATAGATGTTGGGAGTCCTTGAATTGGACTTGGTATAGGAGACTTGGTGGGCAAGTCTCATAGTTAGAATGGACTTTGGAGTCCTAGATAGTAGGAAATTGATTCCTTATCCTTTTAGGTCCCCTTGAGGCTAATCTCCAAGGATTTATATTCTTATCGGGACTCTTTTCAACATCTGTTTTGTCCCTTATTAATTAATTTCGTAATTAATTAATAATCAGGGCTTTTGGGCCTTTTTTATTCCATCAGGCCTGATCTGGTCCATCAGGCTTAACCTTTCTGGTCTGAGTATCATATATCTTTTTATTGGGTCTAGCAGCCCACAGCTTGTATAATTAATGCAGTATTTAATTATACAATCATAATTTATTTATCCCTATCAAGTTGGAAAGGAGAACTCACCGATATTTCCCAGGCGATGCCTGTTAATGGATTAACTTGTTCCAAGAATTTTACTTCCCGAGTGTTGGGTAAGTAATCGATTCATTTAACAAAACAGCAACCTTGTTGCGAATATAAAACACACCACAGAGCCGGATCCCTCAGGTTTTGAGCGAGTATTTAAATCCCCTTCGAAAGGAGGATCTTAAATATAAAAATGAGTTTTGGGATCCGCTCTAACTTTTAAAAAATCATTTTGAAGACTCGCAAAACATTTTTAAGAATGTTTGGAGTGATGCTGATTTAACAAAATAAATAAGTCCCAATATATTAGAAAATATCTGAATATTATTATTTAAATAATATTTCCATAAAGAATAATCTTTATAAAAAATAATTGATGTAGAAGTTTTGAAACTTATACTTGAAATGAATATTAAATATCCAAAGATATACCTATACGAAAGTACTATCTTTATTTGAATAATCAAAAGTGAGTTTGATTATCGACACCTTATTCTTTAATAAAATAAAGAATATATCTCAGCAAATAATCGGAGTCATAGATCCTCAAATAAATATTCAAATAATATTCATTAAATAATATAAACTGAGTCATAAGCCCTCGAATGAATATTCAAATAATATTCAATAAATAATATAAAAGAGTCATAAGCCCTCGAATGAATATTCAAATAATATTCAGATAAATAAATAAAAGGGTCATAAGCCCTCGAATGAATATTCAAATAATATTCAATAAATAATATAAAAGAGTCATAAGCCCTCGAATGAATATTCAAATAATATTCAGATAAATAAATAAAAGGGTCATAAGCCCGCGAATGAATATTCAAATAATATTCAGATAAATAAATAAAAGGAGTCATAAATCCCCGAATGAATATTCAAAATAATATTCAATAAATAATATAAAAGAGTCATAAGCCCTCGAATGAATATTCAAAATAATATTCATTTAATATAAAGGAGTCATACGCCTTCGAATAATATTCGAAATAATATTCAATAATAAAATAAAGTTAAAGTTATCAAATAAACCTTATTCGATTAATAGTTTTGAAAACTATGACCATATATATATATATATATAAGTATATATATATATATATTTATATCCATATATACAAAATCTACTCGGGATCCTCGACTCCCGGTTTTAGAAAATATTTTCACCTTTGGGTCCCTGTACTAAGGGTATATGCACATTACCGCTATCCTCTAGCATAGGTATTATCAACTGAATCAACAGATATATATATATATGGCAAGAATGCAAAACAGGCATGCATATATATATACCATAGCAGAATGCTTCAATATATTGCATCATTTGCTAATTAACCAACATGCATCTATCGCAAGATAATGCAAATACATATATTCATCACAACAACAGTTATAACGGGTAGAAAACTTGCCTGAGCGACTTGAGGTGATAAAAGGCTCGGGACGAGTCTGGTAACCTATAAACAATAAGTAAGTTGGAATTAAACCAAAATCACTTGTAAATCTATACTTTAACTAACTTAGACTCTAACGCTTGTTTTGCGCTCACTGATTCGCTTAAGTCACTCGGGTACCCTCGGCTCCACCATTTTTAATAATTTAACCTTTACGAGTTTTAAAGCGATTCCTTCGCGAGTGTCTTACCAACTGCCTAAAACACTTACCATAAATGTTTCATACATTAATTAACCCTTTTTGGTCTTTAACCTATGTTTCAAAGTAAGGCGAGGGGAAAAGTTTCGTTCGCGAAACGCCGTTACTTGAAACGGTCGTTTCTCCTAAACCGTGCATCGGAATCGAACGAACTACATATCAAAATGAAGCTCGTAACATGAGTTATCTAAACATGGCAGTGGTAATAATCTAGCAGGGGGTTCTCGGGTCCTAATGCTATGCACAAAAACAGTGCAAAGAAAATCGGACATTACGAGGGCTATGTTTACGCGATTTCCCAATTTTAAACCATTCAAAACCATCCCAAATCAACCTCAAATCCAACATACAACCAACATCCATCCTTTTCACATCATAACAACCCCAACCAATTCAATTTAATCATTCATACTTATGCCTAAGCTTAACTTTAATCATACTTAAGTTCTTTTAATCAAAACAACAACATTTACCAATCCAACAACATCCCAAAACTCACTAATCTCTACATACACAACCATCAAGCCTCTCATGAACTAAAATACTCATATTATGCTCTTAACATTCAATAACAAAGCTTTGTTAAGAGATTATACCTTCCTTGAAGCTTTTTAACACAACACAAGAGCTTTGAATGCCTAAAGAACCTTGATCCTTGCTAGTATCACCTTAATCTTTCATAAAAATTCAAGAAAACTAAAGTTATTTCTTGAAGGTTACTATTCACCATCTTCTTCCTTGATTTATAGAAAAAGATTGGCTTGGAATTAGAAGCTTAAACTTATAGGAAGTATGTAACTATCCATGGGGAAGCTTAGATAATTACCTTGCTAAATAGTAAGTGGTGGAGCTTGGATCTTCAAATTTTAAGAAAGAAGCCGAGAGTTTGCTTGGGAAGAAAGAGGTTTTTGTGTTTTGTTTGATGAAAATGAAATGATTTGCTTGGTTGGTTGATTTTTTGTGTTGTTTTTGGTTAATGACTTAATTAACCTTGATTTTGTGTGGTTATAATTCAACCACACTTCCTTCCCTTCTATGTCATGCCTACATCACTTTGTGATGTCATCACCCCTCCTTTGTCCTCTTTCTATTGGTTGGATGACATTACCCCCACTAATCCCTTTGATTAGCTTTTAATTGTTTGCCTAATGACCGCTGATCGGTTATACGGTTCGCTTAACTTTCGTTTTCGTTTATCGTTCGAGGGATCATACCCGGGATCTTATTACTTAGGTTCCCTTAACCTTTCTCAATACATTAAATTCCTTTTTATGATCCTCTATTATAATCCTTTAATTTAAATCCTTTTATCCTGTTACCTTATACTCAATTCTTTCCGTATCTATTGGATTTCCGGGAAAAATCAAAGTGTTCGGAATTGGATTCTGACGATCTTTACATACACTTATATACCACATAGAGTACTAATAATATTCCATAAGATCAATAACAGAACCCCTACATAGCGTGGCATGAAAATTTTTCTCATTCAGCAAAAACACTATTCATAAGGGTTTCAAAAATTTCCAAAAATTGGGGTTATTACAGCTTGTGTTAAAAAATTTCCACATAAACAATTACTTCAAACATGGGATCTTAGTATATTAAATATTAGTAGTGAAGGGTTTTTAGCACATAAACGCAGCGAAAACGTAAATTTGAATCTTAAAAAAACCGAAACCCTCCGCAGGATCCATGCGAAAAATAATATTTAATTCAAAGTTCAGTATGTTTACCTGAAGAAACTTTACGTTAATGGAAAGATGGAGGTCTTTAATGGCGATCCAAAAATGATGAACGGAGATCCTTAGCAGCTGCTCCTCAAGTGTAAAGCACTCCACCGGTATCGACCAAGAAAACGATGTAATGAAGGAGGAGGAGATGGAGAGAATCAGGGATTTGTAAATCTTTTTGGTTGAGGCAAAAATAGGGTTTATAATAGTATATTTATAGGCAAAATTTTCAGCTGAAAATTTTCCCATAAAATATTATTATTATTAACCCTTTATTATTCTCACTAATAATTAAAACACCTTTTAATTATTAATCCTTTTTCTAAACTCTTTAGAAATAATTCTCTCACTTGATTTAATTTCCAAAAATTAAATTCTTAATTAATAATATTAAGAACCTTTTCTTAATTAATTTATAATCAATTAAATCTCATTTAATCAATTATTAAATTAGCCAATTAATTATTTATTTCATATCAGCCATTATTAATTAATTCCTCCACCATTAAATTATTCTCTTTTATGGTGTGACCCTGTAAGTTTAATATTAAGCCGGTAGTAGAAATAAATAATAATAAAACTATTTTATCATTATTTATATAAATTCTCTAATTCATTAAATATGATTAATTAATTAATCATATTTATTCTACATCGTGAGGGATACTTCTCAGCATATCGCGACTATCCGGATAATACGAATTCACTGCTTTGAATACCAAGAACCTATTCAGTGAGTAGTTACCGTACAATTAATTTCTTCTACCCTGCAATGTCACGATTAAATACAAGGCATGGAACTTGTGTCAAGCCTATCTTATTTAATCACTTGCTTTCTCATTCACTATGCTTAGTTCTATTTAATGTAAATTAGAAACTCCTTTCTAATTTCATTCACTCTGGCCAGAGATTCCTGAACTAGCATAAGTGGATCAGCATTGAACATTCTCTTCCTTCACTGGAAGGGGTAGATCCTTTATTGATCATACACTATCTTCGTGTACAAATTCCTATACCCAGTATAGCCCTTATAATTATCCCTTGAGACTAAGAACTAAACCAAAGCATAGTTCAGTGTACACAAGATGACTATGATGACCTCAAGTCTAAGGATACTTGTACAACTATCACTATGTGAACAACTGCTGACACGTGAGTGAACTCCATCAGTTGTTCAGCTGTGTGAGTCATGTTCAGTGAACTTATTCTATAATAAGCACCTACATACTAGCTATAGTATCACCACACAAATGTCTATGAGAATAGACATCCTTCATAATGAAGCAAACATAGTATGTACCGATCTTTTCGGATTATTAATTACCAGTTAGTAATCCTACGACCAGGAACTATTTAAGTTTAGAGTTATCATCTTTTAGGTCTCATTATTATGATCTCATCACAATCCATAAAAAGCTTTACTCTAAACTGTGGTATATCTTATTTAAACATTTAAATAGATAGAGCCCGCAATAAAAACAAAACAAGTCTTTTATTAATATCAATGAAATCAAAACAGATTACATAAAAGTTATTCCTAAATCCTCATACATAATTGGACTTAGGACATATCTCTTTCAATCTCCCACTTGTACTAAAGCCAATCACTCTAGTATCTAATACCCATCTTGTCTTCTACGTTGTTATATGTGTCAACTCTCTCGACATTGACATCTCCTCTTTCAACAATCTGAATTACACCACCATTGAGAGTAAACACATACCCTGACATGGATTTGCTATCACTTTCTGATTGAAAACTAGAGTCAGTATAACCCCCTATTTTCAACTCAGATTCACCACCAAAAACAAGAAAAATGTTATGAGTCCTTCGCAAGTACTTAAGGATGTTTTTCACTGCTTTCCAGTGCTCTTCACCTTGATTGGACTGATATCTGATCGTCACACTAATTGAATAAGCAACATCAGGCCTTGTACACAACATCGCGTACATGATAGATCCAATTGCTGAAGCATAAGGAATCTTACTCATACGCTCTCTTTCCTCAGGTGTCTTAGGAGACATTTTTTCGGAAAGGGACACTCCATGGCTCATCGGTATGAGACCTCTTTTGGAGTTTTCCATGCTAAACCTTTTAAGCACTTTCTGGATGTATGTACCCTGGGTAAGACCTATCATTCTTCTAGATCTATCTCTATAGATCTTCATACCGAGAATGTAGGATGTTTCTCCCAAGTCCTTCATGGTGAAGTTCTTTGATAGCCATACTTTGACTGATTGTAGCATCTGTATATCATTTCCTATAAGAAGTATGTCATCCGCATACAATACAAGAAATGTTACCGCGCTCCCACTAACCTTCTTGTAGACACATGGTTCATCTATGTTTTTCATAAAACCAAACTCTTTGATTGTCTCATCAAAACGGATGTTCCATCTACAAGAAGCTTGCCTTAAACCATATATGGTTCGCAGTAGCTTACACACTAGGTGTTCATTTCCCTTGGAAAGAAAACCCTCTGGTTGTGTCATATACACTTCCTCCTCAAGTTCCCCATTGAGGAAGGTCGTTTTCACGTCCATTTTCCAGATCTCATAGTCGTAGTAAGCAGCAATCGCAAGCAAAATCCGAATTGATTTTAACAGGGCTACAGGCGAAAAAGTTCCATCAAAGTCAATCCCTTGCCTTTGTTTGAATCCATTTGCCACGAGCCTGGCCTTTAGGTCTCCACCTGGCCATCTGCTCCAATCTTTCTTTTGTATACTCATTTGCACCCAATAGGCGTAACACCTTCAGGCGCCTCAACCAGAGTCCATACTTGGTTGGTATACATAGATTCCATTTCGGATTTCATGGCACTATGCCATTTCTCTGAGTCAACACTACTCATAGCCTCATTATAGGTCACAGGGTCGTCATCATCAATGATTGACAACTCATTGTCATTCTCAATGACAAGGCCATAATACCTCTCAGGTTGGCAAGACACTCTCCCTGTCCTACGAATGGGCTATTCCACAGAAGGTTGTTCAGTCTGAACAGGTGTTTCCACTTGATCTGTAGTAGTTTGTGCTTCTTGAACTTCATCAAGTTCAATTTTACTCCCACTGTTTCCTTCAAGGATAAACTCCTTTTCCAAGAAGGTAGCATGTCTGGAGACAAACACCCGATGATCGGTGTAAAAGTAATACCCCAAAGTCTCTTTAGGATATCCCACAAAATTATATTTTACGGATCGAGATTCCAGCTTATCTGGGTCAACTTTCTTGACATAAGTTGGACATCCCCAAATCTTAACGTGTTTAAGACTCGGTTTCCTTTCTTTCCATATCTCATATGGTGTTTGAGGAACAGATTTGAAAGGCACCTTATTCAGTAAATATGTTGAGGTTTCCAATGCATAACCCCATAGGAATACTGGAAGATTCGCATAGCTCATCATGGACCGAACCATGTCTAACAAAGTTCGATTTCTCCTTTCAGATACCCCATTTAACTGTGGAGTATATGGAGGAGTCCACTGGGAGACTATACCATTTTCTTTGAGATAATCTAGAAACTCTCCATTCAAGTATTCACCACCTCGATCTGATCGAAGAGTTATAATACTGTGTTTGGTTTGTTTCTCCACTTCATGTTTATATTCTTTGAACTTTTCAAAGGCTTCAAACTTGTGTTTCATCAAATACACATATCCGAATTTAGATCTATCATCTATGAAAGTAATGAAGTACGAAAATCTACCCATGGCTTGCGTAGACATTGGTCCACATACATCTGTGTGTACCAATCCTAGCAAATCTGCAGCCCTCTCTCCATGTCCACTAAATGGAGATTTGGTCATTTTACCCAATAGACAAGACTCGCATGTAGGATATGATTCAAAATCAAAGGGGTCAAGTAACCCTTCCTTATGCAATGTCCGCAGTCTTTTTTCACTAATATGACCTAGCCTACAGTGCCATAAATAGGTAAGATTTTCATCATCTCGTTTTCTTTTATTAGTTTGTTCAATCTGAAGTAAATCATGCTCTACGTCACATACATATAGACCATTATTTAAAATTCCATGTCCAAAAAGAACATTATCTCTAAAGATAGAACATTCATTATTCTTAATAATAAATGAAAAACCATCCACATCCAACATAGGAATAGAAATAATATTCCTCACAATAGAGGGAACGAATAACAATTATTCAAAATAATAGTCTTGCCCATAGGCATATGTAAACTAAATGATCCTACAGATATGGCCGCAACCCTTGCTCTATTGCCCATACGTAGAATCACCTCATTTTTTTTCAAGAGTCCTACTTCCCTTTAGTCCTTGCAACGAATTGCAAATATAAGAACCACAGATCTAATATCCAAGTAGAAATTTGACCTAGTGACATATTAACTTCGATCATGAACATGCCTGAATCAGAAGCGGTAGTCTTACTACCCTTCTTCTTCAATTCTACAAGGTAAACCTTGCAGTTCCTCTTCCAGTGCCCCAACTTGTTACAGTGAAAACAAACAGCTAAATTAGGACCAGTCAACTTGTGAGCATCTAGTATGCTTCGAAGTGATAGTGCAGAAGACATGACGAATATAGTAAATCTGTAAATGATAAACACATAACAACACTTAACAAATATTCAATTTCATTTCAAAACACTATATGAATCGGGTCTTTATTCATAAGTGGCTCCCACTAGTTTATCTAATTTATTCAACCCCCTAAGTGAAAATTAAGCATTCATAATGCTAGTGGGAATAGGGATCCTACATTCCATCACACAACCTCGGCTGTGGCACGAAATGTCATGTGATGTTCAATAGGCAGACAACTCTTGTCAATTACATCTTATGTTATTCCCTAATATAACTTTAGCCTCTTGAATAATTGAGTCACGGCTGTGGCACGACAAACTCAATATTCTAAGTCAAGTCTAACCCAACATTTCGTACAATTGAATCAGTCTCCAACGGCCCACGGCTGTAGCACGTACCGACCTTTAGATACTAATTCAATGTACACATCTCTATGTAATAGACAAGTATTTCTTATTTTGAAATCAAAGCCCTCGGCTGTAGCACGAAACGACAATGATTTAAAAATAAGAACCACTTTCTACCATGTTGGAAGGCTATGACCGACACAAGCCCGTTGTGTCATTGGCCAATTACTACTTGATATTATTTAATTTTAGAGGGTTTATATTACGTTACAATCATAATCATATTATAAAGAGATTCTTCCTTTTAAATTAAATATTTCAAATCAATAATCGATAATCAGATGATTCCCAGACCGGGTGGAGCATTGTCAAGAGGCGTCACTTAATAACCCTTTCTTACAGATAGAAATCTGTTGTTGACAGAATCATCCTTTCTCTCAATATTGAAAATTCATATTCAATTACGTGTTTCATAAACACAAGAATCTCATGATTGTATTCATAATATTTATTGTTAAGGCAAGAAACGATTCCTATTCTAGATTTTCTAAAGCACGCCTTATATTGATTTAAGTTCACCTAAATCTATCATCGCATGGTAAATATAGGCATATATCTCATATATAAAATTAAATAAACAAGTAAATGTAAAGTGCAATAAAGTAAATGTATTTGGTTATGGCCTCATCCTATGTGATCTTTATCAAGCTCATGATAAAGATCAAGGTCAATCTAATATGGTGATGGAAATAAATACAACTACTTATTACATAAGTCTTCTTCTTTGTTTAGACTTCTTGTATGCCTCGTCTTCTTCTTTGTATCACCTCCATTGGATAGCCTTCTTGAGTCTTCAATTACATTACATGATTGAAAGTAAAACTAATCTAATGAACTTACAAGAATAACTCGAGTTACATTCGAGATTTATGATTACAAAAATTGACGACATGCAAGTCGTATTTAAAACCAAAACCAAAACCATTACACTAAGGTCGAAAGGCCATAACCATCCACCATGCTCATACAACACATAAAAGCATGTTAAAACACATAATCTGATCTTAACATATCATATTATCCATGATCTAATCATAAAAAGAAAATATGACAAAAATCAGAAAAATCAGAATCAAATCAGAAAAATAAGAATCACTATTTACGGGCAGTAAACGACGTCAAACGCCTTACAGATGAGTGGTTGATAGCTTTTGCTATCAGTTTTGTTCAGATGCTCGTTTATCTATGGAATAGGGTATCCGTTTGCGTAAATCGGACACCAGACCCAGATTTCAGCAAATCTGCAGCAACCAATTCAAAATCCGTATCTAATATGATTCTCATAATTAGAACAAACATAAATCATGTATATATCAGTATATATACAGATTACATAATCATCTTATGATTATACAACTCACATGAATATCATATATTCAAAACCATACATATATAAGCATATTATATCAACATCAAATCATGGCGAATCACGTACATGCCCATATATCGAAAACAGTTAAACACATAAAAGAATTAAAAACTTTTCGCAAGTAGCTCTGATGCCATTGAAGGGTTTTTAGCACATAAACGCAGCGAAAACGTAAATTTGAATCTTAAAAAAACCGAAACCCTCCGCAGGATCCATGCGAAAAATTATATTTAATTCGTAGTTCAGTATGTTTACCTGAAGAAGTTTTACATTAATGGAAAGATGGAGGTCTTTAATGGCGATCCAAAAACGATGAACGGAGATCCTTAGCAGCTGCTCCTCAAGTGTGAAGCACTCCACCGGTATCCACCAAGAAAACGATGTAATGAAGGAGGAGGAGATGAAGAGAATTAGGATTTTGTAAATCTTTTTGGTTGAGGCAAAAATAGGGTTTATAATAGTATATTTATAGGCAAAATTTTCAGCTGAAAATTTTCCCATAAAATATTATTATTATTAACCCTTTATTATTCTCACTAATAATTAAAACACCTTTTAATTATTAATCCTTTTTCTAAACTCTTTAGAAATAATTCTCTCACTTGATTTAATTTCCAAAAATTAAATTCTTAATTAATAATATTAAGAACCTTTTCTTAATTAATTTATAATCAATTAAATCTCATTTAATCAATTATTAAATTTGACAATTAATTATTTATTTCATAAATAAATAATTATCAGCCATTATTAATTAATTCCTCCACCATTAAATCATTCTCTTTTATGGTGTGACCATGTAGGTTCAATATTAAGCCGTTAGTAGAAATAAATAATAATAAAACTATTTTATCATTATTTATATAAATTCTCTAATTCATTAAATATGATTAATTAATTAATCATATTTATTCTACATCGTGAGGGATACTTCTCAGCAAATCGCGACTATCCGGATAATACGAATTCACTGCTTAGAATACCAAGAACCTATTCAGTGAGTAGTTACCGTACAATTAATTCCTTCTACCCTGCAATGTCATGATTAAATACAAGGCATGGAACTTGTGTCAAGCCTATCTTATTTAATCACTTGCTTTCTCATTCACTATGCTTAGTTCTATTTAATGTAAATTAGAAACTCCTTTCTAATTTCATTCACTCTGGCCAGTAATTCCTGAACTAGCATAAGTAGATCAGCATTGAACATTCTCTTCCTTCACTAGAAGGGGTAGATCCTTTATTGATCATACACTATCTTCGTGTACAAATTCCTATACCCAGTAGAGCCCTTATAATTGTCCCTTGAGACTAAGAACTTAACCAAAGCATAGTTCAGTGTACACAAGATGACTATGATGACCTCAAGTCTAAGGATACTTGTACAACTATCACTATGTGAACAACTACTAACACGTGAGTGAACTCCATCAGTTGTTCAGCTGTGTGAGTCATGTTCAGTGAACTTATTCTATAATAAGCACCTACATACTAGCTATAGTGTCACCACACAAATGTCTATGAGAATAGACATCCTTCATAATGAAGCAAGCATAGTATGTACCGATCTTTGCGGATTATTAATTACCAGTTAGTAATCCTACGACCAGGAACTATTTAAGTTTAGAGTTATCATCTTTTAGGTCTCATTATTATGATCTCATCACAATCCATAAAAAGGTTTACTCTAAACTGTGGTATATCTTATTTAAACATTTAAATAGATAGAGCCCGCAATAAAAAAAAAACAAGTCTTTTATTAATATCAATGAAATCAAAATAGATTACATAAAAGTTATTCCTAAATCCTCATACATGATTGGACTTAGGACATATCTCTTTCAACTAGGTCAGCATCTAGCACAGTTATCCTTATTGGATTGAATAGTCACAGAAACATTCATATCTCTATCAGAGTTTAGAAATTCATATCAGACAACAATCAACACTTAAGCAAATTTCAATTTAAGCACAGAATACACAAAGATAGTAATATATGTAAATACTGATCATAAAGTCTGATGGATCAGAACATAAACTAAGCAGATTTAGAGAAAGAACCTGAAACCATTCAAAATTCATTTATCAATCTTGTAAAAGCAGCTTCACACAGTGGTTTTATGAAGATATCTGCTAGTTGTTAATTTGTTGGAACAAAATGCAATTCCACTGTACCTTCATCCACATGTTCTCTTATGAAGTGGTACCTAATACTGATGTGCTTTGTCATTGATTGCTGAACTGGATTGCCTGTCATAGCAATAGCACTTTGATTATCACAGTAAATAGGAATTTTAGAAAAATCTAAGCCATAATCCTGTAATTGATTCTTCATCCAAAGAATCTGTGCACAACAGCTTCCGGCAGCAATGTATTCTGTTTCTGCAGTTGATGTGGAAATTGACTCTTGTTTCTTGCTAAACCAAGAAACCAATCTGCCTCCAAGAAATTGGGAGCTTCCACTTGTTCTTTTCCTGTCAATTTTGCATCCTGCAAAATCTGCATCTGAGTAACCTATTAGCTTAAAGTCTGATTCTCTAGGATACCAGAATCCCAGGTCAGTTGTTCCCATTAAGGTACTTGAAAATTCTTTTCACAGCTGTTAAGTGAGGTTCTCTTGGATCCGCTTGAAATCTTGCACAAAGACAGGTAGCATACATGATATCAGGTCTACTTGCAGTTAGATAGAGTAATGAGCCAATCATACCTCTGTAATCAGTAATATCTACTGATGTACCAGTATCCTTATCCAATTTTGTTGTAGTGGCCATAAGAGTGGATGCACTTGAACAATCTTGCATTCCAAATTTCTTCAACAAATTTCTGGTGTACTTAGATTGACAAATAAAAGTTCCTTCTTCATTCTGTTTGACTTGAAGGCCCAGAAAATAGCTAAGTTCTCCCATCATACTCATTTGATATGTTGACTGCATCAGCTTGGCAAACTTTTTACAAAGTCTGTCATTTGTAGAACCAAAAATGATATCATCAACATATATCTGCACCAAAAGCAAGTCATTTCCATGGTTGAGATAAAACAATGTTTTGTCAATAGTCCCTCTGTTAAATCCACTTTCCAGAAGAAACTGAACTAGTGTCTCATACCATGCTCTTGGAGCTTGCTTAAGACCATAAAGTGCTTTGTGAAGTCTGTAGACATGATTAGGAAATTTTGAATCTACAAAACCTGGAGGTTGTTCAACATATACTTCCTCTTCCAGTTCTCCATTGAGAAAAGCACTTTTCACATCCATTTGAAAGACTGTAAACTTTTTGTGAGCAGCATAAGCCAAAAATATCCTTATGGCTTCCAATCTAGCAACTGGTGCAAATGTTTCATCATAATCAATTCCCTCATGTTGAGAATATCGTTTTGCAACCAACCTTGCTTTATTCCTTGTAATTATGTCATCACTATCAGTTTTATTTCTGAACACCCACTTTGTATCAACAACAGATTTGTTCTTTGGTCTTGGCACTGGGGTCCAGACTTTATTTCTTTCAAATTCATTTAACTCTTCCTGCATTGCTTGCACCCAATCAGCATCTTGAAGAGCTTCTTCCACTTTCTTTGGTTCAGTCTGAGAGAGAAAAGAGTGATAAATACATTCATTTGATGTAGCTGTTCTAGTTCTGACACCTGCATCATGATTTCCAATAATTAAGTCAAGTATATGTGCTTTAGTCCACTTCCTTGTAGATATAAGATTTTCTCTAGAACTGGATGCTCCCCCATGATCTATGCTGTCTTCATCAACATTTTCTGATGCTCCCCCTGAAATTATGCTCTCTGAGTTGGATCCTTCAGAGTTTGAGTTTCCAGAAATATCAGCACTTGAGTTTCCAGAATTATCAGAACTTGGCCCATCAGAACTTGATGAATCAGAACTTGAAGAGCCTGTTGTAGGTTCTGATGCTTCTTGAAATGTGGTTGTATCTTCAGTTTGCTCCCCCTGTACAGGTGCATCTTCCTTTGGCGTAGTCACCACAGTTTCAATAACATCAGAGTTTAATCCATCAGAGTTTGTAGTATCAGGATTTAGGCTGTCAAGATTTACAGTATCAGAATTTAACACTTCATTCTCAAATCTCAGCTGATCATGATCATTGAAATCTTCAAGTCCTGTAATCTTCTTATCATCAAAAGAGACATGGATAGATTCCATGACAACCCTTGTTCTTAAATTGTAGACTCTGAAGGCTTTTTTGGAAAGTGGATATCCAACAAAAATTCCTTCATCAGCTTTTAGATCAAATTTGGATAGCTGTTCAGGATGAGTCTTAAGAACAAAACACTTGCATCCAAATACATGAAAATACTTCAGATTTGGCTTCTTTTTCTTCACCATCTCATATGGTGTTTTTCCATGCTTGTTAATGTTAGATATATTTGATAATGTCATGGCTAATATAATTTATGTCTAGATTTCAGATCTTACTTAACAGGATAAATCAGTACTTAACTGTTGATCAGTACTTATACTGGAAGTCAGGACTTAAGGATATCAGTACTTATATTATCAGGAGATAATCATCAAAAGTTAGATATCAGAACTTAAGTGCTGAAGGATGATCAGAGAAGGACAATAGCTGATTAAAGGAAAGAAGATCGAGATGAGCATAAGAAGAGATATGCATGAAGAAGGAATTCCGTGAAGAATGGAATACTTGGAAGAAAAGATATCTGATTGATATATTTTAGGAAGCAGAATTATATTCCATATCAATTAGCAATTATCTTGTAACTGTGTAGTATATAAACACAGATATAGGGTTTACACTAAAAGTGTTAATATATTCGAGAAGATTATTCATTGTAACCCTAGCAGCTCTCGTGATATTTGTTCATCACTGAGAGGTAACAGTTCCATACTGTAACAGAGTTTATTATTTCAATAAAGTTTGTTTTCTGTTACTAATATATTAAAGTTCGATTTGATTGTATTATACACTGTATTCATCCCCTCTACAGTGTGTGTGACCTAACAAGTGGTATCAGAGCCAATCTGTTAACACACATACAGCTAAAGATCCATACACAATCATGTCTGACACAGAAACTCCAACTAAGCCTACCAAAACTGAAGAACCTCCAAAGCCACAAATTCAAAGTCGATATGAGACTATCAGGGTTCCCATACTGAGACCATCAGAATATCCCATATGGAAGGTAAGGATGACCATGTTCCTGGAAGCAACAGATCCAGAATACCTTGATAGAATCAAGAAAGGCCCTCACAAACCAACCAAGCTCGCAGTTGCAGTTGCAGGTGAAGCAGCAAAGACCGTACCAAAGGAGAAGAGTGATTATACTGCTGAAAATATAGCATCAATTGCTAAGGATGCCAAGGTACAACACTTACTGCATAGTGCCATTGATAATGTAATATCAAACAGGGTAATCAACTGCAAGACTGCTAAGGAGATATGGGATGCTCTGGAAACAAGGTGTCAGGGAACGGAGACAATTAAGAAGAACAGGAAGACAATACTCACTCAAGAGTATGAACACTTTGACTCAAAGACTAATGAGTCATTGAATGATTTATATGATAGATTTGTCAAACTTTTGAATGATTTGTCATTGATTAATAAAGAGTATGATCTTGAAGATTCAAACCTTAAGTTCCTGTTAGCTCTTCCTGAATGTTGGGATTTGAAGGCAACGACAATAAGAGACAACTATAATCTTGATGAAACAACTCTTGACGAAATCTATGGTATGCTCAAGACTCATGAGCTTGAGATGGAACAAAGAAGCAAGAGGAAAGGAGGAAAGTCAAGGACAGTTGCTCTTAAGGCTGAAGAAGAATTCCCCAAAGCATCTTCCTCAAGGAAAGATAAGGGTAAAGCTCTTGTCATAAAGTCTGAAACTGAGTCATCAAGTTCTGAAAGTGATGATGACTCAGATTCTGAAAGCTTGCCTGAGACTGATGCTGATGAGGAGATAATGAAGCTGTGTGCTCTTATGGTGAAAGGAATCACAAAGATTGCATACAGGAAGTTCAGGAAGGGAAAGAAGTTTTCCAGGAAAGGCATAAGTTCTGATAAGAAGAATTTCAGAAGATCTGAAGGCAGAGGAGGAAAGTTTGACAGAGGAGATTACACCAATGTTAAATGCTATAACTGTGGTGAGAAAGGCCACATATCTCCTGATTGCAAGAAGGTAAAGGGTGACAAAGGCAAGGCTCTTGTCACAAAGCAGAAAAGTTGGACAGACACCTCAGACTCTGAAAGTGAGGAAAACTATGCATTGATGGCAAATGCTGATAAAGAAAGTGCTGAGAGCAGTTCTGAAGCTGCTGAAACAAAGGTACCTCAGACTACTTATGCTTTTCATACTGATGATATTAATGAATTGAGAAGATATCTTAAAACCATGTTTGTTAGTTATAGAGATCAAACTTTAACATGTGAAAGATTAACTTCTGAAAATCTTGCATTTAAGAAAAGAAATGATTTCTTAGAAAAAGAGTTAGTCATGTTCCATCAAATTTAGAATGATAGAGATGATGCTTTTTATGTTAGGGATGAAGTGCTAAAAATGAATGAATCTCTAAAAACTGAGTTAGAAAAGGAAAGAGAGATTATCAGGACTTGGACTAACTCTGGCAAAACAACTCAAAATTTGCTAAGTAGTGGAAACTGGAAAGAGGGCTTAGGTTATGGAGAAGATAAGAATGATAAAGGAACTGAAGAAATTAAGCCTGTTGATAAGCAAAAGCGAAAGTTAAAACCTGTTAAGTTTGTAACTGTAAAGTCTGAAAATGAGAAATCAGAAGTTACAAAGGAATTAACTTCTGACAAACTAAAACAGGAAAAGACAGCTGAAGTGAACATAGGCTTAATGACAAAGATGCAGCTTAAGCATAAGCTGAAAGATGTTAAGAATGCAAACAAGGTAAAATCACCTAGGAAAAATAGGAATGGAAAGGAAGGTGTGAATAAAAGCAATAATTATAAACCTATTCCTGATGCTCCTTGGAAAACATGTCATAACTGTGGAAGTTCTAACCATCTGGCTTCTTTTTGCAGGAAGAATAAGAATATTAACTCCTTACCTTCAAAATCAGGAGTTAAGAGTCAGTCCGTTAGATACAAACCACAAAATCCTTGTTTTCATTGTGGTAGTTTATGGCATTCCATTTATACTTGTAAGGAATATCATAGTTTATACTATGATTATTATCAAATAAAACCTTCTTTGAAGAAAGTTTCCATTGTTCCTTCTAGTATAAATTCTGATTCAAAGTCTGATAGTGTAAGTTCTAATAAGAAAAATGTTAACATAAACTCTGATGCTAAATCCGCTGCAAATGTTAACAAACTTAATAAGGCCAAAGGATCCAAGCAAGTCTGGGTCCTTAAAACTAATAATTAGTGGTCTTTATGATTGCAGGGCAACAGGAAAAATATTCTAGTCCTGGACAGTGGATGTTCAGGACATATGACTGGAAATAAGGCCCTGCTATCAGACTTTGTGGAGAAAGCTGGCCCAAGTGTTTCTTATGGAGATGGCAACATTGGAAAAACATTGGGATATGGCAATATCAATCTTGGAAATGTCATAATTAAAGAAGTAGCTCTGGTCTCAGGACTTAAACACAACCTACTGAGTATAAGTCAAATCTATGACAGAGGTTATCATGTTGATTTCTTTGAAGAACACTGTGAAATTGTGAGTAAATCTAAAGGCAAAGTTGTTCTGAAAGGATACAGGCATGGTAACATTTATGAAGCTAAGCTTTCAACAAGTACTGATGGTTCTGCAATCTGTCTGATGAGTAGAGCATCAATTGAAGAAAGCTGGAATTGGCATAAGAAACTCTCTCATTTAAATTTCAACAATATAAATGAACTGGTCAAGAAAAATCTTGTGAGAGGACTGCCAAAGTTAGTATTTGCTCCTGATGGTCTTTGTGATTCCTGTCAGAAAGCCAAAAAAAGAAAATCTTCATTCAAGAGCAAGACTGAATCATCAATTCTTGAGCCTTATCATCTACTACATGTTGATCTATTTGGTCCAATAAATGTCATGTCTATTGCAAAGAAGAAGTATGCGTTGGTCATAGTGGATGAGTTCACCTGATACACATGGGTGTATTTCTTGCACACAAAAAGTGAAACTGCATCCATCTTGATTGATCATGTCAAACAGCTGGATAAAATGGTCAAAGATTCTGTGAAAATTTTAAGGAGTGATAATGGCACTGAGTTCAAGAATTTGATAATGGAAGAGTTCTGCAAAAACCATGGAATAAAGCATGAATTTTCTACTCCTGGAACTCCACAGAAAAATGGAGTTGTTGAAAGGAAGAATAGAACTCTCATTGAAGCTGCACGTACAATGCTTGAAGAAGCAAAGCTTCCAACCTATTTCTGGGCTGAAGCTGTGTAGACTGCTTGTTTTACTCAAAATGCAACACTCATTAACAAGCATGGAAAAACACCATATGAGATGGTGAAGAAAAAGAAGCCAAATCTGAAATATTTTCATGTATTTGGATGCAAGTGTTTTGTTCTCAAGACTCATCCTGAATAGTTATCAAAGTTTGATCTAAAAGCTGATGAAGGAATCTTTGTTGGATATCCACTTTCCACAAAAGCCTTCAGAGTCTATAATTTGAGAACAAAAGTGGTCATGGAATCTATCAATGTCTCTTTTGATGACAAGAAGATTACTGGTCTTGAAGATTTTATTGACCATGATCAGCTGAGATTTGAAAATGAAGACTCAAATTCTGATACTGAAAATCCTGACAGTCTAAGTCCTGATACTGTAAACTCTGATGGATTAAACTCTGATGTTATTGAAACTGTGGTGACTATGTCAAAGGAAGATGCACCTATGCAGGGGGAGCATACTCAAGATCCTACCACATCTCAAGAAACATCAGAACATGCATCTGGCTCTTCAAGTTCTGATTCGTCAAGTTCTGATAAGCCAAGTTCTGATAGTGCTGAAAATCTAAATACTGGAGAATCCAACTCAGAGAGCATAGTTTCAGGGGGAGCATCAGAAAATGAAAATGAAGATAGCATGGATCATGGGGGAGCATCCAGTTCTAGAGAAAACCTTCCATCTGCAAGGAAGTGGACAAAATCATATACACCTGATTTGATAATTGGAAATCCTGATGCAGGTGTCAGAACTAGAACAGGTACTTCAAATGAATGTCTCTACAATTCTTTTCTCTCTCAGACTGAGCCAAAGAAAGTGGAAGAAGCTCTTCAAGATGCTGATTGGGTGCAAGCAATGCAGGAAGAGTTAAATAAATTTGAAAGAAACAAAGTCTGGACCCTAGTGCCAAGACCAAAGAATAGATCTGTTGTTGGTACAAAGTGGGTATTTAGAAACAAAACGGACAGTGATGGCATAATTACAAGGAATAAGGCAAGGCTGGTTGCAAAAGGATATTCTCAACAAAAAGGATATTTTTGGCTTATGCTGCTCACAAAAAGTTTACTGTCTTTCAAATGGATGTTAAAAGTGCTTTTCTCAATGGAGAATTGGAGGAGGAGGTATATGTTGAACAACCTCCGGGCTTTGTAGATACCAAACATCCAGATTATGTCTACACGTTATGGACTTAAGCAAGCTCCTAGAGCATGGTATGAGACTTTAGCTCAGTTTCTTCTGGAAAATGGATTCAACAGAGGAACAATAGACAAAACACTGTTCTACCTCAACCATGGAAAGGACTTACTTCTGGTTCAGATTTATGTTGATAATATCATTTTTGGGTCTACAAATGACAAACTTTGTAAGAAGTTTGCCAAACTAATGCAGTCAAGATATCGGATGAGTATGATGGGGGAACTTAGCTATTTTCTGGGCCTTCAAGTCAAGCAGAATGAAGAAGGCACTTTTATTTTTCAAACCAAGTACACCAGAAACTTGCTGAAGAAATTTGGAATGCAAGATTGTTCAAGTGCATCCACTCCTATGGCCACTGAAACAAAACTGGATAAGGATACCGGTAAATTAGTAGATATTACTGACTACAGAGGTATGATTGGCTCTCTACTCTATCTAACTGCTAGTAGACCTGATATCATGTATGCTACCTGTCTTTGTGCAAGATTTCAAGCAGATCCAAGAGAACCTCACTTAACAGCTGTGAAAAGAATCTTTAAGTATCTTAAAGGAACAGCTGTTCTGGGATTATGGTATCCTAGAGAATCAGATTTTAAACTAATAGGTTACTCAGATGCAGATTTTGCAGGTTGCAAAATTGACAGGAAAAGCACAAGTGGAAGCTGCCAATTTCTTGGAGGCAGATTGGTTTCTTGGTACAGCAAGAAACAAAAGTCAATTTCCACATCAACTGCAGAAGCAGAGTATATTGCTGCAGGAAGCTGTTGTGCACAGATTCTTTGGATGAAGAATCAGTTACTGGATTATGGGTTAACATATTTCAAAATCCCTATTTACTGTGATAATCAAAGTGCTATTGCTATGACAGGTAATCCAGTTCAACACTCTATGACAAAGCACATCAACATCAGGTACCACTTCATAAGGGAACATGTGGATGAAGGTACAGTGGAATTGCACTTTGTTCCAACAGATCAACAACTAGCAGATATCTTCACAAAACCACTATGTGAAGCCACTTTTACAAGATTGGTAAATGAACTTGGAATGGTCTCAGGTTCTTTTTCTAAATCTGTCTAGTTTTGTTCTGATGCATCAGACTTTATGATCAGTATTTAGAGAATGTAATCTCTTTGTTTATTCTGTGCTTAATTGAAATACACGTTTAAGTACTGATTGTTGTCTGATATATGTTTCTAAACTCTGATAAGTGATATGTCTGTTTAAGTAACTATTCGATCCTATGAGGATAACTGTGCTAGATACTGACCTAGTAGTCTTCAATAAACAAATGATTCCATGTAAGAAGTAATTATTTCAGCGGAAATCTTATGACACTAGCAAATTCTGATAATTGAGCTTAGTTGAGTTTACTTTGTTTATCTTATTACTAAGTCACAAATTAGAATAATGCTACTCATCTGTTAAGTTCTGATACTAGTAAAACTGCTGATTGTACTAAGTGCTGATAAACCTCACTTATCAAAAGAAAAAGCAAAAAGATCAAAGAATAAAAGCAGGTACTCCTTTGAGATCTAGAGTAAAAATGTGGAAGGGACGACCCAAGTGCATTGCTAGTATTAAGTAAATATGCATTAGAAAAGCAAATTTTTTTGGTGACTTTTCACACTCTATGATTACTGGAGAAATACTCTGATAATAGCATAAATTCTGATATGCAGTCGTGACTCACTTACACTGAGAAGCCACTGTAAAATAGAATTTCAAAAGATGCATAAAATTAGCACAAAATAGTTGAGGTGGACTCAAGCATGAACTCATTCATCAGTAGGTTTCAGGACAATGACAGCTCTTTCGCAAAATTTTAGTTATGCCTTATTTCTAAGATGTACTGAAGTGAATCAGACTTTACTCTTTGTCTGTTATTTAGCTTAATGCACACACTAATCACTCCATCTGAATGATGAAAATTTCTGTGGTGGTCTATGTTATTTTAGATAAATAGTCATTGTGTCATTATTGCACAAATTCTGAGGACAAGCTCTGGTTGCATATTCTGATGATTAAGTTCTGAAGAGTATAACTCAGAACTTGTATAAGAACTTACTAAGATAGGAATTCTTTTTTCGAGTTAAGAAATTATGTTCTGATGACTGTTAAGTTCTGATATAAGTCTAAGTTCTGATATTACAGTCTAATGTTTTACTTGACTTATCTGTGAATAAAATTTGATAACAGTCTCAGTTAATATTTGAATATGTTGAAGTGGAAGATTAATAGTCACTATGGTTAGGGTTAATGGTATTTGTACTTGAACAGTCCACTGTTACTTGTTTCTTGTGCGCTTTAAACCATGTTTCCTCTTTCCAATGAATGTTATTCTTTTTCAAAGTCTAGGGAGACGAGATAGAATTAATTCTACCTGTCAGCATTAAATACTTTTACGTCTCCTGGCATTCTCTTGCCTATATAAGCAGCCACTTCACATCAGCCTTCCCATCAAATTCTTTCTCACACACTTACCTTCATACTTTTTATTTCAAAAACATAATGGTCAGATTCAACATGTTTTTGAACTACCAAACCTTCAATATGGAGCTACGCTGTGCCGAATGGCAGCAGGAATGGCACGTCACGGCCATTCCTGAGGAGATATGGGACTCTGTCCCACAGGAGGTACTGACCCACCTCATGTTCTTCTATATGGATTACCATCGCCATCTGGAGCGAATGGAGGAGGAAAGACTGGCAGCTCTCCGCCAGCAAGAGCGAATCATCAGACTCGCCATTCTGTTTGTCGAGAGTAGGAAGAAGAAGAAATGATTTAATCTTGTCTTTTTCCTATTTTTCTTCATCATCAGCTTTGTCAGGCTTCTTAGCTAGGACTAAGGCTGTTGATGTTAGGTTTCGTAGCTTAGGGAAATCTTGTATAAGTACTGATGTAATTTCCATTTCATAAATGTATTCTCTTGATATATTAATGAAATTTGTGTTTGCTTCAAGATTTTGTCTCTAAGATTTTGGTAATGCATTGCTAAATCCTGATTGATATTCTGATGACCATATAAATTCTGTTTTAATTTAAGTTCTGATTTTTTTTATCAGCACTTACTCATCTCATTTATCTTGGTCATTTTTACGTGATTTACTTTCCGAATATTAATGATGCAGTAAAAAATAATTAATTCAGTGGGAACGGTTTCAATTTTGAATTAAAACTGTTTCACCTTGATTAATGGAATATCTGGGTAAATGGAACGGTTTTTCCTTGAAAACAGGCAACTGAGTAAGTAATGATTCCTGTTTTCTCGAGCCCAGTAACTATCCGTTATTACTGCATGTCTGACAGGTGTCCAACGGTAACATTTTTGTTCAGAGTATAAGTACAACAGAGAGAGGATTTCTTTAATCCTTTATTTTCTTCGTATTTTTTCTCTTTACTTACTTTTACTCTCTTTCTTCTCACGTTGGTTTTTCATACAGACATCTTATCAAACACCTAACAGGCACTTTTGAATCTCAATTTTTCACATGGCACCTAAGGATTTAATCATTGATGGAGCTAAGTTTGTTCCAAACAACTATACTGCAATTCTTGATCATGCTGAAGCTCCATCTGAATTGCATTTTGTGCAAGATCTTCTTGCACACAGTGAGATTGGGTATGCATTAACTCAGCCTGAAGTCTTTTTGAGTCAACAAGTTCTGACGTTTTGGCGGACTGGGCACTTTGATGATGGTGGTAAACATGGCACTCCCAGTATTGTTTTTGAAGTGGGTGATTCATCTTATGCAGTCACTCCTGGTACAATACGCAAAGCTCTACATCTCCCAGAAAATTGTACTTTTTCAACTCCAGAGGAATCAGCACTTCAGGAGTTAATGGCTGATTTGGGATATGAAAAGAGTTTGGCAAAGCTTGGGCAGTTAAAAAGGGCTAATATCAGAAGAGAATGGAGTTTTTTCTTTGACTGCATCACCAAAGCTTTTGGGAACAAATGTTCGAATTTTGATGCTATCCCAATTCTGAGTCAACACATAGGGTATGCTATTATCCATCAAACTCATTTTGATTTTGCAACTGGAATAATTGGTTTTATTGGGGATAGGATGACAGAGGATAGAAATATTGTCTATTTTGCTAGATTCTGTCAACTTATATATACTTTTTGTACTGATGAACCTCAATTAGTCAGTTCCTCAACCCCACCTTTTAGAGTTGCAAAACGATATTTTAATGATCTGGTAAATGCTGATACTAAGAAAAAAGTGGTTAGACCATTACAGATTCCTCAGTCTGTAAAACAGATCCTAGTAAATGCTGATCCTGATACTTATAGATCTGTTTACTCTGATGTCCAACCAACCACAAACACCCAAAAACCATCATCCTCAGCACCTACCACTCACACTACTCAACCTACCCTCAGGACTTATCTCAAATCCTATCTCTCTACTTCACAGACTGTTCAACCCTCATCCTCCAAGCCAAAGAGGACAAAAACTATTCCTCAAACACCTCAAAAGAGGAGGAGGACTGTACTGAGAGATGAATCTGATACTGAGGAACAGGTTCCTTTTTCAGAACCTGTTGTAGGTGAAGCTGAGAAAGTGACTTCTCAGAAGGATTCTGGAATTGGGGGATCTAGGCTTCTCAAACGGCTTAGAAGAATGACAGTTCCTGAAACTCCCAAGGAATCCAAATCAACAAAGAGATACAAGAAACAGAGGGCAAAAAGGCCAGTTTCAGATGATGAAGAGGAAGCAGCTAAGGAAGGGGATCAGGAATCTCTGATCTCACAAGACAAGGAATTTACTCCAGTCACTTCTTCTCCATCAACTCCATCTCAGGAAGCTGTTTCTGAAAAGGCTAACACACCTTCTGTGTCTTCTGTTGATCCACGCACAAGTGCTGATATTGATGTTCAAAACTTGGTTGTGCCTGCAGTAATTCTCTTAGAAGCTCCAACAACAAATATTCCTTCCACAACACCTGTTACTGATGCTGTTCAAACTCCAGCGTTATCAACAACACCTTCTCTGCATCAAGATGCTGATGATCAGAATTTAGGTGAGCATCAGGATATGGCTGTTGATCAGAACTTAGAACAAGATCAGCAATTAGAGGATGCTAAAGCCTCCATTGCTACTCACACTGTTGTCTTATCAGAAGATACTGATTCTTTAAGTTCTGATGCTGCAAATGCTGGAGATACTGGTGATGCTGCTCCAACTGTAGATGCTGATGAAGCAGGTCCTTCAGGACTTACTCCTCAACAGACTCTTCCTAAGTCTGAACTGGTTAAGAAGTTTGTTACCGGAGAAGCACCAGTAACTTGGAGTGAAACTCGTGCAGGTCAGGAGTGGACTAAGGAATGGAACTCAGTTTCATGTGTTCCAACTGACAAGCATCTTGCTGAGCACTTGGCTAAAGCTGATGAAATGTTAAATTCTGATGATTTCAAAACTCAGCTTAGAGTCATTGCATTGAGTACTAAACATTTACAAGGTCTTCATTCAACTACTCATGCAGAGCTACACAAGATTCAGGAGAACTTTATCAAACAGGAACAAGTTTGGAAAATTGATAAGAAAAAGTTCTTCCAACATACCATTGACAGGATTGCTTATATTGAGAAGACTCAAGATCATCAACAAGCTCAGATTGATGAAATTCTGAAAAATCAAGCTTCTCAGCAATCACAACTAACTGAAATCCAATCCTCAGTGGAATTGCTTATCTCTCTTCTACTACCTGCTGATGCCAAAAAGGGGGAGAAAGTGATTAAGTCCAAATGCAAGACTGACAAGACACTGACAGGAAAGGATAATGAAAAAGATGATTAAGGAAGCTCTGAAATGGGTAGAGGTCATAGTCAAGGTAGAGGATTCACATCAAGACAAGCTAGTCACAGGACAAGTTCTGATACTGGGAAAAGAATAAGTTCTGCTGCTGGTAAAAGGATAAGTTCTGATGAACTTCTAGATCTTGATGAGGAAATGTCAAGACAGTTATTTCTTCAGGAAAATCTAGGAATGGACTTGGAAAGTTTAAAGGAAGAAGAAGCCAGACTTAAATCAGAGAAAGTCACATCTAAATCTGAAGCTTCTGGTAAAAAGCCACTTCTAAAACTCAAAGGCATTGTGATCAAAGAAAGGACACATACTGAAGCAACATTGGCTAGATCACAACCACAGATAGATCTAAGATCCAAGGGTAAAGAAAAGGTTGGTAAACCTATCAAGGTTTATGTACCACCTGAGGATGAAGAAATTACTGATGAAAAGGATGATCTTGCTCTGACTTCAAGAAAAGTTGTTAAAACAACCTCTGACATGGCTCAAGTTGTTCAGAGTCAAGAAATTGTAAGTTCTGATATTCAGAAGAAGCAAGTAACCTCTGACATAGCTCAAGTTAACTTGATATCAGAAGATAGATCAAAGACACTCCTACCAGGATTCACTAAAGCAAAACAGACTCAATCTTTGAAGACTACTGCAAGTGGTTTTGAAGCTAGAGTAGTTACTGGAAAGGAAGCAAGAGATAAAACTGGATTGGGAAGTGCTGATGAAAGAAGAGTACACAACACTACCAATGATCCAACTTCCTTGAGTGAACCAGGTATTGGAGCAACTCCTGAGAGATTGAATCAACTGGAATCTGTACAGATGGTTTACCATACCTACTTGAAAGAATACATCATGTTGTATTTCATGACAGATGGTAGGGTTTATCATATAAGACAAAATGCCATTCCATTGAAGTATTTTGAAGAATTGGAGCATGTACTTTTCTTACTTCAAGTGGATGACAGAATAACAGGGACTGCTGCAAACTACTTAAAAGAACAGATTCAGAGACAGAAAAGGCTTTATTCTGTTAAGTCTGACAGCACATATGTTCCAAAGTACAGAGATCACAATGGTGATATTGTTGATATGAAGCCTAATACCGCACAGATCAGAACATATCTTGGTATTAAGGGACTTGAATTCAATCTGGAGTCTGACAAAGCCTATGTCATAAGACTAGATCAGGAGTTGAGAAAAGCAAAGATCAATGATCTCAGAGCTGCAATCTTTCAAACTGGTGAAGATACTGCAGAGCTTAAAGATGCCAAAAGGAGAATGATTGATGAACTCAGATATGCTGAGAAATGTTTGTTGAAGAACTATCTCAGAACAACTCCTGACATCAGAGAGATCAGATGATGAAGCCAAGTCGAAAATCTACAACTGCTTAAATTCTGATATTTGTACAGACTGAAGTTGTTATCAGAAGTTGAATATTGGTAAAGCTTTAAGGACTGTAAGTTGTAGTTATCTAGTCTACTTCTCATGCATTTGTACTTAATGTTTTTGACATCATCAAATATCTGTTAAACTTGTATATTATGCTAATTTACAAGTTGGGGGAGATTGTTAGATATATTTGATAATGTCATGGCTAATATAATTTATGTCTAGATTTCAGATCTTACTTAACAGGACGAATCAGTACTTAACTGTTGATCAGTACTTATACTGGAAGTCAGGACTTAAGGATATCAGTACTTATATTATCAGGAGATAATCATCAGAAGTTAGATATCAGAACTTAAGTGCTGAAGGATGATCAGAGAAGGACAGTAGCTGATTAAAGGAAAGAAGATCGAGATAAACATAAGAAGAGATATGCATGAAGAAGGAATTCCGTGAAGAATGGAATACTTGGAAGAAAAGATATCTGATTGATATATTTTAGGAAGCAGAATTATATTCCATATCAATTAGCAATTATCTTGTAACTGTGTAGTATATAAACACAGACATAGGGTTTACACTAAAAGTGTTAATATATTCGAGAAGATTATTCATTGTAACCCTAGCAGCTCTCATGATATTTGTTCATCACTGAGAGGTAACAGTTCCATACTGTAACAGAGTTTATTGTTTCAATAAAGTTTGTTTTCTGTTACTTAATATATTAAAGTTCGATTTGATTGTATTATACACTGTATTCACCCCCTCTACAGTGTGTGTGACCTAACAGTTAATGAGTGTTGCATTCTGAGTAAAACAAGCAGTCTGCACAGCTTCAGCCCAAAAGTAGGTTGGCAACTTTGCTTCATCAAGCATAGTTCATGCATCTTCAATAAGAGTTCTATTCTTTCTTTCAACAACTCCATTTTGCTGTGGAGTTCCGGGAGCAGAAAATTCCTGCTTTATTCCATGGTCTTTGCAGAACTCTTCCATGATCAAATTCTTGAACTCAGTGCCATTATCACTTCTTATGATCTTCACAGAATCTTTGACCAATTTATCCAGTTGCTTGACATGATCAATCAAAATAGATGCAGTTTCACTTTTTATGTGCAAGAAATACACCCATGTGTATCTGGTGAACTCATCCACTATGATCAAAGCATATTTCTTCTTTGTAATAGACATGACATTCACTGGACCAAATAGATCAACATGCAGTAGGTGATAAGGCTCAAGAATTGAAGATTCGGTCTTGCTCTTGAATGAAGATTTTCTTTGTTTTGCCTTTTAAAAGGAATCACAAAGGCCACCAGGAGCTAATACTGATTTTGGAAAACCTCCCACAAGATCTTTCTTGACTAGTTCATTTATATTGTTGAAATTTAAATGAGAGAGTTTCTTGTGTCAATTCCAGCTTTCTTCAATTAATATTCTACTTAACAGACAGATTGCGGAACCATCAGTACTTGTTGAAAGCTTGGCTTCATAAATGTTACCATGCATGTATCCTTTCAGAACAACTTTGCCTGTAGATTTGCTTACAACTTCACAGTATTCTTCAAAGAAATCCACATGATAACCTCTGTCACAGATTTGACTAACACTGAGCATATTGTGTTTAAGTCCTGAGACCAGAGCTACTTTTTCAATGATGACATTCCCCAGATTGATATTTCCATATCCCAAGGTTTTTCCCATGTTGCCATCTCCATAAGAAATACTTGGGCCAGCTTTCTCCACAAAGTTTGATAGCAGGGCTTTATTTCCAGTCATATGTCCTGAACATCCACTGTCCAGAACTAGGATGTTTTTCCTGTTGCCCTACAATCACAAAGACCACTAATGATTAGTTTTAAGGAACCATACTTGCATGGATCCTTTGGCCTTATTAAGTTTGTTAACATTTGCAGCGGATTTAGCATCAGAGTTTATGTTAACATTTTTCTTATCAGCATTTACACTATCAGACTTTGTATCAGAACTTACACTAGAAGGAACAATGCTAACTTTCTTAAAAGAAGGTTTTATTTGATAATAATCATAGTACAAACTATGATATTCCTTACAAGTATAAATGGAATGCCATAAACTACCACAATGAAAACAAGGATTTTGTGGCCTATATCTAACAGACTGACTCTTAACTCCCGACTTTGAAGGTAAGGAGTTTATGTTCCTATTTTTCCTGTAAAAAGAAGCCAGGTGGTTAGAATTTCCACAGTTATGACATGTTTTTCTAGGAGCATTAGGAACAGGCTTATAATCATTACTTTTATTACACCTTCCTTTTTATTCCTGTTTTTCCTAAGGAGCTTTACCTTGTTTACATTCTTAACATCTTTCAGCTTATGCTTAAGCTACTTCTTTGTCATTAAGCCTATGTTAACTTCAGTTGGCTTATCCTGTTTTGGTTTGTCAGAAGTTAATTTCTCTTTAACTTTTGATTTATTAATATCAGACTTTACAGCTACAAACTTAACAGGATTTACCTTTGGCTTTTATTTAACAACTATAGGCTCAATCTCTACAGTTCCCTTATCCTTCTTATCATCTCCATAACCTAAGCCTTCTTTCCAGTTTCCACTACTAAGAATATCCTGAGTTGCTTTACCAGAGTTAGTCCAAGTCCTGATAATCTCTCTTTCCTTTTCGAACTTAGTTTTTAGAGATTCATTCATTTTAAGTACTTCATCCCTAACATGGAAGACATCATCTCTATCTTTCTGAGTTTGATGGAACATGACTAACACTTTTTCTAAATAATTATTCCTCTTTTAATAAGCAAGATTTTCAGAAGTTAATCTTTTACATGTTAAAGTTTGATCTCTATAACTAATGAACATGGTTTTAAGATATCTTCTCAACTCATTAATATCATCAGTATGAAAGGCATAAGTAGTTTGAGGTACCTTTAACTCAGCAGCATCAGAACTACTATCAGCATTTGCCATCAAGGCATAGTTCACCTCACTTTCAGAATCTGAAGTGTCTGTCCAGCTTTTCTTCTTTGTGATAAGAGCCTTGCCTTTGTCACTTCTCACTTTCTTACAATCAGGAGATATGTGGCCTTTCTCACCACAGTTGTAGCATTTGACATTTGTGTAATCTCCTCTGTCATACTTTCCTCCTTTGCCTTCAAATTTTTTGAAACTTTTCTTATCAGAACTTGCACCTTTCCTTGAAGACTTCTTTCCCTTTTTGAATTTCCTGTATGCAATCCTTGTGATTCCTTTCACCATAAGAGCACACAGATTCATCATCTCTTCATCAGGATCCATCTCAGGTAAGCTTTCAGTTTCTGAGTCATCATTAGTATCAAAACTTGATGATTCGGTATCAAACTTTGTGATAAGAGCTTTTCCCTTGCTTTTCCTTGAAGTAGCTACTTTGGGGGATTCCTCCTCAGCCTTATGAGCAACTGTCCTTGACTTTCTTCCATTCCTCTTGCTTCTTTGTTCCATCTCAAGTTCATGAGTCTTGAGAATCCCATAAATTTCATCAAGAGTTGTTTCTTCAAGAGCATAGTTGTCTCTTATAGTGGTGGCCTTCAAATCCCAAAATTCAGGAAGAGCTAACAGGAATTTAAGATTTGAATCTTCAAGATCATATTCCTTGTCAACTAGTGACAAATCATTCAAAAGTTTGACAAATCTGTCATATAAACCAGTTAATGACTCATTAGGCTTTGAGTCAAAGTGTTCATACTCTTGAGTAAGTATAGTCTTCCTATTCTTCTTAATTGAATCAGTTCCCTGGCATCTTGTTTCCAAGGAATCCCATATCTCCTTTGCGGTCTTGCAGTTAATTACCCTGTTTGACATTACATTATCAATGGCACTATGCAGCAAGTGTCGTACCTTAGCATCCTTAGCAATTGATGAGATATCTTCAGCAGTGTAATCACTCTTCTCCTTTGGTACAGACTTTGCTGGTTCACCTGTAACTACAACAGAGAGTTTGGTTGGCTTGTGTGGTCCTTCATTGATTCTGTCAAGGTATTCTGGATCAGTAGCTTCCAGAAACATAGACATCCTCTCCTTCCATATGGGATATTCAGATGGTTTCAGTATAGGAACTCTAATAGTCTCATATCGACTATGGATTTGAGTCTTTGGAGGTTCTTCAGTTTTGGTGGGCTTGGTTGGAGTTTGTTCTTCTTCAGACATGATTGTTTTTGGATCTTAAGTTGTTTGTGTGTTAACAGATCTGCTCTGATACCACTTGTTAGGTCTCACACACTGTAGAAGGGGGTTGAATACAGTGTTTATCACAATCAAATCGAATATAAGAACACGGAAAATAGATTTTATTTAACACAATAAACTCTGTTACAATATGGAACTGTACTCTCTCAGTGATGAACAATTATCACGAAAGCTGCTAGGGTTACAATAAATAATAACTTCGATTATGATAACACATCTAGTGTAAACCCTATGTCTGTGTTTATATACTACACAGTTACAAGATAATCTCTAATTGATATTGAATATGATTCTGTATCCTAAAATATATCAATTAGATATCTTCTTTTCCAAGTATTCTATTTTCCATAGAAATCTTCTCTATGCATATCTCTTCTTTATTTAGTCTTGATCTTCTTTCCTTTCAATCAGCCTTTCCTTAACTGTTCGTCCTCCCGCACTTAAGTTCTGATATCCATCTTCTGATAATTATCTCCTGATAATTTAAGTACTGATATCCTTAAGTTCTGAATTCTAGTAAGTGTTGATTTCAGTAAGTACTGATATTTCCTATTTGTTAAGATCTGAAAACTAAACATGAAACACATTAGACATGACATCTCAAATATATCTAACAGTCTAGCAATTGATTTTTCATCCATAATATCTGTGCACAACAACTACCAGCAGCAATATATTCAGCTTCAGCTGTAGAAGTAGAAACTAAATTTTAATTTTTACTGAACCAGGACATAAGCTTGTTTCCTAGAAATTGACAAGTTCCTGTTGTACTTTTTCTATCAATTCTACAACCTGCATAATCTGCATCTGAATAACCAGTTAGATCAAAACCAGAATCTCTAGGGTACCAAATGCCAAGTTTTGGTGTTCCCTTGAGATATCTGAAAATTCTCTTAATAGCTATTAAGTGAGATTCTCTAGGATCAGCCTGAAATCTAGCACATAAACATGTAGCAAACATTATATCTGGCCTACTAGATGTTAAGTACAAAAGT
The DNA here is from genome assembly GCF_009905375.1 of Apium graveolens. Classification (NCBI taxonomy): domain Eukaryota; kingdom Viridiplantae; phylum Streptophyta; class Magnoliopsida; order Apiales; family Apiaceae; genus Apium; species Apium graveolens. The sequence goes on from NC_133652.1 coordinate 230,039,267, forward strand.
GAGCCAACCATGCCCCTATAACTTGAAATGTCCACAGACTTTTCAGTAGTGTTTAATTCAAGCTTAGTTGCAGTGGCCATGGGAGTTTTTGCAGATGTGCAATCCACTAGATCAAACTTCTTTAAAAGATCAAAAATATATTTAGTTTGACTAATGAATATTCCATCACTAACTTGCTTAACTTGTAAGCCAAGAAAGTAAGTCAGTTCTCCCATCATACTCATTTCATACTTACTTTGCATCAATTTGGCAAACTTTTTGCAAAGTTTCTCATCTGTAGAGCCAAAAATTATATCATCCACATAAATTTGAACAAGTATACTAGAGCCATTAACATTTCTAAAGAATAAAGTTTTATCTACAGTACCTCTTGTGAAATGGTTTTCCAGAAGGAACTTTGATAAAGTGTCATACCAGGCTCTAGGTGCTTGCTTCAGTCCATAAAGTGCTTTCAAAAGATAATAGACATGTTCTGGAAAATTGGGATCTTCAAAACCAGGAGGTTGACTGACATAGACTTCCTCCTCCAAATCTCCATTCAGAAAGGCACTTTTGACATCCATTTGATAGACTTTGAAATTGGCATGGGCTGCATAGGCTAAGAAAATTCTGATGGCTTCAAGTCTTACAACAGGAGCAAATGTTTCATCAAAATTTATTCCCTATTGTTGACAATAGCCCTTAGCAACCAATCTAGCATTGTTCCTGACTACTATGCCATTTTCATCCATCTTATTTCTGAATACCCATTTAGTGTCTATTGGATTCTTTCCTTTAGGCTTGGGCACCAGCTTCTATACATTATTCCTTTCAAATTGGTTTAGCTCCTCCTGCATAGCTAAAATCCAATCAGGATCCAACAAAGCTTCTTCTACCTTCTTTGGCTCTTCCTTAGAAAGAAAGCTACTGTATAGACATTCTTCTTGAGTTGCTCTTCTTGTTTGAACCCTAGAAGAAACATCACCAATAATAAGCTCAAAGGGGTGATCTTTTGTCCATTTTCTTTGTTGAGGTAGATTAGCTCCAGATGAAGAGGCCTCATTGTTGTCTTAATGTGTGATTGAGTTTTGATTGTTAGAAACTCCTCCTGAGTTTGTGGATCTTTGATTTGAGAAAGGGGAAATTTCTACAGGTGATCTATCTTGATTTCCAGCTTCTCTTGATAACCCGACGGATGGTGAGTTTTGAGTACCGACGGATGAGGCTGGTTGTCTCCCGATGGATAACACAGATTGCCTCCCGACGGATGAAGCATAATGCAACTCGACAGATGTTGAGTTTTGTGCTTCATTGGTAGTGGATTTTTCTGCATTATCCTTAGATACAGTTTCTTGATCACTTTCATCATCACTATCATCACTAACCATCTCCACATTGTCGAATTTAAGGCTCTCATGGTAATCTCCATCTTGCAGTCCTTCAATCTTTTTATCATCAAACACAACATGTATTGATTCCACAATAATGTTGGTTCTTAGATTGTAGACTCTATATGCTTTACCAACAGCATATCCAATAAAAATTCATTCATCTGCTTTAGCATCAAACTTCCCATTTTGATCAATTTGATTTCTCAGAATATAGCACTTGCAGCCAAAGACATGAAGAAAATTTAGAGTTGGCTTCTTATTCTTGAACAATTGATATGGAGTCATGCATCATGCTTGATTAACCAGAGAAATATTCTGAGTGTAGCATGCAATATTAACAGCTTCAGCCCAGAAATATGTTGACAGTTTAGATTCTTCAAGCATTGTTCTTGCAGCTTCAATAAGTGATATATTCTTCCTTTCCACTACTCCATTTTGTTGTGGAGTTCTTGCTGCTGAAAATTCATGCAGAATCCCATTTTCCTCACAAAATGCTCTCATGAAAGAATTCTTGAACTCAGTTCCATTGTCACTCCTGATTCTTCTAACCTTGAAATCAGGATGATTATTGACTTGCCTTATGTGATTGATGATGATTTCACTAGCCTCATCTTTAGACTTTAGGAAATATGTCCAAGAGAACTTTGAGAAATCATCTACAATTACTAGGCAAAATCTTTTTCTTGAGATAGACAACACATTGACTGGTCCAAACAAATCCATGTGTAGCAGTTGCAAAGGTTCTTCAATTGTTGAATCAAGTTTCTTCCTGAATGATATTTTAATTTGCTTCCCTTTTTGGCAGGCATCACACAGTCCATCCTTAGAAAACTCCACTAGAGGAATGCCTCTAACCAGTTCTTTCTTTACTAGCTCATTCATGGTCTTGAAGTTTAAATGGGATAACTTCTTGTGCCATAGCCAACTTTCATCCTGACTTGCTTTACTGAGAAGACAAGTAACAGATTCTGCATTAGATGAGTTGAAATCAGCTAGGTACACATTTCCTTTTCTCACACCAGTGAGAACCACTTTGTTGTTTCTTTTATTAGTCACAACAAAGGCTTCTAAGTTGAAGGTTACTGAGTTGCCTTTATCAAAAAGCTGGCTGATACTCAACAAATTGTGTTTGAGACCATCCACTAAGGCAACCTCCTCAATGATGACATTGTCCTTTGAAATCAAGCCATATCCCACAGTATAACCCTTGTTGTCATCTCCAAAAGTAATACTTGGGCCAGCTCTCTCCTTAAACTCTGTGAGTAGGGTAGAATCACCAGTCATATGTCTTGAACAACCATTATCCAAGTACCAAAGATTCTTTCTGTTTCCCTGCACAAATCAAAATCAAATCAAGTTGATTTTGGTACCCAAGTTTCCTTGGGTCCTGCCATGTTAGCTTTCTTTTTCTATTTCTTGGGCTTTATCTCATTTGACTTGGGGATATCAGATTCATCCTTGGTCATTTGAGTTGGGCCTTTGGAACCATTCATTGCAACAGAATTATCATGCATATTATTATTAACAGGGAATGGAATGCTATTAGTAAACATGTTATTCCAGTATGGCATGCTAAATGGCATTTGTGGCATACTAAATGCAGCATAATAAGGATTAGGTGCAAATGGCATGTTAGCAAACTGTGCATTTATATTCTGTGTAGACATAGCATTCATAGGCATGGGAGACATGGCATTCATGTTTGGAAAGTGAGGTGGCACAAACATGGTAGTAGACATGGAAGATTTGCAATTAACAGACAGATGATTTACACTACCACACTTGACACAGATTTTTCTAGGAGCATATTTATCAGGTGTGTAGTTGTTGTGTTTGTTAATCCCTACTTTACCATTTCTATTGTTTTTCTTTTTAGTCTTTGTTTTTACCTCTATCTTTTCAAGTCTGTCACTTAACTCTTTGACAGTCATGTGACCAACATTAGCCTTTTTCCCTTTCTTAACCTGACTCGATTCTCCTGAAACAAAGTTCTTGGAAACAGACCCATACTTTTCATTCAGCTTAACAAGTTTGGCTTTACTGATAGGCTTGCCCACAGCCGACGGATGAGGATTTTCATCATTCGACGGATAACCCTTTTTGTTATCCGACGGATGATCCTCATCATCCGTCGAGTCTACATCCTTTAGCACTCCATCTACCAAATTTGGTTCTAGTTTCTCTTTGTTCTTTTTCCAGGCTGCATCACAGGATGACTCAATTCCTTAAACTTTGGTGATTTGAGCATGGACATCCCTGGATGTTTTCCATGCCTTATCACCTCTTGTTCACGTTCGAGCTGCTTCTTTAAAATTTCTTCTTTCTTTAAGGACTCAGTTAATTCCTCCTTGGCAATCTTACACTCAATTCTTAACTTTTCAAAATCAATGAATTGAGACTCAAGCACATTATTTCTCTCACTCAAAAACAAATTGCTTTCTTTGATTTTATTTAGTAAGAGACTTAAGTGTAACACGTAAATGATATAACTCTGTAGACATGTCATTTATGGCATCATTATACTCAGCTTTAGATAAATGTGCAAGGTTTGTAGTAATTACCTGATTACTTGAAGAACTTGTTTCTGTCTCATCAGATTTGGCCATTAGGGCTAGATTAACATAGCTGACATCTTCATCTTCATCCAGACCATCTGCTGCCCAGTCATTTTCTTATGTTATGAAAGCCCCTTCCTTTTGTTTGAGCAGTCTTTCGATTCACTCGTGGGATCCGGGCGGTCCGGGGGGGGGGACCACCATGGCTCCTCTCTTCTCGAGAATCCATACACTCTTATTTTACACGATCCGGGAACTTCCATAACGTTGGCGTATTTTTGCTTATAATCCACAGGCTCAAACTTTTTCTTACTGGAATCTGACTTTCTTCACTCACTGGCAAAATGCCCTGCCAAGCCACATTTGAAACATTTGAATTTTGATTTATCCACCATGTTTCTATTTGGCTTGGCTGCTCCAAAGTTCTTCTTGAACTTGAGCTTGGAAAATCTCTTGGAAAGAAATGCTAGGTGTTCATCAATGTCCTCCATGTCATCTTTGCTCAAAGAATCTTCATTTTCAGCTACAGGCCCCTTACCCTTGCTTTCACAGACCCTTGAAGTTGACTCAACAGCTTCCATCTTCACTTCCTTCTCTTTTTCCAACTCAGCAACTAGTGCAATGGATCCTCCTTTCTTCTTTCCTCTCTCCATCCTCTCATCTTGCTCTATTTCAAGCTCATAAGTTTTCAGGATGCCATACAGTCTCTCCAAAGTAAACTCCTTGTAATCTTGTGAGTTTCTTAATGAGACTGTCATTGGTTTCCATTCCTTTGGAAGAGATCTAAGGAATTTCAGATTGGAGTCTTTTGTCTGATAGACCCTTCCATGCAACTTTAGAGCATTTAATAGTTTTTAAAACCTACTAAAAATGTCAGTGAGAGACTCACTTTCTTCATTATAAAAATGCTTATATTGCTGAATCAGGAGCTGCATCTTATTTTCTCTAACTTGCTCAGTGCCATCACAGATGATCTGTATTGTATCCCAAACATCCTTGGAAGTTTTGCAGTTGATAATGTTGTCAAACATATCTCCATCAACTCCATTAAACAGGATATTCATGGCCTTTTTATCCTTCCTGACTTGTTCAATGTCAGGAGCAGACCATTCATGCCTTGGCTTGGGGACCGATGGCTCGTTTCCTGTTGCAGCTCTCATTGGAACATGAGGGTCTCTTTCTATGCAGTCAACATAGGCCTCATCTTGAGAAAATAAATGAAGATGCATCTTTACCTTCCAATGATGGTAATTAACTTTATCCAGAAAATGGATCTTGACTCCAACATCCTTCTTGTTCATCTTGCTGTACTATTTTGATCTTTAAACTCTTTGTAAGTTAAGAGCTTGCTCTAATACCAATTGTTAGTCCCTTAACAATATGACAAGAATTACAGAAGGGGGGTTGAATGGAATTCTTAAAACTTTTTTCTCTAAATAAAAATGTTCTAACTCGAATCTATATATAAGTGTGAATTGATTAGCACAATGCGGAATAGTTACTTAAATGAATCAACACACAAGTAATTAAAAATAAGAGTCTTTAAAAACTTTCTGGTGGATTTGAATGATTCCACCAGAGATATATATTATATATCGAGAGAACTCTGTGTGCAAAATGCTCACAGCTGCTTACAAATATTGAACAACTAAGAGTACAGAGAAATGCTAAGAATTCTGCTTACAAATGTTTCTCTGCTTGTATCTTAGATTCGATAGTTCCTTAGTTGCTACTTCTTGGTTTATATATATCACCAAGATTACAAAGTAATGAGATAGGATAATAAAACAAAACTATCTAGTCTATTATAATGCTACTTCATTACTCTATTCCAGCATCTTTGAATATCTTCATAATAGCATGAAAATGGCAATACTTCTTTGTTCTCGAAAACCCAGTTAAATAGGCTACCACATTCCATTTGCATCCACTCGACGCATGTGACTGTGTTGTCACTGTCAACAGATATTTGAATTCTTTATCCGTCAGGTTCATGATCATCCGTCGAGATATTGATCATCCGTCGAACTCATTGTTTGTTCATCCGTTAGGTAGCAATCAGGCACTTGACTTCATTTCACTTATGCAGAATTATAAGACATCATCTATGTACACTTAATCAACCTATTCTGCATATCTAACTAAAGTCATCATGACTTAAGTACTACTACAGATTCTAAACAATGTGTATGCAGAAATGTGCTACAGACTTATTGTTACATAAGCTACTCACTCGATGGATAATAAGTCATCATCCGTCGGGACTATATTGAGTCATCTGTCGGGACTATAAACCTTATCCGTCGAGTGCTACATAATTTCACTAAGTAAAATCTACCAAGGTGTTTTGTTCATAAAATCATCAAGTACACAACATATACACAACACTTTACTTTATATAAATATATGTACTTCTGAAAGTTTTTGGAGGAAGTACTAAGGATGTGAGTTGACCGTTGTCAACAGATAATTAAATAAGGGGTAAAAGTTTCTCCTTGAAACTATATTCAAAATATTAAATAAGTCGGGGTACTATTCTCCGACAATTTGAAATTACTCGAATGATTTTCCGGAATCAGAAAGTATGTTTTAAATCAGGATCTATGATTTTTAAATCAATAAAAAACCCTTTAATGAATAATAAATAATTAAATGATATTCGATAAATAATTAAACCTTGAATGAGTTTACTCTTTAAAATAATATTTGAAATAAAATTCCTCAACTAATTTATGTTTACGTAATTTAATGTAATCTTTAATATTTAATCGGGTTTGAAATAAATAAGCGTTGGAGAATACTTCTCCTATAATAAATGATTAGTAGATAAATAATTCTTGTCCGAACGATAAAGTATAGTTGAGGGAATACGATCTTTGGAAATTGTTTTAATAAAAGTTCGAGGTATTTTTAATGTTTGCAAGTGGACGTTGAGTCCCTTTAAAACGTACTACTCTGGACTTGTAAACGTCCTATAATATCACCGGAATGATTCCTGGGTTTTTATTTTATAAAAACAAAACTGAACGACTCTCGGTCATACAACTTATACATCACGCTCTACTATATCGCTAATATTCTTAAATAAAGCACCTCCAAAATACTTCCGGGTTTTCATCAATTTTTACTGACCAATCCTCGGTCTAAAATATATACACGCCACGCTACTCGCTAGAATTAACGTTCTCAATTATAAACTCCTCCGGAATACCTCCGGGTTTTTATAAGCTTACACCGACCGACTCTCGGTCTAAATATAACATTTCGAACTCGGTATGAACATATACTGGAAATTATCAACAATTGAGTAATGTAATACATCTCAAACTTCGTAAAACAGTTTAAAGCAATCTCATGCATATATCACAGTTTTGTAAAATATTCACAACACAACAGTTCTTAAAAGGTAGGGTTTGAAAACTTGCCTGGGTATCTCGAGGTGGAGGATGCTCTAGGTTCCGCTCGGAAATCTATAACCATAAACACAATTCATTTCGTTAGGTCCCGTTCTAATTTACGGCGACTCGCACTCATGCGCTACTTATTATGCACCCTCTCAACTTATACTACCCTTATTATTCCTTTAAGTCCTTATTCACATCATGGTCGCTTCATTTTTCTAAGTATCTTAGGTTCATTCTCTTTATCGTCGTCGGCTCCGCTTATGGATTCTTATGGTTTCTACTCGCGCGGTCTCTGCTCCGATATATTTATAAAATTGAAAAATCATTATTTTCACTTGAAATTTTTATGGCAGTTAGGAAACTCAATATTTTACTCTCTGTAAAAATTTCATGATTTATGAACACATTTTAAGTAGATCATTTATATTTTCAAAATTTATAATTCGTAGCAGTTTTTGTCGCGTAAATCACTTTTAGTAAAACGGCCATAACTTTTGATCCGTAAATCGGAATCAAGCGATTCAAGAGCCTAAACGATTCTTATAACATTGTCTATCATACACAAGGGTTATTTTTCAAGAAACTACAGTTTAAAACTTTGGGACTTTCTGCAGAAACTTAAAGTTATGATTCGTTGGTTTTAACGGAGTTACGTTTACAATCGGGGTTTCGTTTATGCCCTAACTCTTAACACAACCACCAACAATCATCATTTCATCATCAACACACAAACTCCCCTCAAGAATCATCATGTTCTTGAGGCAACAACAATCAACCTTAAATCTACTTAACTTAAACATCAAGATTTCATCATTACCACTTCTAAAACTAGGTTTACCACCACATACTAAATGGATCTTAAAAATGAATCTTAAATAAAGTTGGGCCAAATATTTTTACCTTTCTTGAAAGCTTGAGATGTGTTCTTGAGGATGGTGGAGTCTTGGGAGTGCTTGGTATGGTTTTTGGAACCTAAAACCACCATTGAAATCAAGAAACCAAATAGGGGTTACTATTCACTAGTGACTTTCTTGATTTTATTTCACACATCAAACCTTGATAAAAAGATATGAAAGAATTTTCTTACCTTAGTTTGATTGTTAGGAAGCTTGAGAATTAATGGGATGATTTTACCATGGCTAGATTTTAAGTTTTGAATTTGAATTTCTCCCCTTTTCTTGATTTTGCCGAATGGAAGCAATGTGGAGGGGGGTATTTAATCTAGTAATTATATTGTGATTCCCGTAATCCTCGATGAGTCGTAAATACGGTCATTTTTCAAATTTCGTTTTCTTCGAAAACTAATAGCGTTTACATACACTCATTTGGTACGTATAATCGTAATATCAACTCCGAAACTCATTTTCTCATGCACTACATAGTGTGGGCTCAAAAGTTTTTCCCGTCCGTCAGGGTTACTATTCATTAAACGTTTTACAAGGTCTCAAAAATTTAAGTTATTATATTACTATTCATAAAGGTCTTTTACAGATGTCAAAAATTTGGGTTCTTACAATTAATAACTTAATAAAATATAAGTTTCATAATTTTTGAGAAATTCTGAAATTAAATACTGATTTTTCAATTAAATGAACTAAGAAAAATCATTTAAAGAGAAATAATTACTGAAATATTGATTTGTAAATTTTATAAAATCCCAAAAATAATTATTGCAACTTTAAAATCATAAAAATAATTTTAGAGACAATCCAAATAATTTTGAAAATAAATTTTGCCATAAACCCCTTTTAACAGCAAAACCAAAAATAATATGGTGCAACAAACAATTATACAAACAATCCACTCAACCCAACAATCACTTATAAAATAATAATAAATAAAACACAGAGATCAAATACTATTCCTTATTTAATTAATTAAACAATAATTACACATTTAAATATTGTAAAAATATATGAGTCGTTATAATAGCTCGACTAGAGTAGAAGCTGGTCGAGCATTGTAGTTGTAATAGCCACCTTGTCGAGTATTGAACTATCTAACAAGCATGGTTGAGATTTAAAATTCCTTGATAAAAAACTAAGGCAAATGGCGGTTATACAAGGGTGGAGGTTGAGTTCTAGTAGCTATCAAGAGGAATGGTCGAGTCTAAGCTTTTGGAAGTAAATTCTTCTAAGGCAAGCACACTAAAGAACATCTAGTCGAGGTATAGCTTCCTTTTCTACTACACTGTTGAGCTTTATATTTTAAATGAAAAAATCAATAAGGAAATCTACAATACAATCATGAAGTTGAGTCTTGGAATGAAAAAGGACATATGTTCGAGTCTTGGAGTAGCTACAAGATGACCCACCACCTAATTGATTCGATTTGATTGGCTAGCATTGAGCCACATCTTTTTTTTGAAAATAATTACTATATTAATATATGAACTATAACTTATTGCTCTGATACCATTTCTGTAATGCCCCAAAATCTAGGGTCAGGAATCTGGGTCGTCATGCAATCCTTCAATCATGTGTAACCTGCACTAACTCAATAATCCAATAATTCCATATCACAAACCCCCAATCTCACACACTCACCAGTTATAGCCTTAGAAATGACGTACAACAAGTATCATCTGTTATTAAAACTCAAATATACTTTATAGGATCTCAAACAATTATTCATAACCTCTACATGAAGTTATAATAATTACGACTGATATCTTATACCTATCTGATACTCTAGCCCACCTGAGATAAAGTTGTCAGGGATTCTCCCCGTGACTGCAAGCGACTAAGTCCCACACCGACATACCGCTTATCTGTTGTGTTGTGATATTTAAAAGAAAGCAAGAGTGAGCAATAATACTCAGCCATAATAATGTACAATATGAAAAGACTATATGAGAAATTCAAGTATAATTCCGTATATGATAAATATGTTTATTCAAAAATAGTTTTCCTCAGTGATACACACTTTCTTTCGAAAACAATTCTTTTGTGGACTTATTATCCTGCGAATACCTTAATGGTAAACCCAACACCCAGGCTTGGGTTACGGTATTGCATCACAATTCTAATTGGAAGAATAAGGTATTCACTGGAGCCACCGCATACGATGATCAGTCGTACTATGAAAATAGTAACCTTTCCTACATGTAGAGGGACAACTTCCTTACTCTCGGTTGTCACCATAACCTCATTCGGGCTTTATATGCTTCCTCATTCCACCCGGGTATGTTTTGCATACTTCGTATGTCCCTCAGTACACATGGTACCTTCTCATACGAAAAATTAATATGATAGTCTCCTCAGTCCACGAAGTACTGGATCTCTACCCCTCCTTTTTCCTTTTAAGAATCCTACCATATACTTGGAATCATCGAACTATATCGAAGTTCCCCAAGCGTTTTGCTTGTTGATAGGCACAACTCATCTCATATATATATATATATATATATATATATTTATTTATTTACTTCCGAAAGTTTTTAGAGGAAGTACTAAGGATGTCAGTTGACCGTTGTCAACAGATAAATAAATAAGGGGGAGTTTCTTTTGAAACTATATTCAAAATATTTAAAATAAGTCGAGATAATATTCTCCGACGATCTGAAATTATTGGAATGATTTTCCGATGTTTTTTAAATCAGGTTTTATGACTTTTAAATCCTATTAAATCAATTAATAAATAATTAATAATTAAATATTAATCATTAAATAATTAAACCTCAAATAATTATACTTTAAAAGAATATTTGAAATAATATTCCTCAACTAATTTATGTTTAAGTAATTTAAAGTAATCTTTAATAATTAATCGGGTTTGAAATAAATAATCATAGGACAATAATTATTTTATTTTAAATGAATAAATGAATTAATATCCATCATTCGAGTATTTAAATATAGTTGAGGGAATACGGTTTTTGGAAATCATTTTAATAAAAGTTCGAGGTATTTAATGTTTCGCAAGTGGATGTCGAGTCCCTTGGAACACAACTACTACGGACTTTAATCGTCCTAAAATATCACTGGAATGATTCCTAGGTTTTTATTTTAAAATCCCGACCGACTCTCGGTCTTATAATATACGTCACGCTCGTGGCGACGTTAAACATTCTACGACATATACATATTGTACAACATCGCTACATTATACGAAAACTCAATTACTTGGTATCATGGCAAGCATGACATTTATGCAAGTGATAATAAAACAATCCTTTCACTACACAACATTATATGGAGTTGGGTTCGTAAACTTTTCTGAAGTCCAAGATACGTTTTCCGAGTTCCTATGAAGAGACGACAAAAGAAGAAATGGTAGACAAAGAAAATAAAAGATTCCTGAATTATTAGTAATTATGTAAAAGAAACCGGTTATCCCGGTAATCTGTAACCATATAGAAAGACTACTATAAATAAGTCCATACATGAAATGGAAAAGATATCTGAAAAATTTCTGAAGTTCAATTCTCTCTCTCTCTCTGAATATGTCTGGCTAAACTTCTTCACTCTCTATAAACTCTACTAGAAATTAATCATAATAATAGAAACAGATTATTTTATAAGTATTATATACAATCAGAATTGGTTCATAAAAATAATATCTTGAAGAATAGCGATATGGAAGAGACCGTGTGAGGACTCCTACATCCAGCCAAAGAATATCCAAAGGAGCTTGGATAGCGTTATGGATAATAGGGCAAGGGTGAGTTGAGACTTCCGGTGACCAGAAAGCTATTGTAAGAGGTAAAAAATTCTGATTTAAATCTGATTGTGTATGATAGCATTATAAAATAATGTTTTCTGAGATTATGATGTATAATTAGTATGAGGTTATAGAGATGATTTCATTTAAAATAATGAATTTGTTTTTGTCTATTGCTTACTACATGCAAAAAATAACCATATTAATTAATACGAAAATGCATGCACCTTCCCTCGCCTTCCCTCTTTAGGGTTGTGTAGATATATAAACGATCCATAATAAGATATATAAACGATCCATAATAATAACCCCCAGAAATTGGTATCAGAGCCAGTAATAAGCGGGAAATGAACAGTAAAATACTGTAGCAAAAGTAGCCGTGAATAGTAGACAGTGAATAGTAACTAATGAATAGTAAAAGGTACATGAATAGTAAAAAGGAAATAAAATTTGATGGTTAAATGAGACCCCCGACAAGAATAAATAGAGAAAGGAATAAAAGATATAAATCTAAAATAATAGCAACTCTATTAATTTTATTTATAGTAGAAAACAAAGTAACACAACAGATGTGTAAGAAAATTTTATACAGACAATTAATCTGACTTATGGAAGATTTAAGGATACGATCAATTCAGTATATAGCTGATAAAGAACCAACATATAATAGGCTAATAAATCAACATATTGAAAGTTGTAAGATAAGCATGCAAATAATAAATGAAAAATTAGATATTATAGCTATATTACAAACAATGTTGGAAGAAAGAGATGAAAAAATTAGGAGACTAGAGGAAGAAAAACTTTTATTAAAACTAGAAAATTTTATTAAAGAAACTAATTTAGAAATCGAAATAAAAGACTTAAAAGAAGTATTAACTGAACAATATAGATTAATAGACGATTTAAGATAAAAAATTAAAAAATGAATTGGACAGATCCAAATGCAATAACTAGAAATAATAGAAAACTAAAGCAATTAATAAAAAATCAAGAAAAATTAGAAATAGATCTGGAAAAATTACTAGAAAGAAAAAATAAAATAACATGGACAAGAGAGAATAACGAAGAAATTATGAGAATTTACCAACAACTTGGAAATATGATAATAACATTTAGAAATGATAAACTAAGAATACAAGGACTTAAAAGAATAATTTTAACAAATAATATAACTGGATAAAATATAGATGGATAAAATGTCATTAGAAGAAATAAGTGAAAAACAAGATATGTATTATCAAATGGATGAATACGAAGGAGGAACATCACAAACCCTAAGTTTTAAACCAGATATATATAATCAAATTCAAAGTGAAACAGAAGAATTAACAATAAAAAAGATATTCAAGACATCATATTTTGAAAGAAATAAGGAAGTTAGGTATATAGCCCAAAAACATGAGAATGTAATAGATATAGATACAATAAATGGAAAAACAAGAATAAATTTAATAACAGATGGATTAATAAAAAGAGAATTATCCAAATTAAAACAAAAGGAAGCAAATAAACTAAAAAACATATATTTTGGAGCAATAGAATTTACAATAAAAGCATATTTTCAGAAAAATATCGATACTCCTATACAGATATATGTATTGGATGATAGAATAATAGGAAATATACAAGATTCATTAATAGCAGTAATAAAAGGAAACTTGATATATCAGAAATTAAAATTTATAATACAACCCGATTTCAGTATATCACTAAGGGATGAAAATAAAGAAAGATATTTAACATTATACTATAAGTTAGATGGAATAAAAATGCAAAAAGGAAGTAAAGTTATTAGTATAGAAACCAAAATGGTTTATGCTATGACTGGAAACCATCACGTAAAGAAACAAACGGAATTAGGAATAATAGTACCAAAGTTATATAATGATATATTAGAAAAAATTGAACATAAAGAAGAATCTCAAATAACAATCCCAGAAGAAATTACAATAGATTTTAGTAATAGACAAATGATTCCAAGGCAAAGAATTAAACCAATATTAGAAGGATCTAGATTAAATTTTAGAAAAGAACAAAATCCTATAAGATTAATTAGATCAATGAGTATGACGAGTAGAAAGATAGATTTAATAAAAATAGATACTGATAGTTTGAAAATAAAAATAATAATATTTGACGAAACAATAACAAGAGACTGTATAGCAGAAATTAATACAGGAGCTACCAAAAGTTTTATTCATATAAGCAAGGTAAATGAAGAAAATTGTAAGTGGATAGAACCTCAGACTTACAGATATGCAGAAAATGATAGAGAAATATTTATTACTAAATGTACTAATTTAAAGTTTAAAATATTAGACTTGGAATATAATATAAATATAGGAGTAATAGAATATGATAGTTCGAGTGAATTATTATTAGGAAGCGACTTCTTAAAAATGATAAATTATAAAATTAATAATAATAACCCCCAGAAATTGGTACACCAACTTATATTCTAATAAGTTCAATACTTCATAATTTTCAATATTTGACCGACTCAAAATAAGTATCAATCCTTGGTGTTAGTTGTTAAACACGCGCTAATAATTCACGCAAGTATACGAGTTCACAAGTAGTATAGAATTACTTCTAGTTCGTTCCCACAGAGACTGTATTGGTTAACTAATTAATTCACGCACTTAAGCAACAATGTATGGTTATTATTCAATGCTAAGACAATAACAAATTGAGGTTATTTATAACTAAGAATTAACTAACAATTATAACTACGAGATTAATATTGACTGAATTAATATATATGACAAACATGGGATTCTAACTTCATTAAATACTTCATTCAATAGCCTTATTGTTCTCAACCTTAGCATGCAATGGTGATGACTCTAATCAGATAACACGAAACTGATAAACGCCAACTTTCGTTGCACGAGTACCATACTACCAGACATCCACAAAAGAGATAGAAGCTGAATAGACACCGATTATATTGAGACCCTATATATCTATAGAATTTGACAACATAACGGTTTAAGCACAAGTTATCTATCTTGATTACACAGGGCAAGTAAGATGGTTAAAATTACCTACGAATCATGCATAACAAATACATGAACCTATGCTAGCATGGCAAGTTCTAAATCCTTAAATTCACTGTCGCTTCATTAAGAATTAACACACTATCTTATAAGTTCGCGACGCTCATAAGACGAATACACACAACCAATACTAGGATATCAATCAATCACCACATACTAAGGCATCAAAACAATTTAACTAAAGAAATCCATAAATAAATCAGCTAGAATCCTACGATAACGATTAGCCCATAAACGGACTCATCATCAACGTGGGTTTCGATGAAAGCATGGTATAACAACGTAGTCTTTATAATGAATAAATAAAACCAAGTACAAAACAAGATTAAGGTTCACAAGTAAGAAAACTAGCATCCAAATACAACTTAAAACAAAGGTTCACAAGTAAAACAAGGTCTTCTTCGTTGAATCGTGCTAATACGGTATTATTACGGCTCTCCTTCATATGTCTCTGGCTTAATATAACTTGATTATTTTTATTAAAAATGACCTAAAGATATTTATATAGCAGCCCCATGTAGTGTAGAATTCTTTCTCTCAAAAACCAAGCAGAAACATGATTCTGTCATCCCAACACGGCGCGACCGTGCGCTTGATCAGCGCGGCCGCGCTGGTTTTCTGTACTTCGGGCGCGGCCGCGCTTTCTGTACTTTGAGCGCGACCGCGCGCTTAATCAGCGCGGGCACGCTGGGCTTCTACCATAATTTATTTTCTTCATTTTTCTTGCAGCTTCGAGTCGGCTTTCAACGAGCTTTTATTCCAACACCACCTTGACACCAAATTAGCACCAAAATAATGCTAATTCACCTGATTACCTAGATAATGCCTGAAATGCAAAAACACTTGAAAATACGTTATAATACTTAACAACTTGAGTACAAATGCATCAATTTAAAGCTTATTAGAGCATTATAAAGTGTCATAAATTCCACTCAACACTTGGTCGAAACGGACGGTCAAAGTAGTCTTCTAGAGTTGACTTTACCGAATATTACTATTACGCGACTCGCACTCTATCATTTTTAATAAATCATAAAATTAGTATTTTAATACGAAACCAATTCGAGGAGCTTCTTGAGTGCTTCTAATATTTATCATAAAAGTTTCATTTTGATAAAATAAATTGAATTAGGTGAAAAGTATTTCAAAAGTTCGGACAACTACGGAGTTTTACTATTCAAACCGCTTTCACTAAAACGTTGATATCTCTCAAACCGTTAACTCAATTGATGCACCGTTTTCGCGTGAGCGATCTAGACAAAATTTAGAACACATAATTTGAAAATGGTTTTCTGGTAACAAGGGTGAAAATCCCGAAGTGGCAGTTTCCTAACAGGGGTTGTTTTTGACGTTCGTACTCCGCACGACCTCGGCTCCGACATTTTTATAAAATTGAAAAATCAACATTTTTACTTGAAATTTTTATGGAAGCTAAAAAACTCTATTTCTTACTCTCTGTAAAAAATTTTAAGTCGATTATTTGTATTTACAAAATTCATAATTTGTAGCAGTTTTGTCGCTAAATCCCTTTTACTAAAACAGTCATAACTTCTGCTCCGTAAATCAGAATCAAGCGTTTCAAGCGCCTAAACGATCCTTAAAACATTGTCTATCATAATCAATGTTACTTTTTAAGAAATTACAATTTATACATTCGATAACTTCTGCAGAAACTTAAGTTGAGTTTTGTTCATTTTAACGAGATTACAATTACGATTACGATTCGAATTTCGTTTACGTCTTAAATCATTATACCACCATCAACAATCATCAAATCATCATCTCAACACTAACTCCTCTCAAGAACATCATGTTCTTGAGGAAACAATGATCAACCTTAAAACTAATTAACTAAAAATCAAGATAATATCAAATCAATCATCAAAACCATACTTATATCCAAGATCCTTACTTTTCTTGAAACGTAAAACTTAAACAAAGTTTGGATGAATGTTTATACCTTTCTTGAAGCTTGTTAATACTTAATAAAGTCCTAAGATCCTTGATGAAGCCTTGGTCTAGCTTTAGGAGCCTTAAACTTTCATGAAAAATCAATAAAACAAGTTAGTGATTTTCAGAATTACTATTCACCCTCAACTTCAAACATTTTTATAAAATTGAAAACTTCATGGATGGGCTTAAAATTTGGTGCGTGACTTACCTATGATATAGAAGAGGTTTGGTAAAAATTTGGTGATTTGTGAATAAGTAGAACATGAGATACGAATTTTCTTTCCATGGTGTTCTTGAAAATCAACATTGAGTTTTTGGAGAGAGAGAGAGAGAATTGCCTTGCTTGTTTCTTGGAAATGTGGTGGAAATAGGCTTCTTGTGAATATAGAAAGTGTTTAGGACAAGATACATCATATTTTCAAAGGCTAGACTTAGCTAGGTGTCTCATTTGTCAAAACTTGCATGATAAACTCCTTAAATTAATGTTTATTGAAATTTGTTATTTAGTTATTTTGAAACTAGCTTCCTAATTTATTACTTGTTGGATAAATTTATAAATACTTAATTTTTCAAGGTTATCACTTGATCCCTTGCCATCCTACATTATCTCGCATTCGTTCACGTACGTTTAAATCAATTCCCGTAAATACTACGTCGAATAATTCCGCTTATCGTAAATCATTACTATTCCCAGTGCTCGTACTTGGTTATGAGTTATGAAATTATAATTCTCAAGATTTTCTTGGTCGTAGTATAATTCTCTTATTCCTCGATGGCTCGTAAAATAATATCATTTGAGCTATTGGTTTTTTCGAAAACTCACGACTTTTACATACACTCATTTAGTACGTATAACCACAATATGAACTTGGAAACTTAAATTAAAAACTCGTATATGGTGTGATCGCAATTTTTTTTATTATCATGCAAGACTACTATTTATAAAGGTCTTTTAGCGATGTCAAAAATTCGGATTTTTACAGAGCCCCGACTCGAGGATCCAAATGAATTCTAACATTTTTGAAAAGTCCGACCCGATTAAATTCAAAGTCCGAAAACCCGACTAGGTCAAAACTCAATTTTTTTAAGGTCAGGTCAAAACACGGTCCGGAAACGGGTGCTTAGTGATAAGGGCCTTGTGCATCTCTGCCCACGACTCACGTTGTTTCTTTCTCCTCAAGGATGTTGGCGTGGAATCATTGAAAATCATATACTATTTTTCAATCAAAGTTTTAATCTTCTTCACTATAAATTCACCGACCCTTTTTCCCCAAACCCATCAATTTCTTCTATCCCTAAATTATGATATTTTCAAGAATTGGGCGTTCTTTATCTCGGTCCTCGCCTTCTACAGTAACCCCCCTTTATCTCTTTGTATCTTAAAGTATTTTATCTAGACTATTTATGATTTGTGATTATTAAATTAAACTAGGGTTTATGTTTGTTTTGTTGTAGAAGAGATTGTTGACCAATGGGAGAGCTGCTTTTGTGGGTGAATCTATTTTACAAGGCCCTGATGTGAATTTAGGCCTTTTGAGGAATTATTTAGCTGCTAATAATGCAAATTTTGGTGTTCCCAAACTGTGTTTATTTGATTTTAGATATCTTCTTGCAAACCCTAGATTCAATAGATATTTCTCCACTCAGGGGACTCCTAAGAAGAAGAGTAAGCCTCTCCTTTTTTCGTTTGTGTTTGTTTTCTTGGTTTTCGTTTCGGTTACTTTTTTTGAATTGGGTTTGTTTTGCAGATTATGAGAACTTTTACCCCAAAGATAAGAAGGAGATTCCCAAAGGGGATGACCAGAAATCGCAGTCGAAAGGTTGGGGTTTTTTTTAATCATTTAGAAGCGTTGTTGATGGTGTTATTTCATTTATCTTTCAGGGGTTTTCAGTCCTAGAAATAATTATCCCCTTGTTCATTTTTCATTGATTTATTCGATTAATAGGTGTTTTTGTTTTAGTGATAAAAAGATTTGTTAAATGATGAATATATCGTTGGTTTGTCTTCTTTTGTGATTTACAAGAACATGGGGCCTAATTTTAGTCAAGTAGTTGAAAAGTTTACAAGATTATAGGGGACTGCAGACTTAAACTTGTATTTGATTAATTTATTTTAAACAGTCAACTGGAACAGGTGCTAGAGTATTATTTTTTTGTTAAAAAATTCATCTACTGCAAGTTAAGTGTGATCATGTTGCCTGATTAAGTTTATTTTTCTGCAAGTTTTTAGCCTTCATTAGTGGAATGATACTGAATTGTATGTTTATTGAAAGCAGGATGAGAAAATGTGAGAAGGTTGCCCTACAATCATGTCTATATGTCCGTATGTGCAAATGCTAAATGCCGAAATTATTATATGATGGTGTTGGAGA
The DNA here is from genome assembly GCF_009905375.1 of Apium graveolens. Lineage (NCBI taxonomy): Eukaryota > Viridiplantae > Streptophyta > Magnoliopsida > Apiales > Apiaceae > Apium > Apium graveolens. The sequence goes on from NC_133652.1 coordinate 230,058,645, forward strand.
CAACCTCTGGAATTGAGTTTATCGTTGTGTAGGTTAATCATTTCTATTTCGTTGGTCCTGACATTTTCACAATATTTTTCTATAAACAGAGGATTCAAACACAGATGACGGTGGTGACTTTCAGTCGGCTTTTATGAAGCAAATCCAGAATCTAATCATCCCGTTGTTAGTGATTGGAATGTTTTTCTCATCATTTCCTTTTGGAAGCCGTGAAGAGAAACAGGTATGTTATGTTGATAAGTTCTATGTGAGTTTTGTGATGAATTCCATGTCTGTAATCTGAAGTGATGTCGACAACTGATAATTTTTTTTTCTTTTTGAGAAACTGCTTATAGTTTTGTGAAGAAAGTAAAATACAAAATGTACATAAAGGAGAGAAAATTCTAGATATAAAATTATGAGAAGAGTTTCTGCAATTTGAATCAAGTTGAGAAAAACAAAACACCTCAATGTCAAAAATTATCCGCCTTCACAAATCTGAATGGTTAACCTTTTAATTTTTTTAATGCCCAAGCGGCAAGGCCCCTTGGTTTTTTATCACCATCTTTAGTATTTTACATTACTCGTGAGCTTGCTGAACATCCTTATGTTATATTTTGGTGAACAAGGTTAATAATTTTAAAAATGTACAGCTGTTGATTATTTCAATCCTTTTATCCAGAAGAGACTTATTCTTCATGCAAGTAAGGCCTTTGTACATTATTGGCCTTACAGTTGTGATGTGTGTCAAATTGCAGATTAGTTTCCAAGAGTTCAAAAATAAGCTTCTGGAACCGGGTTTAGTGGATCATATAGTGGTTACTAATAAATCAGTTGCTAAAGTATACGTAAGAAGCACACCCTCCAGTAGGTCCAGAGGTGATACTGTTGATGCACCGGTTGCTCAAGGTCCTGATATTGATAAGGATGCAAAAGGTAAGAAAGGCCAATATAAATATTATTTCAATATTGGGAGCATTGAATCATTCGAGGAGAAGTTAGAGGAAGCCCAAGAAGCTTTAGGTATTGACCATCATGATCATGTTCCTGTTACCTACAATTCTGAAATTGGGTGGTATCAAGAAGTTATGAGATTTGCACCAACGCTTTTGTTATTGGGAACTCTTATGTACATGGGACGCAGAATGCAGGGTGGATTAGGTGTTGGAGGTGGTGGTGGAAAAGGTGCTCGTGGGATATTTAACATAGGGAAAGCTCACATTACAAAGGTGGACAAGAATGCAAAAAACAAGGTTAGATCACTTATTCTTGCCCAGGGACAAGAATGCTATTCTTGTATTATTTCTTTCACAGTATTCCTTCCTGACAAGTCGCTGTCAACAGATTTCCATTTTCGTATCTCGGCATTGTATATGTTACTATTATTTCTGTACAAACATAAAGTAATCAATTTTTTGCAGGTTTATTTTAAAGATGTTGCTGGATGTGATGAAGCCAAGCAAGAAATCATGGAGTTCGTACACTTTCTCAAGAACCCTAAAAAGTATGAGGAACTAGGTGCTAAAATTCCAAAAGGTGCTTTATTGGTTGGTCCCCCTGGAACAGGTAAAACTCTTTTAGCAAAGGCTACTGCAGGAGAATCTGCTGTGCCCTTCCTGTCTATATCTGGTTCAGATTTCATGGAAATGTTTGTCGGGGTTGGACCATCTAGAGTGAGAAACTTGTTTCAAGAGGCAAGACAATGTGCACCTAGTATTATTTTTATTGATGAAATTGATGCAATTGGTCGAGCAAGGGGACGCGGCGGTTTCTCAGGTTCTAATGATGAGCGTGAAAGTACTCTCAATCAGTTGCTTGTCGAGATGGATGGATTTGGTACTACTTCTGGAGTAGTCGTTCTTGCTGGTACAAATAGGCCTGATATATTAGACAAAGCCCTCTTAAGGCCTGGCAGATTTGATAGGCAGATATCTATTGATAAGCCTGACATTAAAGGGAGGGACCAGATATTCCAGATCTATTTAAAGAAGTTGAAACTTGATAATGAGCCATCATACTTCTCCCAGAGACTTGCTGCCCTTACACCTGGATTTGCTGGAGCAGATATTGCAAATGTTGTCAATGAAGCTGCTTTAATTGCTGCAAGGAGTGACCAAACTACGGTGACAATGGAGCATTTTGAGGGGGCTATAGATAGAATCATTGGTGGTTTAGAAAAGAAAAACAAGGTAAGTTGTGACCAGATGATTTCATTTATGTGCTTTTCGGCTTTTCCTAGTTAAATCCATTTTATATCACGAGTGAATGCCCAAGGAATTTACCGTCCTGACGTAATGTGTTGACTCTAAGTTTCTTCAATCTCCAGAAACATGAAGAAATAATATCCTTGCGTATAGGCTGTAATTTATCTTTGTTATATATATTATATATGGCCAATATTAGGATCAAGGTAGGCCCATGAAAATTGTACAGAACTGCAATTTAACTGCTCTGTTGTTTGTTTGTTGAGAAGAGATTGAACTATTGGAGGGCTAAACCTTATAACCGAAGTTATTTCAAAAGGTCTAGAATATCTTTTTAAGGCACTGGCAGGGAAATTTCTTCCACTCACAATTTTTTTCCTTTAAAAGTAAATGTTAAGCATAGTACCACAGATCTATCCAGTTGGACGGTATTATGAATTAAAGCTGCTTTTTTGGATACTTTAATCAAGTGTATGCATGTTGTTCAAGGAATTTGCTTATAAGTTATATATATGTAAGCAGGTTATAAGCAAACTTGAGCGTCGAACTGTAGCTTATCATGAAGCAGGTCATGCTATTGTAGGATGGTTTTTGGAACACACAGAACCACTGCTGAAAGTTACTATTGTTCCTCGTGGTACAGCTGCACTGGGTTTTGCACAATATGTACCCAACGAGAACCTTCTCATGACCAAGGAGCAGCTTTTTGATATGACATGCATGACACTTGGTGGTCGTGCTTCTGAGCAGGTTAGTTGGATTTTATCACTATTAAAGTGACAGAGTAGATTAAGAGATTCAAAGTTGATGTCAGTTTACTTTGGTGTCTGCTAATTGCTTTCTGTATTCTTGGCTATCATATATTCTGTTCCCTTTACATATACCCTTTAGTTGATATTATTAAATCGATTAAGATATCTTTCCACCCCTGCCAAGTGTCTTCAGATTTTTATTGGATCGTGAAAAACTACTGCTAATACATATTGCACTGAAGAGTGGAACACAAAAAGTTCAAGGAAATGAAGAAAAATTCTTGCTATCGTTTATAATTATTCTTAGTTGCTATAAAGAGTTTACTTGGTTTCAGGTTATGTTGGGTAAAATCTCAACTGGGGCGCAAAATGACTTGGAGAAAGTGACAAAAATGACATATGCACAAGTAGCAGTCTATGGCTTTAGTGAGAAGGTGGGTCTCCTCTCTTTTCCTCAGAGGGAGGATGGGGGCTTCGAGATGACTAAACCCTACAGCAACAAGACGGGGGATATTATTGACACCGAAGTGCGAGAATGGGTGGCTAAGGCGTATGAGAAAACAATTGCACTTGTAGAGAAACATAAAGAGCACGTTGATCAAATTGCAGAGCTCTTGCTTGAAAAAGAAGTTCTCCACCAGGAAGACTTGCTCCGGGTTTTAGGTGAAAGGCCTTACAAACCTGCCGAGATGACAAACTATGATAAATTTAAGCAAGGGTTTATAGAGGAGGATGAAAAGAGCAAACCTACTACAGAGAGTGTGAGTGCAAGTGAAGAAGACGATGACTCGGCACCTCTTGTACCAGATGTGGTCCCAACTTAATATTTGGTCAGATAGCATGAAGAGATTATTTTCTCCTATGGCCATTGAGCTTCTTTTAGTTATTGTATATGCATCGAAATGAAAATTTTCTTCCTTTTTTTACATTTCGATTTCTTCTACATTGTCAAGGCAGAGTATGATTATAGTTCTGCCTGAAGACATTTCTCGACCAAGAGTCTCTCTCTGGTAAAGATGCTCCATGTTTGCATCTGCAGCCACTCAGCTCGGTAGCATAGGATTTGATGATTTGATCTGCTGAATCAGTCTTGTTGTAATTTCATTTACACTTTCTTTCATTAATAAATTAGTTATAATGTGTGAAGCTGTGAACATATTTAATGCATCATGTAATTTTGTTGGTTTTCTGTTCAAGGTTAAATTGTTGACAATTACCTAACGGGAACTTTGTTTAGTGCTAAATGTTGCATTATTAATTTATCATTGTATTTAATATGTATGAAACATGATTTTAAACTAAAATATGTATAATTATAAAACTGGGTGCACGTCTTAAAACATTTGTCATTTGGCAGCATGCAGTTCTACATTTTAATTTTTCTGACAATAACTTTTTTCTTCCTTTTTTCTTCCGGTTCAAGAATTTTAAACATAGATATGTGGGATTGCTGTTAAAAATTGCGAGCCGTTAGTAATAAAAATCAGATGACTGTTTGGTAGTTTTTTTGATATGTATATGTTATATGCAAAAAATTAAAAATAATAATGTTTTTCGATAAGGTTTGACGATGAAATCACTTTTCCGAAAAACAACTTTTAAATTTATCAAATAATTTTTTAATTATTTTTCAGCAAAAAGCTGTTATTGATCTTTGCAACATCAATACCAAATACACCCAAAATCTGTTATAACTATGTTTTCTAAAGGAATAGTAAATATTTTTGTTGAGAAAACAATAAAATAAATTAGATTGATCTTGCCGGACCAAGTCATATATATCTTCCTTCTTCAAATTAAGCGGCAAATACAATGAGAATGATGAGACTTCTGCTCGCCTCCATGATTTTAATGAAGTAATTTTTGGTTTTCTTTATATATGAATCTTTTTGGTGTTCCAAATACTAATTTTACTAACTTATAATACACACGGGCGAATTTTGTATTATTTTATATTTTTTAATATTTTAGAAATTTTTCCGTACCTCCAGGTATTTATCGTAATTACTTTTAATATTTTAGAAATTTTTTATTACCTCCAGGTATTTTTCGTAAATGTTCCTAATATTTTAGTAATTTTCCTTACCTCCGGGTATTTTTTGTGATTTTTGCAAATATTTTAGGAATATTTCCGTACCTTCGGTTATTTTTCTCGTAAATTTTCCTAATATTTTAGGAATTTTTCAGTACCTGCAGATATTTTATGTAATTTTTCCTAATATTTTCAAAAAAATTTCGTACCTTCGGGTATTTTTCGTGATTTTTTCTAATATTTAGGAATATTTTCCGTATCTCCGGGCATTTTTTATAATTTTGCGGTGACTTATTTGTAAATTATCAAATTTCAGGATTAAATTTATCAGTATCAAATTCATACCTTTTTAAATTTCAGGGGCCAATTTTATAAGTTTTGGAACTTCAAGTGTTAGTTTGTCAACTTCGAAACTTCATGGGTCAGTTTATAAAATGCGTGCAACTGGGGGTACCGAGTTGCACTTTTCCAGTAATTGTCCTGGTAAGTGGTCAAGTTAGGTGTCCGATTGCTCTGCTCGTGGATGTTTTTAGCAGAATGTTGCTCAAGTAGAATCTTGATCGAAAGCTCTTTTTTTCCTTTTTTTCCTTTTATTATTTTTTTATAAAATATTATTATTGAAAAATAATATTATTTATTTTATTCAATATTTTGAATAATATGACCCCTATGTCAGGAGTGTCCTACCTAGATAATTTTTTATACAGTCCCTCCGGATAAAATATTTTTCGAATAATAGCCCAAACGGGGTTAAAAATTCAACTTGAATATATTTTTTCGAATAATAGCCCAAACCGGGTTAAAAATTCTCGAATAAAATTCATCTCAGATAAATTTTTTCGAATAATAGCCCAAATCGGGTCAAAAAATCCTTAATAAAATTAAATTCCGATTAAAATTTTCAAATAATAGTCCAGACCGGGTTAAAAAATCTCGAATAAAATTAAATTCAGATAAAGTTTTCTGAATAATAGCCCAAACAAGGTTAAAAAATCTCGAATAAAATTCAACTTGGATAAAATTTTCCGAATAATAGCCCAAACCAGGTTAAAAAATCTTGAATAAAATTAAATTTGGAAATATTTTCTGAATAATATATCAAACCGGGTTAAAAAATCTCGAATAAAATTCAACTCGAATAAAATTTTCCGAATAATAGTCCAAACCGAGTTAAAAAATCTCGAATAAAATTAAATTCAGATAAAATTTTCTGAATAATAGCCCAAACCGGGTTAAAAATCTCGAATAAAATTCAACTCAGATAAAATTAAATTTGGATAATGTTTTTTGATCAGAAATCCGCTTCTGACCAGGAATCCTGACCGAATTATGGACTGATTTGTCCTGGTCATGGGATTTTTGACCAGTATTTCATTCGGTCAGGATCCTGGTCGAACCATTCACAATTTAAATCTGAAATCCTGTCCCCTTAAAACTTGAATTTTGTACCTTTAGATCAGGATTCCTAACACCTTGGACCAAGATTCTTACCCCTTAGAACCAAATTTTGTACCTTTAGATCGGGAATCCTGACCCCTTGGACTAGGATTTTGACCCCTTAGAACTGAATTTTGTACCTTTAGATCAGGAATCCTCCTTCTTGGACCATGATTCTGATCCCTTAGACCCCGAATCCTAAATCTTTGAATCAGGAATCCCATTCTGATCAGGAATCCTGACCGAATTATAGAATGATTTGTCCTGGTCGTGGGATTTTCGACCAGGATTCCATTCGGCCAGGATCCTGATCGAACCATTCACAATCTAGATCAAGAATCCTGACCCATTAGACCAGGATTCTGATGCCTTAGACTCTAAATCTTAAATCTTTAGATCAGGAATCCCGAATTACGAGCTGCAAGCCTTTCAACAACCATAACTTTTTGCTCATTGTCCCGATTTGAGTTTATAACATATCAAATCGAAACTTATTCTGGGCTCTAACTTATAATAGCATTCTCCTCTTGACATTTGCAATCCTTGATCCATTAATTGGATGGAAACATGGATCTATGAGCATTTTCTTGGACGAAATGTGCATTCTTCTTGCCTTCAATTGGATGGGACGTGGCCTCTACGAGCCTTTTGTTTGGTGGGATGTGGCATCTATGAGCCTTTTTTCTAGTTCGTCTGATCAAGTGCATTGTCCTATTTGGATGCTCGATTTAATTAAACCTTCAGGTTTAAAATGTGTCAAGTCTAAATATCTCATTTTATTTAAACATTTTTGTTAGATATTGAGTGCAACACATGGGGGGGGGTGAATGTGTTTTCTTGATTTTTAGGCCTTTTCAATCTGTTTGGATATGGTGAACAAATCAATCTAATTTGTAGAGATATTGTGTTTAACAGAATTAATAAAGCATGCACAACAAACATAGTATTTTCAAAACTCACTTAACTTTGTATTAAAATTAAGTATGTCTTGCTACAAAGTTATGGGTTCTTTGTACGTAAAGAACTCAGCTTCTATCTTGAGAGAGTACAAGAAAATATAGATCTATTTTTACACTTAAAAATAAGAGACCAGTGTTTACTTTATAGATCAGTAAACACAGGTTTACACAACATGCAATAAGATGTACTAAACCATACTTTAAGTTATCTCTATAGCTTTCCAATTCTGACTTAGTGAATCCTTGCAAATCTTGTAGGCCTGTGACCTTCCTTTGTTAGTTAATCTTGGCCCACGATCTTGCACCCTTCAAGCTGCTTTTGTAGACTATTCAATCTAAGTGATTAGATTGTTTGTTGATTGATAATCTTGAATCTTTAACTTGTCTGTATGCTGTACTTGAGGTTCATATCGAGATCTATAGTTTTTTGTATAGAGAACTGACATCTCGATAAGTATATTGTCTTATCGAGATCTTTTAGTTCTATATAAGTATCTTTGACTTGTCGAGGTCTCTGAGTTCTCTATAAGTGAACTTGGCTTGTCGAGGTCTCCAAAACTCTGTATGTAGAAATGAATTGTCGATATCTATGAGATCTCTATATGCATTTTGACTTGTTGATATCTCTGAGATCTCTAATGAGAAATTGACTTGTCAATATCTTCAATCTTCATATCTTCATTTGACTTGTCGATATCTATGAGTCCTCTATATACAAAAATGACTTTTCAATATCTCAGAGATCTCTATATGCATTTTGATTTGTCGATATCTCTGAGATTTCTCTATAAGCTATTTTGGACTTCTCGATAAGTCATTCTGGAATTCTCGAATGACTTCTCTATATGACTTGATCTGTGACTTGTAGATATCTTGACTTGAAACATTTTTTCTAAATAGATTTATTCAACTCCAAGCTTCTTCACCTTTTCCCTGAGGCATGATCTTGTTGATCTTCTTCCAGAGTTTGTTCTTATGCTTGGGACTGTTCATAGAAAAATACTTCAGTCTGATCTTTAACATTTTTACAGACTCAAGTAATACGATACAAAATGCAGATTTAGACTATCATACAACTAATTCTTAGGGCTGTTAGTGTGACTTAGTGTTGTTTTAATACAGGCATGTGTTGCACAACAATCTCGCCCAATTTATGAGAAGATTGCTTATCACAAATTCATGCATGGTAACAAGACTAACCCCAAGTTGCAATGAGATAAAATAATTATGTAAAAATTGACAGATTTACAAATACAACTTTTATACACTGAGTGATTATATGAGCTCAATAGGTATATTCATTACACAAACTTCTCATAGCCTGATTCCTTTCTAATGAGGTCCTTTAGATTTACAAGTACTTGAAGTTCCTCTATGATTTCTGTCCCTCTTAGAGCTTCCACAAGCTTAAGCCAATTATCCAATGAATAAATATTAAAGTAATTCACTCTGAATCTTAAGAATCTGTCAGCTTGTATGTTTAGAAAATGTCCATCCTTAGATATTCTGCTCAGCCCCTTTCCTTGAGTTCATTAGATCTTTTCTCAAACATTTCTATCTCTTTTGCATATTTCCTTTCACTCCTCTATTTCAACTTTTTCTTTTGCTCTTCTTTCTTCTTTTACTTTTAACCATACACACATCACAACCCTCCTTGCCCTTGTGCTTGTGTCCTTATCCTTCATTAAGCTAATCGCCCTCTTAATTTCCGTTGTTGAAAATTTATCCATTAATCCCACCAAGTAGAGTAAAGGAGCCATCCTGATAATAGATTCTGACTTCTCTTAATAATACAACCCAAACTTTGACTATTTCTTCAGCTAATTATTGAAATTAGTAATCATCTGTGATACACCAGTTTAATGGTAGGAAATCAGTCTGATCAAAGCAATTCCAGATAGCCCTCTCTTCAACTTTCAGCTTCTTTGGCTTTCTCCCAACAGTCTTGTAATGAGTTTTGATTTGTAGCTTAAATGAAGATAGGTTTGAGATTTTCTTTAGAGTGGTTTGGCTAGAAGTTATTGGTATTTTTAGTAAGGTGTTTGCAGTTGGTTTGTACAAAAGTTTAGGCTTAGAGGTTAAAGATAGTTGAGTATTTGAGTTAGCAGGCTTAGAGGTATGAGTTTGTTGGATTTGGATTGGTAGGTAATTTTTCTTTGTGCCTTCACCATTTTCCCTCTTCTTTCTTCTCCTTTCATCTTCCTTCTTCTTGTCATCCCTTTTCTTGTCTTCTACTTTGCTGCTAGTTGCCTTAGTAGATTGACTTGGATTTGAGCCAGAAGGTTTTTGATCACCTTTCTTCAACTCATCATCATCCTTGTCATCTGTTGTATTGATTTGTGTTTTGGGCAACTTGGTTTCAACATCTTTCAAATATCTCTCCAGTATCTTGATCATGTCTTCATCTTCAACAGTCTTGTACTGCTTTGTCTTCAAGTCAGTTTCTAGAATCATTATCAGCTTCTTGTTTTCCATGACACATTGCTTTGGAATTTGAATATATTTGCAATGTTTGGTGGTTGGACAGATGTATGATACTCCCTTGCTTGGTTGTAGATATGCTTCTGGAAAAGCAGCTACTTAAGCCTTCTTCAATTCATTTAGCAAGATAGTGTCTTCATGAATCACTCTGTTGACTTTGTTGATCAGAATGTCCAATTCAGATGCCCTTCTTGTTACGAGATAATTAAGGGACACCTGCATACATCTATCCACACCAGAGTCATTTATGTTGACAATAATTCTTCTCTCTAGATTCAATCCACAGTTACCATGATCACCCTTAAGAAATTTACTGTCTTGTCCAAAGCCTTTTTGTATGTGAAGAAGTTGTTATTTAGAGAAGCCCTACGAGCCTTTAGCAGTCCATCAAATTCTTTGCTTGGACTAAGTCCCTCAGCTGCTTTTAGTAGCCTCTCCATCCCAACATCAACTTCCTCTTCATTTTCCTTGAATTTCGCTTTTTGTGTTTGGACAGATGATCTTAGCAACCTAGCCTCTATCTCCCCCTTAGGCTTGTTAGCAGGCAAGATGAGAGGTGTAGGGATTTCAGGCCTAACAGCTTCTGGAAGTGCATGCATTGGAATGTTTAGAGCACCCATGATGGCTCCCAAAGAGACTGAATTTTGCATTTGAAGATGCTTATGGGAGTCCACCAGAGTCTTGATGTCAGCCTGTTGACTTTGTACCAGAGCTGTGTTGAGAGACTTGAGTTGTTAATAAATCATTTGATGACTGCAAAGTGGAGACTTGAGTTTGAAGAGCTTGGATCTGTAAGTTTGTTGATGTTGACATTAGTTGTTGAGATCCTGAAGTGATAGAAGTACCAAATATAGCCTGAACTGATTCCTTGATGCCTTCCATCAAAAGAGCAGATGGTTCATATCTAGCTTGATGAAGTTGATCCAGTTTGACCCTTGTGTCATTGTTATTGGTGATATGATTCTCGACAACTTTATGTAGAGCCACAAAGGACTGTTTGAGATTCTTGATGCTTTGCTACATGCTAGTCATGTCAAACCTTTCCATTTGATCAATAAACCTTTGGAATTTATTCTTGATCTCTAATTGAGTTGGCACAAGGTCATCAAGCTTGTCTTTCACCAACCTCCTTATCTTCTCTTGATGAATGTCCAGAGTCTGTTGAAGTGCTTTACTCATGAGATGAAAAGCTTTTAGTTGAGCTTCATAGACTTCTGTCACAACATCATAGACTTCCTGTGGACTGAGTGTCTTGGCATTACTTCCCAATATTGTGATATATTCTTCTCTAAATCTTTCCAAGACCTCATCCATGCTTAAGCTAAAGTCCTTGTCTAATCAAGCATCCATATTTCCATCCTGCTCAGCTTCATTCATAATCTTTTATTGCTGCTCTTCAACATCTGTTTTATAAGATAGAAAATTTGCTTGATAGTCCTGATTGGACATGTCCGTTGTAAGAAGCTGTTGTGTGATGTTGGCAAGTCCAGACAGTTGATCTACCAGAAGATCATTCATGGTAATTGGTTGAGCCTGGGCATCTTGTAGCCACTGGGAGATTAAGTATGAGGGTTGTTGAGAAAGGTTTGATGTAGAATGTATGTATGTTTGAGTTGAGGTAGATGGTTGAGGTTCAGTAACATTACCTGTGACATATGCCACAGTTTGAATCACAGTTGGAACTGTGGTTATGACAGTGTGTTATTTACCAACAATGGAAATCTCCAATTGAATTGGAGGGGATTTGACCAGGTTACTGTCACGTACCATGGCCTCAAACCCTTGCTCTTCTTGCAAAGAGCTAGCACTTGAATGTGCTTGACTTGCCTCCCCTATAACAGGCTCAATGGCAATTAAACTCCTAGCTTCAATTGTTAAGGCAATTTTAGCTAGGGGTTTAAGGGAGTTGTCCCTACATGAGGAACCTCTAATTGAATTGGAGAGGATTTAGATAGATCCCCCCTCAGGAGTACTACCCTCCAACCTATCAAACTATGAAGATTGTTTAGCACATGAAGGTGCTTGAGTGACTACCACAGGGTCTTCAGTAAAAACTGATAAAACCCCTAGGTTTGTATTGGTCTCATCAAGTTCTACCCTAGAATGTAGCCTCTCACTAACTAAATGTGGTTCCTGGGTGGTAATCATAGTTTCTTGAACCATGCCACTTGATTTTAGCAACACTTGAGAATCATATTCAAGTATCTCATTGTATGAAGAAGAAATTTAAGAAATAAGATTTTAGATTTCAGAACTGAGTGTTGGAAGCTCCCCCTGAATAGATGAGGGAGCTTCAAAAGATGTGCTCTCAGTGTGTGTGCCATCCTTATTCCTTCTTTCATACACTTGAATATGTTCAAGTGTTGGTGTAGACTCTTTACAGGGTGCACTAGGGAGAATGCTCTTTTCAATAGAGACACCCTGTTGAGAGGATGCCCCTAGAGGAGCAGAGGTGACTTGAGTGGTCAACTCAGTTTGCTTGGTCTGATTTGGTTTCTTGACCAGGATGGACTTTATTTTTGTTTGATCCGCACCACTCTCATTAATGATAGTTACGGTTTTCTGCTTTATCTTCTTTTTACTCACTTCACCATTTTGAGAGGATGAAGTGGTTGGTTTCCTAGCTGCTAGTGGTAAAGAAGGAAGGGTCTCAGTTTGGGAAGAACCCTGTTGATGTTCCTGTGTTTATTCTTCCACGGGTACAGGAGCCACAACTGTACTAATTGTTATTGTAGACCTCATGTCAGGCATTGGGTAAGGGTAAGTCCTGAATCTCTCCAACATAAATGGAGTGATACTGAGATTTACAATTACCTTGTTCTTTGTAGTAAGTGAACCAAATAGAATTTTGGATACCTACTTATAATTGCCTATTTGTGTTCTATCTAAACCATTAAGTAAATGAATGTCTTGAACTTTATGGTTTAAAGTAGACATTATAAACCTAGAAAAGAAAATTTTCTTACCTCTTGAAGTCAAATGCATTGTTAGCCGTGTGCTAAGTTCTTGTAGAATTAGCATCCCCACATTTATGTGTCTGTTGTGAGCCGTGAAGAATACCAGCTTCTGGACTACACTTGAAATGTTATTATACCCTTTCTTCCTGCATGTGAAAGCTCTCACAATGGAGTCAAACAGGAATGACCATTCTTTCCTCAAATGCTTCTTGTTCAGACTGGCTAAGTTGATCCTTTCACTGTAATTGATGAAATCCATAAATTTAGCTAGCTCATCTTGAGTTGGGACCTCCATCAGTTTGTAGGTAGGGATGCCCAAAGCCATATTTACATCATTTTCAGAAAACTCTATATGTTGTCCTTGAATGGAGTAGTTAACCACCATGGACATAGCTTGGTCCTCATGCACTATTGTCCTCACTATAGCTGTGTTCCAAAAGTCTCCGAGCACATCCAAATACAGAATTGGGTTTCTAGTTAGAGCACCTGCAAAGTATATCTCATAAAGGAACTTCACAAAGCTCTTGAAGCTATCAGGAGCTTGGTTTGCATCTGTAAATGCAAGATAGTTGGTGCCCTCTTTTGGGATAAAAGGTGTAATTGTGTTTGATGCCATTTGAAATGTTTGAATTTGAGTGGGTAAGAAAAATTAGAGAGAAAGAGTTTGAAATTAGAGAAAACGGTTTGCATTTGGAGAAATTAGGTCACTTATAGATCTCGAAGGCGTAAAGAGGTGTATGTCGAGATGTCTGGGTAATTATAGTAAAAGGTAAATGACTTATCGAGAACTCAAAATAAACGTTTGAAATTTGCTTATCGAGAAGTCATATTGAGAGAATAGATATATATCGATATGTCACTTTCCAGACTCTTATCGAGAACTAGAAAATTATTTATCGAGATGTCAAATAAATACCCATTTTGTCCTGAATGGACTGAATTTTTCTAATTTTTATTTGAATAAATCAAAATAAAATCAGAATGATTTTATCAGAAGTATTTTACCAAAATAATTTATTAAATTAAATTATCTCAGTTCTAAGTTGTTGATAAGTCTAAAATTTATACTTGTAGAGAAATATGTGAATTATCACTTTTTGAGATCTCTACAATGACTTATCGAGAAGTCATAATAATGCTTGTCGAGAAGTCCTTCGAGAAGTCAGAAAAATGACTTATCGAGAACTCACCCGAGAAGTCTCAAAATGGCATGTCAAGAAGTCAATTAGACTTATCGAGAACTCAGTTATATACTTTTGTTCTTTTTGAATCTGTCTTATGCTAATTATACATATTGAAAATGTAAATTAATATTTAGATTGTTTTCTGAGAATTAAAAAATTCCAAGCCAAATTTGGAATTTTGAAAAATAAATATACAGAGATTTCTGAGATATTTATAACTTATATTCCAGTTAATTTCCAATTAAATCAAATAAATTTTGATTAATTAGAAATCAATCTGCTGCAACACATTTACTGAGTTCTTTCCTTCAAGACAAAGAATTTAACATACCAATTTCACCTACAAGTCTAGTGAAAGTTGCTTCATCCAAAGGTTTAGTAAAAAATTCAGCTAACTATTTTTCTGTTGGAACAAAAATGAGCTCAATGGTACCATTTGTAGCATGTTCTCTAATAAAATGGTACCTTACATCAATGTGTTTTATTCTAGAATAATTAACTGGATTAGCCACAATAGATATAACACTAGTTTTGTCACACATAATTGGAAATTTGTGTAACACTAGGCCATAATCTATTAGCTGATTTCTAATCCAAAGCACTTAAGAACAACAACTTCCAGTAGTTATGTATTTAGCCATAGTTGTGGAAGTCAATACAGACTGTTGTTTCTTGCTATATCAGGATACAAGTCTTTGTCCAAGAAATTGACAGCTTCCACTAGTACTCTTCCTGCTAACCCTGCATCCAGCAAAATCTGCATCTGTGTATCCAATAGCTTCAAATCCTGTTCCCTTAGGATACCATAATCCCAAGTTTGGAGTCCCCTTTCAGTATCTGAAAATTCTCTTCACAGTCATCAAATGTGATTCTTTTGGATTGGCTTGAAATCTTGCACACAGACATGTTGCAAACATAATATCTGGTCTAGTAACAGTTAAATACAGCAAAGATCCAATCATTCCTCTATAACCTGAAATATCTACACTTTTCCTTTCGTATCTTCATCCAACTTTGTAGCTATAGACATAGGTGTTTATGCAGGTGAACAATCAACCATACCAAACTTCTTCAATAAATTCTTCACATACTTAGTTTGGCTGATGAAGATTCCATCACTTCTTTGACTGACTTAAAGTCCAAGAAAGTAACTTAACTCTCCCATCATACTCATTTCATATTCACTCTGCATGAGTTTTGAGAATCTTTGACATAGTTTTTCATTAGTAGAGCCAAAAATGATAACATCCACATAGATCTGAATTAGGATCATATTATCACCATGTTACTTGTAGAATAGAGGCTTATCAATACTTCCACTAGTGAATCCATGTTAAATAAAAAATTATAATAGTGTGTCATACCATGCTCTAGGTTCTTGATTTAGTCCATAGAGAGCCTTTAGAAGTTGTTATACAAAATCTGGAAATTCAAGATCTTCAAAGCCAGGTGGCTATTGCACATAAACGTCTTCTTCTAACTCACCATTTAGGAATGCACTCTTTACATCCATTTGATACATTTTAAAGTTTGAATGTACAACAAATACAAGAAAGGTTCTTATTGCTCAAATCCTGCAACTGGAGCAAAAGTTTCATCATAATCAATTCCTTCTTCATTTGAGTAGCCTTTTGCAACCAACCTTGGTTTGTTTCTTGTTACAATCCCATTTCATCCATTTTGTTCCTAAACACCCACTTTGTTCCAATTACACTTCTGTTCTTTGGTGCAAGAACCAACTTCCAAACTTTGTTTCTTTTAAACTGATTTAGCTCCTCTTGCATAAATCAGGATCAAGAAGAGCTTCCTCAGTTTTCTTTGGCTCAACTTGAGAAAGAAAGCATGCATGTAGACATTCATTAGCAATTGCACTTCTAGTCCTTACTCCAGTATTTTGATCACCAATAATTGCTTCTCTTGTATGACTCCTATCCCATTTCCTGGTGTGAGTTTATTGACTTGAATTTTATGCATCTTCTTCATTATTGGCATGACTTGCATAAATTTCTCTTCTTCCCCCCTGAGTTTGTACTATCAAATTTAGGTGATTGAGATGAGCTTCCGTTCTCATGATTCACTTGTTCAATTGACTCTTCATCCATTCTGTTGCTTTTGTTGACTTCAGCTTCATCTTCAGAATCACCATCAATGTTGAGATTTTCAAATTTAAGGGCCTCAGCTTCATTATCATCAAGGTATTCCAAGCCTGGACACTTGTCTTTGTTGGATTTTAAACGCAGCGGAGGCATGGTAAAACACTTTCACACACATAAAATCTAAATAAAAGCATATAAATCGTGGTAAAAACATAGGAATCGATTACTAACCTTTAATATGCGATCCAAAAGCAACGTTCGGAGATCCTTAGCAGCTGCTCCTCAAACGTGAAGCACTCCACCGGTATCCACCAAGAAAATGACGTTAAGGAGGAGGAGGAGGTGGAGAGAATTTGGTTTTCTAAAACTTTTGGGTTTTTGGGTTCGAATGAAAATAGGGTCTATAATAGTATATTTATAGGCAAAATTTTCAGCTGAAATTTTCCCATAAATATTATTATTATTATCCCATTTATTATTCTCATTAATAATTAAAACACCTTTTAATTATTAATCCTTTTTCTAAACACTTTAGAAATAATTCTCTCTCTTGATTTAATTTCCAAAAATTAAATCCTTTAATTAATAATATTAAGAACTTTTCTTAATTAATTTATAATCAATTAAATATCATTTAATTAATTATTAAATTTGCCAATTAATTATTTATTTCATAAATAAATAATTATTAGCCATTATTAATTAATTCCTCCACCATTAAATCATTCTCTTTTTATGGTGTGACCCTGTAGGTTCAATATTAAGCCGATAGTAGAAATAAATAATAATAAAACTATTTTATCATTATTTATATAAATTCTCTAATTTATTAAATATGATTAATTAATTAATCACATTTATTCTACATCGTGAGGGATACTTCTCAGCATATCGCGACTATCCGGATAATATGAATTCACTGCTTAGAATACCAAGAACCTATTTAGTGAATAGTTACCATACAATAAACTCCTTCTACCCTAAAATGTCCCGATTAAATACAAGGCATGGATCTCGTGTCAAGCCTATCTAATTTAATCACTTGCTTACCATTTACTATGCGTAGTTCTATGCAAATTAGAAACTCCTTTCTAATTTCATTCACTCTGGCCAGAGATTCCTGAACTAGCATAAGTGGATCAGCCTTGAACATTCGCTTCCTTCACTGGAAGGGGTAGATCCTATATTGATCATACACTATCTTCGTGTACAAATTCCTATACCCAATAGAGCCCTAATAATTGTCCCTGGTGACTAAGAACTAAACCAAAGCATAGTTCAGTGTACACAAGATGACTATGATGACCTCAAGTCTAAGGATACTTGTACAACTATCACTATGTGAACAACTGCTGACACGTGAGTGAACTCCATCAGCTGTTCAGCTGTGCGAGTCATGTTCAGTGAACTTATTCTATAATAAGCACCTACATACTAGCTATAGTGTCACCACACAAATGTCTATGAGAACAAACATCCTTCATAATGAAGCAAGCATAGTATGTACCGATCTTTACGGATTATTAATTACCAGTTAGTAATCCTATGATCAGGAACTATTTAAGTTTAGAGTTATCATCTTTTAGGTCTCACTATTATGATCTCATCATAATCCATAAAAGCTTTACTCTAAACTATGGTATATCTTATTTAAACACTTAAATAGATAAAGCCCATAATAAAAACAAAACAAGTCTTTTATTAATATCAATGGAATCAAAACAGATTACATAAAAGGTTATTCCTAAATCCTAATACCTGATTGGACTTAGGACATATTCCTTTCAGTCTTCATCAGAGGTCACATCTGTGCTTTTCATAATTTTCTTTTGTTCAAGCACATATACTTTTAGGCAGTTCTCTCCAATGAATATCCCATAAAAATTACTTCAAAAATCTTAGAGTCAAATTTTCCCACATATTTAGAGTTGTCTTTGAAAATATAGCACTTTCTTCCAAATACATGAAGATGCTTCACAGTAGGATTCCGTTTAGATAAGATTGAGTAGGGTGATTTTTCAAGATTCTTGTTAATGAGATATCTGCTTTGAGTGTAGCATGCAATGTTGACAGCTTCTTCCCAAAAACTTTTTGGCAGTTTGGTATCTTACAACATTGTTCTAGCAGCCTCTACTAGTGTTCTATTCTTTCTCTCAACTACCCCATGTTGCTGAGGTGTTCTAGCAGCTAAGAATTCTTGAACAATGCCCTTGTCTTTACAGAATTCAGTTAAAGTTGCATTTCTGAATTATGTGCCATTGTCACTCCTTAATCACTTCACACAATTCTGATCTTCAGCATGTTTCTCAATCTTCTTGATGTGTTCAATTATGATGTGTGGATTTTTATCCTTAGAATGCATAATATCTACCCATGTGTACCTTGAGTAGTTATCCACCATCACAAGTGCATATTTCTTCCTTGAAATTGATAAGACATTAACTGGTGCAAATAAGTCCATGTGAATGAGTTACTAAGGTGCATTTATGGAATTCACAGTTTTACTCTTGTGACTTGACTTCTTCATTTTGCCTTTTGATAAGCCTCATAAACTTCATTTTGAGCAAACTCTAGATTTGGCATGTCTCTCACTAACTCCTTTTTCACCAGAGTATTGATTGCCTTATAATTCAGGTGAGAGAGCTTTTTGTGCCATAGCTTGCTTTGCTCAACAGATGCCTTGGTGTAGAAGTAACATATTCCTTCCTTATTTGCTGAGTGTAAATCTGCAACAAACAGGCTTCCCTTTCTTGCTCCTTTCAGAGAAACTTCAGTAGTCTTTTTGCTGATGATTGAGCATTCACCTTTGTCAAATGAAACATTGAATCCTCTATCTGTGAATTGGCTGACACTTAGGAGATTTACTTCTAACCAACTACCAATGTTACATCTTCAATGACAACATTTCCAGAAATTAACTTGCTATATGCCATTATGAAACCTTTGAAGTTGTCTTTAATAGTCACTAATGGCCAGCCTTCTCCTCAAACTGTGATATCAGGGTTCATCTCCTGTCATATGCCTGGAGCATCTACTGTCTATGATCCACATGACTCTCTTCATTTTTCCATACACACAATAAGGATTAAGTGTGTTTAGCTACCCAAGTAATGTTGGGTACTTTCTTCTTGCTGATAGAATTTGCAGAATTAGAATGTGTTGGTTTAGAAGGAACAGCGTGAACAAATTATTTTGCATTTTCCTTTTTGTCTGTAGATTCACAATTAACATATTTTAAATCTACTCTTAGTCAACTTGTCATCACTTTCATGTTGTAAGGTATGCAGTCAAATTTATCACAAAAGGAGTAAGGGTCTTCTGCATTTGCTTCACTGTACTTGCAGGCTCCCACTTTTGGCTTGCTAACATCCTTTTTGCTTGCTAATATCCTTTTTGCAAAGGTGAGTTAGATGATTTATTGAGCTATATTTCTGACATTGCTTTTTGGTGGCATCTGCAACAAATGTAAAGTTGTTGCTCTTGTTTACTTCTATCTTGCCATTCCTGTTCTTTTTCTTCCTTCCTATATTCTCAGTCTTGACTTCCTTGATAGGTGTCTTAGGGAGTTGGTTAACCATGGGCATCTTCTATCTTTCAGTAGCAGGAGTGGTTTCTTCATTTTTCAATTCTTTATCTTCATCAGCAAGTTCTTGCTTGATGACCAACTTCTCTTCACTGAAATTGACTTCACATGCCTTGAACAAGGGTGAATCAACCTTGCTCAGCATATCTGGGACATCTTCATTTACAGTTGTTTTTCCCTTGTCACCTTTATTCTTCTTGTTGTTTTTCAGGGCATCATAGTCAAGGCCAATGGCTATATTAGCACATGACTTGTTCTTCTCATGGTACTGGTGAGCTAACTAAGAAGCATTCCTGAAAGACTTCAACTTTACTTCATTCTTTTCTATATTTTCTCTCAGCACAGCTTCTATTTCACTAGCACACTTCAGCTTGTTCTTTAGATATTCATTTTCCTGCTTGATAGTTTCAAGCTCAACAAGCTGCAGTCCTAAATTTTATTTCTCAATTTCAACCTCCTTATTTATCTTTGATAGTCTACTCACTTCCTCAATAGCTGCCACCATGCTTGTGTGTATATGAAACATCTCTACATTCATCTTTTCAACAGTCTCCTTATATTGACTAGCATTTAAATCAATAGTGGTTGAAGTTGGTACCTCTGATTTTGAAGTGGATGATTCTCCATGCTCAAGAGCCATTAGTGCATAGTTTCCAACTTCTTCATCCTCCTCATCATTATCAGTATCATCCCAACTTTTTCCTTCTGTAATATAAGCTTTTCCAGATTGTTTCTTCAAGAGAGCTTCATACTTTGCCTCCAACTCCAAATATTCCTTATCCTTCTTTACCTTCTTGGGCTTCCTGCACTCAATAGCAAAGTGACCCAACTCATCACAGTTGAAGCACCTTATCTTTGATCTCTCCATAGATCCAGTTTTGTAGCCACCTTTGCTAGCTGAGTTATATTCCAATTGTTGCTGTTGGAAGACTTTCCCTTATTCTTGAAAAATCTCGGCTTCTTGACTCTAATGTTAAAAAATTTCATAGCCAAGATTAGAGTTGACTCCAATTGTTGCTGTTGGAAGACTTTCACTTATAAAGCCATGGATTGGTCCATTTCATCTAGCTCATCCAAGGTGTAGTATTCATCTTCCTCCAGTTCCAAAACAACTTGCATCTTAGGTCCTTTGTTCTTTTGTTCCACAGTTTGAATAACTAGAACTTAATTATCTTGCTCATCTTCACTTTCTCCACTGTCATATACAACCAAGGCACTGGAACCATCAACCACATGTTCATGGTTTGCCTTTAATGACTTTCTTTGCAACATCTCAAGTTCATAAGTTTTCAAGATTCCATACAGAACTTCTAGTATTATTCTGCTTAGATCTCTTCCTTCTCTAATGGTTGATATCTTCTGTTCAAGATGGCTAGGATGAGCTAGAAGGAACTTCAGGTTAACCTCCTCAGCTTCATAATGTTTATCATGTAGCTACAAGTCATTTATTAATTTCTTGAACCTCTCAAAAACTTCAGTAATTCCTTCTTTGGGCTTTTCCATAAATCCCTCATACCAAGACACCAGTTTTCTCCTTTGGTTGGATCTAACTTCCTCTGTACCTTCACACAAAATCTCTATTTTCTCCTAGATCTATTTAGCTGTGTCACAGTTGACAGTGTTGCTGTACATGACATTGTCAAGTGACTCTATCTGAATTAATTACAGGCCACTATCTAGAGAGACTTTCTCCTTCTCTAATCCAATGTATTTTGAAGGGTCCATAGGTGCAAAATGAGCTGGGATGACCATGTCTCCATCTGTAGATTCATCTACCCTTTCCATGGGGGTGAAAAAGCCATTCATAAGAATCTGGATATATAATGGATTGGCCATCCTTATGAACACCATCATTTTCTTTTTCCAGACCGTAAAGTTGATTTTGTCAAAGGCTAGTATCTTAATATTGCTTATTTTCTGTGCACTCATACTTCCAAGATCTTTATCTATTTTCTTTCAAATTTTGCTCTAATACCACTTGTTAGATATTGAGTGCAACACAGGGGGATAATGTGTTTTCTTGATTTTTAGGCTTTTTCAAAATGTTTGGATATGGTGAATAAAGCAATCTAATTTGTAGAGATATTGTGTTTAACAGAATTAATAAAGCATGCACAAAAACATAGTATTTTCAAAACCCACTTAACTTTGTATTAAAATTTAGTATATCTTGCTACAAATTTCTGGGATCTTTGTAAGTAAATAACTCAGCTTCTATTTTGAGAGAGTATAAGAAAATCTAGATCTGTTTGTTACACTTAAAAATAAAGGACCAGTGTTTACTTTATAGATTAGTAAACACAGGTTTACACAGCATGCAATAAGATGTACTAAACCCTAATTTAAGTTATCTCTAAAGCTTTCCATTTTTGGCTTAGTGAATCCTTGCAAATCTTGTAGGTCCGTGACCTTCCTTTGTTAGTTAATCTTGGCCATTGATCTTGCATTCTTCAAGCTGCTTTTGTAGACTTTTCAATCTAAGTGATTAGACCATTTGTTAATTGATAATCTTGAATATTTAACTTGTCTGCATTCTGTACTTGAGGTTCATATTGAGATCTCCAGTTTGTTGTATAGAGAACTGACATCTCGATAAGTATAATGGCTTATCGAGATCTCTTAGTTCTCTATAAGTGTCTTTGACTTGTCGAGGTCTCTGAGTTCTTTATAAGTGAACTTGGCTTGTCGAGGTCTCCAAAACTCCGCATGTAAAAATGACTTGTCAATATCTATGAGATGTTTATTTGCGTTTTGACTTGTCGATATCTCTGAGATCTATAATGAGAAATTGACTTGTCGATATCTCTGAGTTCTCTATATGCAAAAATGACTTGTCGATATCTCAGAGATCTCTCTATGCATTTTGACTTATCGATATCTTTGAGTTCTCTATATGAGAAATTGACTTGTCGATATCTCCAATCTTCATATCTTCATTTGACTTGTCGATATCTCTGAGATTTCTCTATAAGTTATTTTGGACTTCTCGATAAGTCATTCTGGAGTTCTCGAATGACTTCTCTATATGACTTGATGTGTGACTTGTATATATCTTGACTTAAAACAGATTTATTCAACTCCAAGCTTCTTCACCTTTTCTCTGAGGCATGCTCTTGTTTATCTTCTTTCAGAGTTTATTCTTAGGCTTGATACTGTTCAAAGAAAAATACTCTAGTCTGATCTTTAACATCTTTACCGACTCAAGTAATACAATATAAAATACAGATTTAGACTATCATACAACTAATTCTTAGGGTTGACAGTGTGACTTATTCTTGTTATAATACATGCATATCTTGCACAACAGTTTTCAAGCTTGTAGGAGCCTCATCCTAATTCTGTTCTTGACTAGATGCGGTCTTTCGAAACATGGGATTCGGCTTTCCTTTCTGCCCAACTCCGCATTAATCTCTCTAGGGAGTAATTCCCATTGTCAACAAAATCATTCTTTTAGTTATTGCGTTATAAGAAACTAATTTTCGATCCTCAACAATCTCAGTGTTGGCTTAATCAAATTTAGAGCATATGTCATGCTATCTTCGTTCTTCTCGGACTCAAAGGCCTCAACCCTTGGGATAAAGTTATTTCAAAGGGCATCCCAACCTTAGCTTTGTAGGTTAACAAGAATGACATAACTCCTACATTTACTTTGTAAGTGGCACGATTCACCCTTGATATGGGAAGTAGATAGTCTACCGAAGCATTTTTCGAATATTCGATCCTCTTCTTCAGTCTATCAAGGACTATCCACATGGCTGCCTCGGCTTGCTCATTCACTTCGGATAAGTACAAAGTAGGAATCACGGTTGTTCTCATAATTGTTTGTTCATTTTTTCTAAATCCTTGTTGAGATAATGTCTATCATATGTCACTGGGATTCGTGGAAGTCCATATTCGTGTATCACACTTTCTCACAGAAATTGTGTCACTTGCTTGGTGGTTATCATAGCTATGTGTTTAGCCTCAATCCACCTCATGAAGTAACTTATGATTATTATAAAAAACTACGTACCTTTGGGCGTTGGCTATGTACGTGATTCGGGCTTCCTTCCTATTTTCTTTTCATTATCTTTGTCATCAGCCATTATATACGACCGATAAAGTCCAAATAGTATACATTTTGAGCGACAGCCTAGCCCCCGGAGTGTAGCCCACGATTCTTCTCATTTACTTCTTTCAAGGCCAACTCCATTTTTGGGGTTTCAGTCATTTCAAGTAAGGAATCATGAACTACTTCTTGCATAAAGACCTTACAATCAGATCGAAGCTTCAAAGGTTTTCCAACATTTTTCCTGCTCCCATGGCATCATCAGGTTACCGACTAGTTTCAGATTGAGTCTTTTAGGAAAAAAGTCCTCACACATATCGGTGCTATCAATTTTGCATTAATTTTTGGGTCATCAGGACTTAGAAGTAAGAACTTCCCATGTAACTTTCTATTTCCTAGGAAACGGCCTTCAAGCTTTCCTCCCTCGGGATGTAGCATTCATTAAATTGAGTCATGGCTTCGCAAGTCTCTCATATTTTGTTGTTGTCCCATGCATTACTTTAAATTCCCCATTTGCTTGAGAAATCACCAATATTGAGTCTTCACAAACTTTTGAAGTTCTTGACCCTCGGAGTTTCAGCTAAGCCAATTCTGGCTACTAAGACCTCATATTTTTCTTCGTCGTTCGTTGTCGAGAAATCCAATATCAAGATAAACTATATATTCTACTTATTTTTATTTTTGATGATCCATCAATATAAAGAACCGACGAATATCAATTAAGTATCATCTCTTTCCCTTATTTACAATCCATAAAAAAATAGAATACCGAGGAATATTACTTGAGTATTATCTCTTTCCCTTTTTACATGTTTCCTTGCCCTCATGGGGTATTGTAAAGCATAATGTAATGTAACATGTAATCGAGGATTTATAACTACATGAAAATAGAAACAGATCAACAATATTAAACTGTGAAGCACAGAAACCCTATAGATAAAGACAGGATAAACACAAAGAACCAAATGATGTGATTGACTCTTTAAGTCCTCTAACAAATCATGTGAAGAAGTTCATTATCATGTTCAAGCAGCCATGAAGAATAAGACAACAAGGGACTTTAAGAATCAGTTTCATGAATTGATTTCAAGTGTTACAAATCAAGAGTTCAGTAAAAGAAGCAACGGATAAACACCAATCTGTATCAGCTCAGAAACACAAGATAAATTGAATTATGATTCTCTTAATGTTAATTATTTGTGAACCAGACCAGTGCACAAAACATCAGTATTCAAGAAAGAATTTTGTTTCAGTTATAGAAGGAAATGTTGATACATTGAATAATGGTTTGACAAGAGCAAGAATATTCTAAGTCATGACAGTCTTCTCTCAGGTCACCATAGAAGTGTATAATACTATAAGACACTCTATGGTCACCACATAACTAGTCACTATAGAGAATTTCTCTAAGGCACCAGTGGTCGCCATAGACTGTAGTCGCCACAGAAGAAACCTCTGTCACTACCTGGTCGCCATAGAGCCTTAGCTGACACACAGAACTTCAAGTGGATCACTTGGTCGCCATAGAAGTTCCCTTGGTCGCCATCGAATTCATTTCATCGCCATAGAACTCATTTGGTCGCCATAGAAGTTCACTGGTCGCCATAGAACATATGCAGGTGCCATAGAGCTCTACAGAGACACTGGTCACCACAGAAGCTTGCCCTGGTCGTCATAGAAGAGTTGTATTCATTGATTTTAATTGCAAAAAAGTTAAATGGAATATTTGGACACAAACATGCCACCTGTCCATTGAATTTGGAAGTCTACAACAGAAGCTGAATGAATGTAATTCATTATCAGTCATCTTCTTCATCAACACAATTCAGTTTACGAGAACCCCATTAAAGCCCCTCATTTATTAAGCTTGTAAACATATTGTTATGCTGCTGAATTTATTGTAGCTAATCAATTTATTGATTAGATTGTAGCAACCTCAAGGATTATATTAATAAAACAATATCTTCCTCGAATTATTTTGTGTCTTATTTGATTCCGTACTTTTAACGAAGAACTTGTAAACAAATCGAAAAGATTATAGGTATCGTATTCAACCCCCCCTTCTATGATACTTTGGGACCAACAATTGGTATCAGATCTTGTTGATTGACATACAAATCAAGATCTGGAGAAAGAAACAAGTTCTTGAAAAATTTCTTGAATTTTTTAATTTAAAAAAATTCTCATTTCTTGAAATCTTTGAACTTTAAATAATTTAATTCCGCCAAGATGATGAACAACCAAAGAATTGGAAGTATAAAGGTTCCCCCATTCGATAGAGATAATTACAACTTATGGAAGAAAAAGATGATGCTGTTTATGAAAGCTTCGAATCCACTTTACGTTGGGATATTACTGAATGGCCCTTATGTTCCGATGGAAGTAGTTGTTGAATCCACAACCACAACTGGCAATGAGTTGATAAATCTGGACACAAGCCTTCAACTCATAATTGTGGAATCGACCGACAAAGATATGAGTCATCAACTTCTAGGATGTAACAGTGCAAAAGATATGTGGGATATCATTGAGCTTTTAATGGAAGGTACATATGAAGTCAAAGAAAACAGGATGGATATTCTGACGACTCAGTATGAGGCATTCAAACTTTAACCCAGAGAAGCACTGTCTTCACTCTTTGAGAGATATACAAGACTGTTAAGTGAATTAAAGATGCAAGGGAAAGTTTACCCTATACGAGAGTCTAACAGAAATTTTATGCTGACGCTCCCAGTTCACCTAGAACAAAAGAACACTTCAATCAGGGAAAGAGCAGATTTTATTACTATGTCCCTGGATGTGATCTAGGGAAAGCTAAGAACACATGAGTTGGAGCAAGATCAGAGAGCTATTATCTATGGACCTGGTTCTATTAAGAGTACGACACTTGCAAAAACCACTGCACTTGTAGTTCATGAACCTGAAATCCAAGAAAGTAAGGTTGCACCTTCCTCAACAATTACAGAAATTTTCGTAGTTGAAATTGCTCATGGTGAGCTAGAGGATGAAAATGAGTTTTACACTTAGGAAGAACTTGAACAGTTGGAGGACAAATCTATGGCATACATGGCTGCAAAATTTAGTCTATGTTAGATTCAGAAGAAAGCCCAACTATAAACCAAGGGGTTCATCAGGAAGATTCCAGAAAGGAAGCTACTCATCAGGGTCAAGCTCCAGAGGAGGCTATAAGTCAAGTTGGATAGACAAGAGCAAAAATAGATGCTACAACTGCAATGAGTTAGGGTACTTTGCATCTGATTGCAGAAAGCCCAAGGCAGCAAAATCAAATGACTCCTATGAAAATAAGGAAACTTATGAAGATTTGAAAAGGAAGAATGAGAAGCTGAAACAGAAGCTGAAAGCTTATGTGGTGAAGGAAAAGGGAAGAGCATACATTGCTGAAGGAAAAAGCTAGGATGATACTGATTCGGATGAAGAGGAAGAGTACGTGAATCTAGCTCTTATGGTAGACTCTGCAGAGGAATCATCACAATCATCTCAGGTTCCTGAACTTACCATTATAGATATGACTGTGTCTGAATACAAATCTACTGTGCATGAACTTACTTTAAAATTGTATACTGTTCATACAAGCATGCTTGCATATAAACTTAAAAATGACAAGTTAGTTCTTAAATCTGAGAGTTTAACCTCTAGGAATGAAGAACTAGAATTGCTTGTAGTTGGACTAGAAGACCTTAAGCAAAAGAATGAATATCTAGAGAATAAGGTTAAATGCAATGCAGACATAGAAGCCATTCTTAGAACCTAAATTGCTGACTTAGAATAGAAGTTACAGGCGTTTAAGAATGCAGCTTTGACTCAGAAGGAGATAATCAATAGTCAAAGATTTAATAAGACTTCAATAGGACTTGACCGTTCTAAGCTGAACAGTAAGAAACATAGTGGTACATCTGAGATAAACATGTTTGTCTCAGAAAAGGTTTCATATGTTATTAAGGATGCTGTATCTCCGTTATTCACTGAGTCTGTTTCAGAACCTTTGGATGAAGTTAGTTTGCTAATCAATGAGGAATTGATTGCTGAAGTTAAAGAGAAGGAAGAGGAATCCCTTAAGACACCTAAGGCTCCATCTAGTAAAGCCAAATCCATAGCTGACCCAGGTAATAAGGTGGATAATAAGGAACCTAACACACTTAAGAAACCAGACCCCATAGTTAATTCTAAGACTAGTGAGGGTGCTAAGGTTAAGACTAAGAAGAACATAAATGGCAAGGTAGGTGTAAATAAGAGATATGAATTTGCATCTTCCTCATATGCATCTAGGAAGTTATGTAATAATTGCAATTCTGCTGCACACCTTACACATGTATGCACTGAAGCTAAAGTATAATCTGTTGTATATTCCAGTATGCCTGCCATGTCTAACATGCCTAGATTTCATGATCCCTGTGGTGTAGTTGGATGTATTCCATGTGCGTTTGTTACCATGTCTGAATATTTTAAAGCTTTTCATGCAACTGCTAGCACTTGCACTGACACTAAGACAAGCATGGGTAATGAGCACACACAGGCTAAGACTGTAGTACCTCCTGTCTCTAAGTCTAACATTTCTGATAAGACTAGCACTGAGAAGGAGTCAGTCAAAGTGAAAGCTAAGCATGCCAAGGTTTCATTTATTGATACTCTTTCTATCCCTAAACCTTCAGGACCCAAGAAATCTTGGGTACCAAAGTCTTCTTAATCAATCTGTGTTTGCAGGGTAAGGTAAGAAAGGAAAAGACCATATGGATTCTGGACAGTGGGTGTTCTAGGCACATGATAGGAGAAAAGTCCCTGCTCACAGGATTGGTTGAGAAAGCTGGCCCTATAGTTACCTTTGGAGATGACGGCAAAGGATTTACGAAGGGATATGGTTATTTGGAAATTGGCAATGTCATAATTGAAAACATCTCTCTTGTGGAAGGATTGAAGCACAATCTTTTGAGCATAAGTCAGTTTTGTGATAAAGGATACAATGTTGATTTCAGATCAGAAAGATGTTTGATCTCTCACAGGAAAGATGAGAAGCTTGCTTTACAGGGAGTAAGGAAAGGTAATCTGTACATAGCTGACTTAAAGTCTACCTGTGATGGAGTAATCAGATGTTTCTACATCAATGCTTCATCAGAACAAAGTTGGTTATTGCACAAGAAGCTCTCGCACTTGAACTTCAAGACAATGAACTCTCTAGTCAAGAGAGAATTAGTGAGAGGACTACCATAGATGGAATTCTGTCAAGAAGGACTCTGTAAAGCATGTGAAAAGGAGAAATCAAAGAAAGCATCACACAGAAGCAAGGAAATGACAAGCATAACTGAACCTCTTCAGTTGATTCACATGGATTTATTTGGTCCAGTGAATGTGTTGTCACTATCAAGGAAAAGATATGATTTAGTAATGGTTGATGACTTCTCCAAATACACATGGGTGTTGTTCTTACAATCCAAGGATGAAGCATCTCAGCTGATAGTGGATCATATAAAGAAAATTGAGATGGAAGTGAAATTACCTGTCAGAAAGATCAGATCAGATAATGGGACAGAATTCAAGAATGCATTTCTAAATGAATTCTGTACAGAGAAAGGTTTTCGAGATAGTATTCAGCTCCAAGAACTCCTCAACAAAACAAAATAGTAGAAAGGAAGAATCGTACCTTGGTTGAAACAACAAGGACTATGTTAAGCGAATCAAGACTTCCTACCTACTTCTGGGCTGAAGCTGTCAACACAGCGTGTTACACTCAAAATTGTACCCTGATTAATAAAGATCATGACAAGACTCCTTATGAGATAATGGCTGACAAGAAACCAACACTGAAATACTTTCATGTGTTTGGTGCTAAATGCTTTATGCTGAAGGAAGGAAATGAGCATCTAGGAAAGTTTGATGCTAAGGCAGAAGAAGACATATTTCTTGGCTATTCTCTGGAATCTAAAGCTTACAGGGTTTATATGATTACTGATCAGAAGGTTATTGAAAGCCTTAATGTAACATTCGACGACACCAAGTTGGCAAGCCTGCAAAGAGAAAAGGATTCTGAATCTCTGGAATTTGAAAATCTATCAGATGATCCTTTGGAGATAATAGAACCTGAGATTCCTAGAACTACATCTACAATACATGGCAATGCTGATTCAGGATCAATTGATGGTAATGGTGGAAACATTGATTATGATAATCATACAGTAACGCCTTCAAAAACTACTACACCAACATTAGAATCATCCAGTCATGGTGACAACAACTCAGGAGTAGTAGGAAGAGGATCTACAGTTCACACTCAACTTCAGACTGAACAAGGGGAAACATCAAGATCATATCTGCCTCGTCAAAGAGTTTGGAACAGAGACCATCCCTTTGAGTTGATCATTGGTGATCCTGACACAGGAGTAAGAACTAGACATGCCACTCAGAATGAATGTCACTTTTTAGGGTTTCTTTCAGAAATGGAACCTAAGAAAGTGGATGAGGCATTGGAGGATCTAGATTGAGTTATTTTTATGCAAGAAGAACTCAATCCGTTTGAGAGGCAGAAGGTATAGAAGCTGGTACCCCGTCCAAAGAACAAGTCAGTGATAGGCACTAAATGGGTATTAAGGAACAAGCTAGATGAAGATGGAATTGTAACGAGAAACAAGGCCATACTGGTAGCTAAAGGTTACTCTCAAGAAGAGGGTATAGATTATGATGAAACCTATGCATCAGTGGCTAGACTTGAGGCAATCAGGATGTTTCTGGCATTCGCAGCACATTCAAAATTCAAATTTTATCAAATGGATGTGAAGAGTGCATTCCTGAATGGGGATCTAGAAGAAGAAGTATATGTAGAACAACCCCCAGGTTTTGAAGATACAAATATGGCTTATTTTGTATACTTCCTATTAAAAGCTCTCTATGGTCTTAAGCAAGCACCAAGGACATGGTATGACACTCTTTCTGAGTTTTTACTTGAAAATGGTTTTACTAGAGGTGTCATAGATAAAACTCTGTTTCATAAAATGCATAAATCTGATATGATATTAGTTCAAGTATATGTTGACGATATTATATTTGGTTCTACTATTGATGATCTTTGCAAGAGATTCTCTAAGCTAATGCAGAGTAAGTACGAGATGAACATGATGGGAAAGTTGAACTATTTTCTTGGATTACAAGCGAGTCAAAGGAAAGATGGCATATTCATTTGTCAATCTAAGTATATCAGAGAACTTCTCAAGAAGTATAATCTGGAAGACTCAACTTCAGCAAAGACTCCCATGCCAACAGCCTCCAAGCTTGATCAGGACAAAACTGGTAAAAAAGTTGACATCACAAGCTACAGAGGTATGATAGGCTCATTACTTTATCTCATAGCACTAGATTTCAAGCTAAACCAAAAGAGTCTCATCTTATAGTTGTTAAAAGGATATTTAGGTACCTTAAGGGAACTCCAAATCTTGGAATTTGGTACCCTAAAGGTACAGGTTTTGACCTAGTTGGCTATACAGATTCAGATTTTGCATGTTGTAAGATTGACCAGAAAAATACATCAGGAAGCTGTCAGTTTCTTGGGAGAATATTGATATCCTGCCATAGCAAGAAGCAGCACTCAATATCCATATCAACTGCTGAAGCTGAATACATAGCTGCTGGAAGCTGTTGTGCTCAAATCTTGTGGATGAGGAACCAACTCCGGGATTATGGTCTGTTGGTATCAAAGATCCCAATATTCTGTGACAATATAAGTGCAATAGCAATCTCAAACAACCCATTTCAGCACTCTAGAACAAAGCACATTAATATCAAGTATCACTTTATCAGAGAGCATGTCACAAATGGCACTGTGGAGTTACATTTTGTACCCACAGAGGATCAAATTGTAGACATCTTCACAAAACCACTTGATGAAAACACTTTCTCTAAGTTGGTTAGTGAGCCTGGGATGTTAAATCTTTCTAATTAATTTTAGAAGTCAGAAACTGCAATTTGTCTTGATTAAATTCACTTGTTATTTAATTTCAATATTTTAAGGACATCTGAATTTACATGCCATTAATTATTTCTTGTAATTCAATCATCTATGTGCTTGTATCCAATATATATATGTTTTAGCACATTCATATTGATAAAGCTATGTAATTTAATTTCAGTGGACTTTAAATAATTAATATTTAAAGGGGTTCATTGAAATTAATATTAAAAGCTGCATCATAATTATTTTTCACAAAAATATAGTGTTATCAATTTAATGATAATATTTGTATAAGTAGTGAAAAATAATTATTATTTATTAATTTTAGCATCTTTTAAATTCACAGTTAATTAAAAGAAAATGTTAAAATTATGAAATTAGTAGCACAAAATTATATTCTGTTAATAGTGTAATTTTATGAAATAAATGGTTAAGTGCATGCTGTGGTCGCCAGAGGGAACTGAGATATCTGTAAAGGGCATACTATGGCTCCTTAGTCGTCACAGAGGGCTGATCGCCATAGGAGCTCAGCAGGGGTCCTTGGTCGCCACAGAGAAAACACTTAGAATTTTTTAAGTGACTTCTCTGTAGTCGCCATAGGAGTGGACTCCCTGGTCGCCATATAATGTCCATAACCTCTCAGTCGCCACATAGCACTTGTCATTTCAATTTGATTTCTGTGAAGTAAATATACATACAACCGATTGATTTTCAGTTATATACACACAACTCAAATCGCAGGAGAGGAAGAAAATTTCATTTTGATCAAATCACTAATAAAACTCTGCCAAATTTTGTAATATCCTGAAGTTTTTGAAAGCCCAGATCACAAGGATTTGATTGATACCAAAATCAACAACTTTAACCGAGTATTTATGGAGATCGAATTACTTAGTTTTTTTAAGGCTTTGTTTGGAAAAATTGTTAATTGGTTTAATTTTAATTTATTTTTTTGTCTGGTTTGGTTAATACTTCTATAAAAAGTGTGTTCAAATATTTTGGTCAATTTAATTTATTTTATAATTCGAAGGGCACAAAGTTATTTGTTTTAAATCCAAATTTTATTCTCATTTTTAATTAAATGGCGAATAATATTCAGATTCCAAAAACAATTTTTTTTTAATTATTGAACGTGATCCAGTTATAATGGTACATTTTGAGACATGTATCTATTTTCTAAATGAAAAATCCATTGTGCGCTTCGCATTATCTATTATGTGAAATTGAATGTTGAGCTTCTTAGGCATGTGCATAGAACAGCTACAAACTCCTTTGATGATGAACCACTGGCTTTTTCCTTTGTTATTGGTGATGATACCATCAGAATCACCAGAAGATGATTTAAATGAACATCTTCAGATACCTCGTGATAATTTTGATGCCATTCCAGAAGACTGGGAATTACTCAGCTTCTTCAGAGGAATAAGAAGCACATTGACAGGGAATGATGATTTTCCTAAACACTTCAACAAAATTCATCTTCCAAAAGAATGGAATCTATTTTTCAACATATTATCTTACTGCCCGGCTCCCAAGACTGGTGGGTTCCATGGACTGACTAATTTTAATCAAATTGTTGGGGTTGCTGTCACAAATAATCTCCGCGTCAACTTTGGGCGTTTATTCATGAAACTTATTTTGGAGAACCAATCTCAGCATCAAAACTTTATCTTATACACAAGGTTTATTCAGATTATGCTCAATGGAAAACTGTCATAAGCACAAAAGGCATCAACTCACAGTGATATCTTGGAAGATTCTCCTATCTTGTCCCCGTTGATAGTGACTAAATTGCACAGGAAAGGAAACTATCCAAATACAAATGCTGCTTTCCTAACAGAGCACATGAGAGATATCTTTGCTACCATCAATGCTCAATATGAATATGAAGACGATAAAGGTGAACCTCAAGCTGATGATGCACCACAGGAAAACATTGCTCATGCACTTGAAGAGAATGTGAATGAAGAAGTGGATCAACCTGAGCCTGAACATGGTGATCAAGCAGAGGATGAAGTTGAACCAGAACAAGAAGCTGAACCTGAAAATTCTCCACAACCTCAATCTGAAGCTGCTAGACAACCTCCTCAAGCTGTTGAGTCTACTCACTCTAATACATCTATCTACATACCAGCTTTCTCAGGTATGGGTACATTTTCTATGAGTAATACTTATGAAGCATGCTCTGATTTCATTAGTATAGATCAATTACATCTCGACTCACATCACACACAACTACTTATTGAACAAGTAGATAGGAGAGAGAGTGAATTTGGCA
The DNA here is from genome assembly GCF_009905375.1 of Apium graveolens. Classification (NCBI taxonomy): domain Eukaryota; kingdom Viridiplantae; phylum Streptophyta; class Magnoliopsida; order Apiales; family Apiaceae; genus Apium; species Apium graveolens. The sequence continues at coordinate 230,092,589 of NC_133652.1, forward strand.
TACCACAAATTCATAACCACCCTCTATAGCCCAATTAAACACCTTCAACTCTCTTAGCCCAAACCCTGAAGTATAAGGACCCTTACATATAGAGGGAGAAACTGCACTAGATGCAACAAATAAGGAAGGTACTTTGAGAGAACCCACAACTCTATCTCCATTAAAGCAAAGATGTAAATTTCCTGAGACAACTGTAAACCTCCAGGTATCTTCTCAGAAGGATACTCTGGCTAAAAAGGCAACTAAACAGTTACTAGATCTATCTTCTCAACAAGGTAGATCTATTGAAATTCGCCTGTTGGCCAAGGCATCCTTTATGAGTCAAACACACACAATCCGATATCCAAGCTCTTGAAGCATTAAATAAGTCGATTAGAAGAGAACTCTTTGGTGAGGAAGTATTGACGAAAACAGGGCATTCAACCATTTTACGGTTAGAATATCCTGTTCAAGGTCCTTTAATGGATCAACTGCCTTCACAGGTATTAGGAGAGAGTGCTGTAATTGCTGCCAAACCTAGCACAACACTTACCTCCCCAAGATTAATAAACCTGGATGCATCTGCGGATAGTGGATCCGACGTAGGCACGGATTGACAACCCATTGTTGATGAACTAGATTTAACTAGTGAGCCTCAGGGGAATGTATCTTCACAGATATAAGGGGAAGCTGGGGATCAGAACTAGATCTAACTCTGGATGAGTCATCTCCTGATGAAAGGCAACTTGTCTTAGACAAGGATTGGGAATTACGAACTCCCATTGCACCACTGCTGACCTCCTTAAGGATGGCTCCAGTGTCTTCTGCAGGTACACTTGGAAGTCGGAGCTTTGAGTGGAGTGAACATGTGAGAACGAGTGACACACTTGACTCTAAACCGAGTGATAGAGTGTTGAGCGATACACTGTGAGAAGCCTGTAAGACACCTACCATCCAAACTACACCTATAGATCTCTCAAACTATGACACCAAATCCTATCTTAAAGAGCAGCTAGCTTTCAAAGATAGCTATCTTAAAGAACAACTTGCTCTTAAAGATCAACATTTATAGACAGAACTATCTCTCAAGGATCATCAGATCTCCAGTCTTTCTGATCAACTTGAACATCAACAAGCAGCATTCACTAGTTTACGGGAATTCATTGAGCGATCTCTCTCTCATACAGGAAAAGGAAAAGCAATTGCCAACACTGAGCCAAAGCTCTCAGGTAGCAAGCAAGCACCAATCCCGGTCTTATCTGAAGCAGCTCTTGCCAGTACTGGGCCAATGACCTCAGTTAGCAAGCAACTGCCTATTTCTCTTGAGATCCCTGTCTCAACCTTACATGCTCAATCAACACCAGCTCTGAAGGATAACCCAACTGAGGGGGAGAAAAGGGTAGTAGAACAAGAAAAAGTAGACACTGTTGTTAATCTACTTCAAGATGCCTTTCAGACTACTGGTACTTATGATGAATTTAGAGATGAAATGAAGGAAGAACTAGAAGAGAGGATTGATGAAAAGGTGCTCCTCAAGGAAAGATTCTCTAAGGAAAGTGCAACATCTCAGGGAGAGAAATCATGACATCTGAGGCAAATTATTACAACTCAGAGAAATCTGTTGTCTCAGATATATGCTCCAAGACCCTTATTCTCTGAAGAGGATCCAGAAGAAGGTGAAATAGATGAAAGTGATGTTGCGATGGGGTGTGAGCCAAGATTTGAAGAAGTGGCTACGGAAGAGAGAAACATCATTTCTAAGGATGAAGAGTTTGAAGATGAAGATGATTTCTCAGACGACTGTCTATTCTATGGACTTCCAGAGAAAATCAATCGCTCTTATATAGAGATTCAAGAAGAAATGGAAAGATCAAGAATTCAATGAGCTATTCAAAGAAGGGAGAACAGAGAAGTGAGAGAAATATATCTTCGAGCTAACATGAAAGGAAGCAAATGGGAAGAAATAAAGAAGAAAATGGACATACCAGAAACATATCACTACTCAGACCCTGGTAACTCTAATCTGTTAAGTACTGTGGAGCATTACAGGAAGGAACATGAAAAAATCCATTAGTTCTATGATCATTAAACAAAATCATTACTGGAACTACTATGAACATTCTGAAGAATGGAAGATCACTATCAATCACAGAGATGGTCTATAGATGAAGATGTCTACCAGTGTATTGAAGAAGTTGAAAATTGTTGAACTGTTCATCGTAGCCTAAAAAATCCCATTGTTGAAATCGAATGAGAATGAATATTTCAGAGATAAACGTTGGAGAATGATGATGAATGTATCCCCTCAGGCCTTTATTTATCCATTCATGATCAAAGTAATTGCGGATGGCAGGATGCAAAATATCACTATGTCTGACCAATATCTGAGATCCATTCGATATCTATAACTCACTTTTCTTGAAAGTCAACTCAGGAGCAAAAGAGCAAAACTGGAGGCACCGAGAATTAAAAGATCAGAAGCAGACCTTAAAGCTGCTGAAGTTCTATATGCTTACAGACTCAATAAAAAAATGATCAGGGATACATAGAAGGATATGAAAAAAGTTGGAAGAGCATATTATGATATAATGTTAATTAATGGAGAGCCAGAAATGAATCTTCTAAAAGATAGTGAACCTATCATCAACATTAACAGTGAAGGGGAACTAGTCTTTCATATTAATCAAGCAAAGATTAAGTTCAATTATTTTAGAACAAGCGCATCAGAATCAATTTATCAAGCTTTAATGGACGTCAAGCTTTCCACATGTAAGGAAGATAAAATTGCATTGATCCCAATCATAAGGATACTTGATGAAGTACTGGAAGAAGAATCAATCAATGACACCAAGAGAGTACGAGGACATCCTAAAAGGATAGCAGTCTTCATAATGTCCAGAAAATCATCACTATTGTTTGATCTTGTTCCTAAATGCACCAAAGTCAAATATCTTGAGATAATGCTTCATGAGCTAAATAATCCACCTCTAATCAATGCACTTGAGATAGAAGCTCATGATTGTGTGAAAGCTAAATTGAATGAGCTGAAAGAGTGTCCTCCAAAACCTTCAGATCCTAAGAAGAAAGTCACTAAGAGAAAATCTGATCAAACTCAAGAAGGGGAAGGAAGCAGGAAGCAAAAGAGAACAAAGACAAAGAAGACATAAAATATATGTTCAGGCTAGAGTAACACTTCTTTGTAATTTATATCTTAAGAAATCTGGAATTGAATATGTAATCTAGAATGTATTTAATATCTTTATCTATTTTGAGATTGTACTTTTTCTTTTTATCAGTTGAGTTATCCTTAGGGATTTGCTTGTCGAACTCTAACAATCAAATTGGGGGAGATTGTAAAGCATAATGTAATATAACATGTAATCGAGGATTTAAAACTCAACACGAAAATAGAAATAGATAAACAATATTAAACTGTGAAGCACAGGAACCCTACAGATGAAGACATGATAAACACAAAGAACCAAATGATGTGATTGACTCTTTAAGTCCTCTAACAAATCATGAGAAGAAGTTCATTATCATGTTCAAGCAGCCATGAAGAATAAGACAACAAGGGACTTTAAGTATCAGTTTCATGAATTGATTTCAAGTGTTATAGATCAAGAGTTCAGTGAAAGAAGCAATGGATAAACACCAATCTGTATCAGCTCAGAAATACAAGACAAATTGAATTAGGATTCTGTCAATGCTAGTTGTTTGTGAACCAAACCAGTGCACCAAACATCAGTATTCAAGAAAGAATTTTGATTCAGTTATAGAAGTAAATGTTGATACATTGAATAATGGTTTGACAAGAGCAATAATATTCTAAGTTATGACAGTCTTCTCTCAGGTCGCCATAGAAGTGTATAATACTATAGGACACTCTATGGTCACCATAGAACTGGTCGCTATACAGAATTTCTCTAAGGCACCAGTGGTCACCATAGATTGTAGTCACCACAGAAGAAACCTCTGTCACTACCTGGTCGCCATAGAGCCTTAGCAGACACACAGAACTTCAAGTGGATCACTTGGTCGCCAAAGAAGTTCCCTTGGTCACCATTGAATTCATTTGGTCGCCATAGAACTCATTTGGTCGCCATAGAAGTTCACTGGTCGCCATAGAGCTCTACAGAGACACTGGTCGCCACAGAAGCTTGCCCTGGTCGCCATAGAAGAGTTGTATTCATTGATTTTAATTGCAACAAAGTTAAATGGAATATGTGGACACAAACATGCCACCTGTCCATTGAATTTGGAAGTCTACAACAGAAGCTGAATGAATGTAATTCATTATCAGTCATCTTCTTCAGCAACACAATTCAGTTTATGAGAGCCCCATTAAAGCCCCTAATTTATTAAGCTTGTAAACATATTGTTATGCTGCTGAATTTATTGTAGCTAATCAATTTATTGATTAGATTGTAGCAACCTCAAGGATTTTATTAATAAAACACTATCTTCCTCGAATTGTTTTGTGTCTTATTTGATTCCATACTTTTAATGAAGAACTTGTAAATGAATCGAAAAGATTGTAGGTATCGTATTTAACCCCTCTTCTATGATACTTTGGGACTAACATGTATCTCTTCTTGCCTCCCGAATTATTGGTTGTCAATGGGGGCTTTCAACTATGAATTTAGTCAAATCTTGAACCTTAAACATGATACATATTTATACTAAATTTATCAGGCTCACTTGTCCACTTAAACAACCTTCCACTAGCCTCAAGGCTGTGCGTTGTGCCCCCCGGGGTTAGTTTTTAATCTTGCACACTTGGAAATATAGTTTAATTTCCTCGCACCGTGGTTATGACTAATGCGAACTTCTCAATACTGGAGTTATTCACACAAATCTTCACTATCTTGGTAGGTGGGTTTCTGAACCTCTATGTCCTTTCTCATTGGGATAAATCTCAATTACACAATTGAGTTTTCCATGGATTCAATACTTCTTCAGGTGTTCCGGTCATCTGCTTCTTTATTTCCTCAAAGATTACCTATCTTTTATCAGTCCATAAAAAGTCCCTTACTTTCTTCAATGTCGTGAAGAAGGGAAAACACTTATCACTGGATTCGGAGATAACCTCTTCTAAATTGCACTTTTTAGTTTCTCTATATTCCTAATGGAAGATGAAGGTTCCATAACCAGGATCACTTGAATCTTATCAACATTGGCCCTTGATTCCCTACTCAGAGACGTGGCCCAAAAAATTTCAGTTCCCACCTCAAAGGAACACCTTGTAGGATTTAACATCATCTTGTGGCGCTTGGCACTTCAAATGCTTTTCGGAGGTATTTCATGTATTCTTCCTTGTCCAGGCTTTTAATTTTATTATATCATAGACTCTCATGGTCTTTCAATAGAGATGCTCAAAAGTTTTTTACTTTCTAACCTTTGGTAGGTGGCATCTGCTTTCTCAAAATAAAAGCAACAAAACGATACATAATATTAAAAAGTTAGTAGGAGTGGTACCTTAGGAATATCGTCCTTATAATTAGCTTATTGTTTTATGGTTTCTCACCTGCCAATGGAAAAAATTCTTCTTCATTTTCCTCACCGTACTCCGATTACCATCAATATCGAGTTTGTATATAACCAACTCAAGATCAAATACAGGCTTATCATCTAATTTGGTTTTTCAGGTGATAAATGGATAAGAATCAGATTCGCTGTTGGATTTCCTCATTGCTCATCCGTCTTTCAGAATTCCATATCTTCTATTTGGAGGACCCGCCCCTCGATTTCATCGGGCCTTTAATCTTGGAAATATATCATAAAATTAAAGTTAGGAATCAGCGATTCCCATCTGCCAAGAATCTTTCAGAATTTCATATCATAGTGTGATGATCATCAGGTCTTCATAGAGGAATTTCAACCCGTTCGAATCAGAATCATCAAAATTAGTAGCAATATCCACTATCTCTCCTTATGGTGTACTACCTTTTGGGTACAAGCATTCATTTAGATTCTTGAAGTCTCAGCGGTCGTAAGTCTTCTAAAGATCATATTGATAACCATCCCTCGGGGCTGCGTGTTTTCCTTGAATATCTTGATCTCCCCTCTAATTCTTCATAACCTATCATTCCATTACTTCCTTCACTATCTTGGTGAACCTGTTCGGTATTTCTCTCTGGATTAGGAACTCAATTTTATTTCTTAGCTGACGACAATCATTGATGTCCTCTTCGTGAAATCTTGAACACAAATTCTTGTTCCTCCTTTGAGGGTTGACGCGCAGTGGCTTTAGCCATCGACAATATTCATCTTTTCATGTTTATCAATATTCATCTTCTTAGAGCATTAAAACGTGCATACTTGGTGAACTTCGGTTCTCTGTTGATCTTTCTCGAGGGAAAGTCTCCATCGGGGATACTTATCCTTCGCATCACACTTTTGATCCGCCTTTTTCTTCTAGTTGTAATCTTCATCACCTCCTATTAGGTGTCATATTCTTCTTCATATTGTTTCTTTTTGTCTTCCCACTGTTATAACTTGTGTATGCTTTTCATATTAGTTAGGATCCTTGTTGGACTATCATTGACATCCTATCATTCAAGTATATGGTGATCAATTTTTTTTTTGAATCCATCTAGGTTATACAAGGATTCTTTTTATCCTTATTTTATATTCTTGGGGGATGCAAAATAACACATGAACTTTTGATCCATTGTTGAGTCATGCCCCCCGTGGTTTAAAAAAACATCATGCACTTTATAAAAATCGTGCATGGGCTATTATAGTAGAGATTTTGAAAAATTTCTTATGTGATTATCCAGATTACTGAATCCATCATATGCCCATATTGGGGTACCTTCAGCTTCCTTGAAATATAGGTATTCGTAGTTTTTCTCATAGAGGGATACATTGGATCATTCATACCTTCAAGGGGCATTAAATCTTTGGGATCAATCCTTGGAATTTCCATTTTCGTTATTCATGGAAGTCCGTTTGAACCAACTATATCAGGAAATCGGCCCTCAGGGCTAAAGGATTTCCAAATTTTGCAAGTAGTCGAGTTTGTTGTTCCCTTTTCAGGTTTTTTCCTCTATTAAATCATGAGTTTGATGAGACAAAAATTCTCTTTCAGTCCTTGAGGCCCCTCCTTCAGTCGGTCACTTCCTGGACATCACTTTCTTGGAGTGGCATCCTTATCACTTCAGATTTCAACATCCTCCATATAGGGACTTAAATAATCACAAATTTAGCCATTGACGGGTTTCAGTCCTTGAATATAAGGGGGTGTATAGCCTTTGCACGGTTGATGTTGAATTCTGCTTCCTTGGTTATAATCTTTAAATCCATATCCTGGATTATCCATGGTTCGGGAAATGAGAATATTAGTAGAGCTAAGGTCTTAAATACAATCTGAAATTGGGGATTTGACCTTAAACTTGAGGTTAAGATCGGGTTTTTGCCTAATGCATCTCCAAACTTGTTAAATATTGTTGATGTGCTCTTTATGAGCTCGAATTCTTTTTCGTAATGATTTGAAAAATTATCCCTTCGTGCCCTCTGGACTAAAAATGTATTCTGACAACAAACTCTTTTCTTGGTCATCTCCTTCTTGTCTCAGTTTCCTTACCAGATGGACAACCACTGTCCTAGGTATAGGGAAAAAATAAATCTCAGACTCTTTTACGAATAGGGCTTAGCCCTTGCAAATACCAGAATTCGTACTCCTAATGCGGTTGACGCTGAAGTTTACTCCAATCAGGTGGGTTAACGTTCCTCCTAGATGAAACATAATTGTTAATATCTAAAATACAATTGGGGATTCATCCCTTGGTTTTCCACTCCTTGAGGTTGGGTATCGGTTCCTTGAATCAGCGTCCGGGTCACAAAGAATCCTATAATTACGGGACCAACTTCTTGATTTTGTGATTGAAAGTTGTGGTTGGTAGATCTTGATCAATTTATGATTCTAGATCTTTTTGGGGTTTCCATATGTGTGCTTCATGAGCACGGATCCTCTTTGTTGTGGAATAAAAACCAGAGCGCGTTAATAATCAATGCTAGAGTTTGTGAGCTTCGAGCTTTTATAACTGCTCTCGCGTTCGGGACTATCGGTCCTTACAAGATGCCTACTTACCTCTTTGTAGTAGAGAATCAAGCCAAAAATGTAGTTCTAGGTTGAGGGGTAGAGCTCTTTATATACAGGTGAGTCTAGGGTTAGACTTGTGTTAGGAGACTTGATGGACAAGTCTCCAACTTAGATAGCGATTAAGAGTCCTTTAAGGGAAGAAACTCTAGAACCTTCTGTGTAGGACTTTGAGTCCATTTAGGATACATGTCTCTACTCTTCCAGCCGTATTGGGCCTAGTCCGTGAACAACTTGTGTTCGTGGAACTTGACGACCTCTGCTGGTGGGTTCTGTCTATATGGGCCGTCTTGAGTGTTCTACAAGCTCGGACTAGACAGGTCTGTACTGGACTTCAGACAAGAGGTCCAAATATAATTAATGTGACATTTAATATGTCTTTAGGAAGTATTTTCTATCCATATCATTTGTCCCCCAACTTCCAGGAATACCGCTCAAGTTTTCGTGGAAGTTAGAATGGTTTTTTCGCGACTTGGGGTACTTTTGGCCCTTCTCGGGTATCGGCCCTTTATGGGTGTCGAACCTTCATGTATATCGATGTTTTATCGTAAAGTGTGGAGCGACCTACACATTTACAATGACTTATATGGTGGGAGTATACATACTAATCAGTCCTAATCGGGGGTAAAAAGAGAGCATTTATCACCCCTTAACCTTCTTCCAGGTTAATTATAGGGTGGAAGCTGCTAACAGGCTCTATTAGGGGTTAAGTTCTCTGTACAAGCTGCTAACTAGGCCTAAAGAGCCTAATTTTGAGCTAGAATGCACTAATTGGCCTTAATTGAGGCTAATTTGCCCTAATCAGAGCTAATTTGTCTTAATCAGGACTAATCAGCATGCATACAATACTAATTATCCCTAATTCACACTAATCATGTGAGTAAATAGGTTAAAACCATAATCGGAGCTAATTTCATCACACAAGTCAATAATTTCCCCCGATTTAGGTTAATTACGCGTAATATATACTAATCGGGGCTAATTTCACTGATCGACCCTAATCGTGGCTTAATTTCAAAATCCTGAAAATATAAAAAATTTTGAATTTTTTCCAATTTTCCCATTTTTGCAAAAAAAATTGAAAATTTTCGCAGGGGGGTCGCCAGGGCTCTGCAGGACCTCCTGTTGCAGGAGGTCCTGCTCGGCCACATGGCCTTTTTTGTGGCCTGCTCGACCTCATGTGGTCGGCCACCTCCTGGTCGGCCAGGTGCAGGTCCTCCTGTCCCTTGCTGGCCAGGGGTGTTTCCTCCATTTTTTTGTAGAACCTTCTACTCAGACTCAAGCCCTTTATGCACTTGGCTAGGATCTTCTTACTATTGATTATCCATCAAATTAATCTCATGGTTGCCCTTGTGTTCTTTGTGGGTCTGCTACATTTGTTTCAGTGAATGTTCCGTACTCATTCTATCGAACGTTCTGTAGTCGTTCTACTAAACGTTCTGTGCTCTATTGAACTTGTTTTATAGGAAGTCTTATACTTCATTGATCTTATCCAAACTTGCTTTGTAGGATGTTGTGTACTCCAACGAGCTCGTTCTCACAGACGTTCTAGTCTTCACGAAACTTAGTTCTGCTGAGAGTTATCCTTTCCAAGAAATTCCCAAGAGACTTCAAAGGAAGGTCTTTGGAACAACTTCTGAAGGCCTTAAGGCTCTCCTACAGGAGCTCCTGGTCAGCCTCAAGGCTTCAATTGTAGCCTGATTGGCCATGCTTACTCTTAGCATACCTTGGGGCCACTCTCAGGGTGGTCTGGTCGGTCGGGAGAAAAAGTTTTATGAATTTGTTACGGTAAATGCTTTACTCTTTACGAAACTTGTTTCCTTGAACCTCCTGGTCTTCACAGAACTTGTTCTCGATGATATTCTGATCTTAATAGAATTCATTCTCGTGGACTTTCTGGTCTTCACGAAACTTTTTTCCTTTGGAGGTCAACCCCTTCTTATGAATTCACATTAAATTTCTCAAGAGAGCCACCATAACAACTTTGGAAGACCTCAAGGCTCTCCTACAGAGCTCCTAGTCGGCCATAAGGCTTTCTTTTATTGGCTGGTCAGCCAGGGCTGGTCTCAATGGACCTTAATGCCCTCCGGGCTCTCCTACAGAGGCTCCTGGTCGTCCATAAGGCCTCAATTTATTGGCCGATCAACCAGGGATGGTCTTAATGGACCTTGGGGCCCTTCAGGCTCTCCTACAGAGGCTCCTGGTCGGCCATAAGGCCTCCTTTTATTGGTTGGTCAGCTAGAGTTGGTCTCAATGGACCTTGGGGCCCTCCGGGTTCTCCTACAGAGACTTCTGGTCGGCCATAAGGTCTCAATTTGTTGGCTGGTCAGCATGGCTGGTCTTAATGGACTTTGGGGCCCTTCGGGCTCTCCTATAGAGGCTCCTGGTCGGCCATAAGGCCTCAATTTGTTAGCTGGTCGGCCAGGGCTGGTCTTAATGGACCTTGGGGCCCTCCGGGCTCTCCTACAGAGGCTGTTGGTCGGCCATAAGGCCTCAATTTGTTGGCTGGTCGGCCAAGGCTACTCTTAATAGGCCTCAGGAGTATCCTGCAGGGTAGTCTGATCCGTTATGAGGAGAACATTTATTCTCGTACTCGTGAGTAACCTGACCTTCACGATACTTGTTCAGCTAAAAATCTAATCTCGTTCTAATCTTTATAAACTTTGCTAATCATGATGATTAATGTAATCAACCCTTAACTAAGACTAATGATTTATACTTAGTCCCGGACATGCTTTTTTTGGAGGACTGATATGATAAGCGGTGTCTTGCATCACTTTCTTCTTTTATTATGTTGTCCTTTCCTATTTTTCAATCATTTTTCCCCACCATTTTTGGTGTTTTTTCGAGGGGTACCTGCTAGCGCGAACCAGGCAGAGTTACGACTTGTTGTAGCAGGTAGATCTTTTCCTATAAAAGAAGATGAGAAGTGTTCATTTTCATTCACATTCTCATTTCTCAAATTCTTAAACTTTTCACAAGCTGTCAATCCTCCTCAAGCTTTTCAAAGATGTCTCAAGGTCAAGGTTCTAGCAAGTTCTCTTTCTCCCAGAAGGAAGCTATGCAAAAGAGGGCTACTCTTCTCTCTCTGCAAGGTTTATATCTCGTTTTTTCCTTTCTCAATTAACCGTTATTCTAACAGTCTGAAGAGCATGATGGATGAGAGGGAAAACGAGTACCCAAGTATTGTCCATTTTGATGCATTCCACCACCAGAGTATGCTCTGTGAAAAGGATGTCAAAGAGATTCAGTCAACTTACTCTTGGCTAGATTGTTTGGAGATTTGGAAGGCTAAGCCTAGTGAAAGGGCTTGCAATCTCAGCCCCCAGAGACTATTTGTGTACCAGGCAGCTCTGAAGTCTAGGCTAAGATTTTCCATGCACCCCTTCATTCCGAGGTTTCCGGCCGAGCTCAAGATTCATCTATGTCACCTTTACCCCCAACAGGTGGGCTTTTATCATTCTCTTCATACTGAGGTGCCATGACTTGGGTATCCCCTTGAGTGTAATAATGTTTCGAAGCATCTTCATGATGAAAGCTTCTCCTCTGAGCATACCTGGTTGGGTCGTGTTACAATATAGAGCCCATGTTCCTAATATAGTGAACACAAGTTCACTTCATGACCCAAACCATAAATAAAATAAGAAGTTTGTGGTCTTAGAATGAAAGGGTGGAGACTTGATTATCTCCATTACCCGATAAAAGGATCTCAACAGTCCAGTTGAAATTTCTCATTACATCCTTAACCTTTCGATGTTGAGCTTCATGCCCGTGACCTTCTTATTGATAATAACGGGAGAACCCGCTATTGGGAGTTCGTAACAGAAACCAAGCTCGTCGAGGCTAGCATTAGCAGCCTCTTTATAGAGGTATTTATTTTTATTTTACTTTACCTTTGTACAACTTTATTCTTATATCTGCCTTCGTTTATCTCGTTTCAGCTACTGAGGCTCTTGACGTCAAGGTCAAAAAGAGCAATGTGATTACGGGAAGGATAGATCGGGACGCAACCAAGCAGGCCAACCGAGTCCCTAAAATTCCCGCTTTCCTTGAAATGTCTGAATCTGGCCAAAAGAGGACCAAAGACTTTGATGGGAGTGTAAGGAACCCTTGGGAACGTTCTTGGAGCATCTCCAATAATGACTCAGTGTTCGGCAGTCTAGAACTAGCCCTCGAGTGGTTGAGGAACTGTGTTACTCCTCCTGACCTTCTTCATTTCTCTTCTGGAGAAAAACTTCTCGAGGCCGAGATGATGGGGGCTCATGCCTTGTATTAGGTATACTTTAACTTATATAAACTTTTCGTTTAAGTGGACTTCTTTTAGAACCTGAAGAAATTTCATTGGAATCACCCTCACAGGGGGTCCTGGTCGGCCAAAAGGGCCTTGTTTCATGCTGATCGGCCGAGGCTGGTCGGCTTAGGCCTTATATTTAGGGATTCATGCCTTCAGACTTTTTATAACTCCTTTTAATGTTCTCGTTGTCAGGCCAATGCTTACTTCGCTATGACCTCCACTCAGAGCATAAAGATTATGAGTGACTATGCAGCGCTGCCGACCTGAGATAACAAATTAAAGATCTCCTCGGGGGAGTGGGAGTTCAAAGCACATGAAACAGAGGGTAAGATTGCATCCTTGGAGAGGAAGTGCGCTAAGGTCGTGGAGAAAAGGAAGAAGAAATGGAGAGACCTCGTAGACTCGTATCATAGATCCTCGTCATTCACTAAGATGATGGATGAGCATTATGATGAGATGCGCCCTGTTAACCTTGCCATAGGCCGGAAGAGGGAAGTGAATGATGCTTATGGCATGTACCAGGACGTCGTCAACCCGAGTCTCCTATCTTGCCGATCACTACCTGTTATGTACCCTTCTGGGTCCATGCCCGAGACCCCCATATGCGGTCTCAGTCTAGTTCCGGTCGTGGGGGTTCTAGTTCTAAGGGTAAGGCCCCAACATCGCTTTATGGGAAGATCAGGGAGCCGGTTGCAAGGAGCAGCAACTCCTCCCCCGAGGGAATGGTGAGGAAAAGGAGGGCTCTTCTGACGAGTGACTGATATGGCCTTGCATGGATTTGATTGCCATATGTGGCCTTGTTTTAGGAACTTGTTTATTCGAACTATATTATTTGTAACCTATTGATCCTTCGGGACTTAACTCGTGATCCTTCAGGACTTAACTTGTGATCCTTCGGGGTCTTTATTTATGTACTTCATTTGATTTCATTTCATACTTGTCTTTTATTTTCGGCATTTGGTCCTTCGGGACTTGCATTCTTTAGATGCTCGTACTTAAATAAATTGGTAGACAAGATGATAGAAATAAACTTGGATAAATGGATAATATCTCTGTGAAACGGGTTCAACCCTTACATAAGATGGTTTCATCGACCTTATTTATAAACTTAATACTAAGTACTAGGAACATGTCATAAATTTCCTAAACATAATAAAACTTCATGTTTGAAGCGTGCCAAGTACGGGGCACTTCGTCATCGTTCAGGATCTCCAACTTGTAGGATCCTCGTCCTAACATCTTTCTGACCATATAAGGCCCTTCCCAGTTAGGGGCGAGATTTCCTCTCTCCCCGACTCCCGATGCCTCAATCTTCCTTTGAACCAAATCTCCTTACTGAAAGAATCTTTCTTTAACCCTTCTATTGTAATAGAGGGAGGCTCTTCGTTGATGCTCTGCACTGCGAGCGTTGACTCATCTCTGACCTTGTCAATGAGATCGAGAGGGAGCCTCATGCCTTCTTCGTTGGTCTCTGGATCATAAGCTTCAATCCTAGGGGATCTATGAGTGATCTCGAGGGGCACTACAGCCTCGGCTCCGTAAGCCATCATTAACGGGGTAGCTTCAGTAGTCACTTTGCAGGTGGTACGATATGCCCATCATATAGGCAGAAACTCATCTGCCCAAGTGTTCCTTGAGCGTTCATGTAGCGCCCTCCAAACCCGGGTAAGAAGTTTGGGGTCCATGACACACACATATTTAAACCTGTTTATGAATATAATAATATATTGAATGACCCTACTTACCATATTCCACGGATCGATGTAGTTTAAAGTATGCCCACAAGCCACAACCTTATTTATTACAACGTTCCAAATCCAAGTTTATTTACCTTACAACAGAAGTAAACTTTATTACAAACTATCAACACAAACTAAACCAATACCATCTGCTAGCTTATCCTATCTCAACCTGGATACCTAGCTCACACAGTTGTCTGGGGATCCTCGCTACCGCCAGTTTCCTTTTTCATTGGAAAAGAATATAAAAAGATTTGCAAGAGTGAGCTAACTAGCTCAACAAGTCATAATGATAGTTTCTGAGATTAACAATGATCAACTGAAATGATATAAGGAATCAAGTTTACTGATAAACAATGATTAGAATTGGATATTCACTTTTATTTTAAAAACCAAGGTTAGGCTACTGATCAGTCACACACTAACCCCGAGCAAGGCTCCCGGATTTGCTCTATATACTGGATCTAAGGCACACATTGGCCTATTATGACCACGAATCTGGCCCGACCATGAATTTGGTCCATATTTAAAAACAATCCAATTCCACAATAAAAATATGATAAATAATGTAAATCAATAAGCTGAATTATAAACAACATTTATCTCGAAGTATAGGGTGATTCATAATACCATGAAGGTATAACAAGGAATTCAAAAAGATTGGCTTTCAATCAAGGAAATAATAAAAAAGCAGAAGACCCAAGTGTTTAAGAGTTACAAGAATTGGTCTTCTGTTATAAAATACATAAGGGTTGGTATATTAAGCAATCTCGTATCAAGAATCAGTATGTGGTAGATATGTATTTGTGGAGTAGTATCGTATAGGTGTGGTTCGTATTCAAGAATTCAACAATCAATGGTGTACAAGAAATCAGGCTTGCAGCTCAAGATCAATAAGAATCAGGGTTTAGGGTTAAGTACTTCAAAGTACTTGCAATATAGAACAAGAACCAATAGAAATACTTGCAATTATATTACAAGGAAGAGCAGAAACACTTGCCTTATTAATTCGCTTTCACTCTACTTGTACTTGTCAATTGGTTCCCACTCACTGACTACTTGCTTTCCCTTTCTACGTCTCGCTTCCTCTGTTAAAAATCACACATTTATATCAATACTACTTCTCATCTCATTTTATTAGTTATAAGTGTAATAACCCCAATTTTTGGAAATTTTTGAATCCCTTATGAATAGTGCTTTTGCAGATTATGCTGAATGAGAAAACTTTTTATGCCACACTATGTAGGGGTTCTGTTATGGATATTCTGAGATTTTATTAGTACTCTATATGGTATATAAGTGTATGTAAAGATCGTCAGAATCCAATTCCGAACACTTTGATTTTTCCCGGAAATCCACTAGATATGGAAAGAATTGAGTATAAGGTAACAGGATAAAAAGGATTTAAATTAAAAGATTATAAGAGAGGATCATAAAAGAAATATAATGTATTGAGAAAGGTTAAGGAAACCCAAGTAATAAGATCCCGGGTATGATCCCTCAAACGAGAAACGAAAATGAAAGTTAAGCGAACCATATAACAGATCAGCGGTCATTAGGCAAACAATTAGGAAGTTAATCAAGGAGGTTAGGGATGATGAGGTCATCCAACCAATAAGAAGAGGGCAAGTAAGGGATGATGACATCATAAGCATGACATAAGCATGACATAAGGGGAAGGAGATGTGGTTGATTTAAAACCACACAAAGTCAAGGTTAGAAAGGTAATTACCCAAAAACAAAACAAAAACAACCAACCAAAAAACAAATCAAAGCAAAAAACACAAAAATCTCTCTTTCTTCTAAGCTTGCTCTCGGCTTTTCTTCTTTTTCAAAGAAGAAATTTCCAAAATTCAAGATCCAAGACTTGTTAATTAGTGAGGTAATTATCTAAGGTTCCTTGTACATAGATATGGATGTCCTATAAGTTTAAGCTTCTAATTCCTTCACAATCTCTTCCAATAAATCATGGAAGAAGATGGTGAATAGTGTTTTTCAAGAACTAAAATTTTTGTTCTTGAAGTTTTGTTTAGTTTAAGCTTGGATAAGGACTTTAAGGGTGATTCCAAGCCATTCTCTTGATTCTCCACTCTCCAAGGAAGGTATAAACTCCAAACCCTAGCTTTAGTTTTGAGTAATTAGGAATGAATATGATTGATGTGATATATGTGAAGCATGATGCTTGTTTGTTTAAAGTTTGGTTGAGTTTGTAGAGATTAGTTGGTTTTGTGGTGTTTTTGGAGTTGTAAATCTTGATAATTAGTTAAAGAACTTAAGTAAAGCTTTTAGTTCATGTGGGAAATAAGTATAAATTGTTAATTTTGAGTTGTTGGGGCTGTTATGATGTAGTATGGATGGAGTTTTGATTTGGTTGTGATTGTGGATTGATTGGTGGTTGAATTGGAATGGTATAAAATTGGGAAATCGCGTAAACATAGCCGTCGTAATGCCCGATTTACCGTAGACTGCTTTTGTTCATGTGGGGAATAAGTATAAATTGTTAATGTTGAGTTGTTGGGGCTGTTATGATGTAGTATGGATGGAGTTTTGATTTGGTTGTGATTGTGGATTGATTGGTGGTTGAATTGGAATGGTATAAAATTGGGAAATCACGTAAACATAGCCGTCGTAATGCCCGATTTACCGTAGACTCTTTTTGTTCTTAACATAAGAACCCTTGAACTCACTGTTAAGTTTTTACCATTGCCATGTTTAGATAGTTCCTTTTACGAGCTTCGTTTTGATATGTAGTTCGTTTGATTCCGATGTACGGTTTAGGAGAAACGGCCATTTTAAGTAACGACGTTTCGCGAACGAACCATTACCCCTCGCCTTACTTTGAAACCTTGGTAAAGGACCTTAAATGACTAATTGGGGTAAGAAACATTTATGTAAGGTGTAATAGGCAGTTGGTAAGACATTTGCGAAAGAATCTCCTTAAAACTCGTAATGGTAAATTTATTAAAAATGGTGGAGCCACGGGTACTCGAGCGACTTCAGTGAATCGTTAAGTGCGAAAGCGAATATTAGGACTCTAAATGGTTAAAGTCTAGTTTCTTAAGCGACCGGGGTCTAATTCCGACTTATGTTGTTATTCATAGGTTATCGGACCCACTCTAAGCTTATGTCTATCCGGGAGCACTCAGGCAAGTTTTCTATCCGTTATACTATTGGTGTGATGTATACACTTGTATATGCATTATCTTGTGATAGATGCATGATGGTTAAATTAGCAAATTCTTGCGATATATTGTAGCATGTGATATGGTACGTATGCATGCCTATTTCGTATTCTTTCCATATATATCTGTTGGTTCAGTTGATAATACCTATGCTAGAGAATAGCGGTAATTTGCATATACCCTTAGTATAGGGACCCAAAGGTGAAAACATTTTCTAAAACCGGGAGTCGAGGATCCCGAGTAGATTTTATATATATATATTTATATATATATGGTTATAGTTTTCAAAACTATTAATCGAATAAGGTTTATTCGATAACTTTATATTATTTAATGAATATTATTTCGAATATTCCTTCGAGGGCTTATGACTCGGCTTATTTTATTTATTGAATATTATTTCGAATATTCCTTCGAGGGCTTATGACTCGGCTTATTTTATTTATTGAATATTATTTCGAATATTCATTCGAGGGCTTATGACTCAGCTTATTTATTTATTGAATATTATTTGAATATTCATTTGAGGATCTATGACTCCGATTATTTGCTGAGATATATTCTTTATTTTATTAAAGAATAAGGTGTTGATAATCAAACTTATCTTTGATGATTCAAATAAAGATAGTACTTTCGTATAAGTATATCTTTGGTTATTTAATACTCATTTCAAGTATAAGTTTTACAACATCTACTTCAATTATTTTTATAAAGATTATTCTTTATGGGAATATTATTTAAATAATAATATTCAGATATTTTCTAATATATTGGGACTGATTTATTTTGTTAAATCAGCATCACTCCAAACATTCTTAAAAATGTTTTGCGAGTCTTCAAAATGATTTTTAAAAGTTAGAGCGGATCCCAAAACTCATTTTTATATTTAAGATCCTCCTTTCGAAGGGGATTTAAATACTCGCTCAAAACCTGAGGGATCCGGCTCTGTGGTGTGTTTTATATTCGCAACAAGGTTGCTGTCTTGATAAAAGAATTTTGATTACTTACCCAACACTCGGGAAGTAAAATTCTTGGAACAAGTTAATCCATTAACAGGCATCGCCTGGGTAATATCGGTGAGTTTTCCTTTCCAACTAGATACGACTTCTTGGTGGAGCTGTATGAACAAGTTTCTACTTGGGGAAAGTGGGGACGAGCTTTACGTTTCAGAGTCATGGATTTCATCTAAACTAGGAGTGGCGTAAGTGGTCGAGTGGCGCCGGCCCAGCCTTATTATATTGGCCCAAATGGTCTGGAAGTTCCGCTAAGGCGGTCCATTCCTTAGGAGTTCAGTGTTCGGTTGACAAGTAAATCCGACAGGTTCTCCTCTACATGTAGAAAAAGGTGGGGTTGTACTACTACGAGTGATCATCGTAAGTGGTCTCCCTGGCACGGAAAACTCCCGTAATGAGTTCATCTTCCAATTGGATATTTCTGCAACACTACCCAGAGCACTTCGATTGAAAGGCTACGGTTGTGCGATTGTTGAGTGTTGGCAGGGTCAAGTTTTCAAAATGATGTGTGCATCAAATGAAGTATCTCATAACTTCATTTTATTTTGATGATATCTTAAAGATTGATTGTATACAAGTTTTGTCTTGTAGCTTAATCTATAGGATGAACTATTTATACATTGAACGGTGGTAGTTCAAGTAGTATTCGGAAAAGATATAAGTATATTGGAGTATCTTGTAACTTCATCTTTTAAACTTATATCTAGTAAATGATTATCTTGTGCATGTCAACGATTTTCAGAAAAACGTTGAGACAAGGTTAGATATATGAGATCACCTTGCAACGATATTTTTATACAGTTATAAACTGGAACTCTATGTATATTATACATGGCAGAGGATTTCAAAGATTTTGAAAAGTATATAAGTATATATACTGAATATTTTGCGACTTCGTCGCATTAAGAGGTCAAACTTGGTTCATTTCTTTTGACCAAGACTTTCATGAGTACTATGAGAAGGCTCATATATTGTTAATCATTATACATATTATTTTGGTGGGCTTACTGCTCACCCTTGCTTTCTTCTTTCATCACACAACAACAGATAGAAAAGATGAACAGGACCAAGCTCCCGATTCGTAAGCGATTAGGAAACGTTCCGCAGTTTTCTATAGGCGTTGATGTCGCTGTAGCTGAGGTAGGAACTACCAATAGGCCAGGCTTCAACTTTTGATGTACCAGATTTATGTATATTTATGAATTGTAATAATGGCAAGGAAAATGTAAATTTATTCTGAAACCCTTTTAAGGTGTAATGACAAATAATTGTGGAATAAAATGACTCGTGTTATTTTTGGATATTCATCTCTGAGACTATAACTTGTGGTGTGTGTGTTTATTGTGGGGTCACAGTACGGAGTAGTTGATTGTTTATTAAGATTGGGTGTTATTAAGGGAAATGGAACTCGTGACAACCCGGATCCCCGACCCCGGATTTGGGGGTGTTACAGAAATGGTATCAGAGCTAAGCGTTATAAACCTCATAGATGATATGACGTTAAAATAATAAGTTCACTAAGATAATAAGAACTCTTGCCAAGTTCATAGTCGGACTACCTAACGTAGTACTGACAGTTAAAACCCTTATGGGAACCCTTATAAATATCGTGGTAGAAGCGTAGTTCGTTATCGTATATGGTAGCGGAACTCCGAACCCTGAGGTTGAGGAGTAACAGCGCGATGATGTTTTATTACTAATTGGAGATCGGATTGTGGATCCGATAGAGCGTCCTAATGCAGGACCGGATGATGTTGATATTGAGGATGTTGTCCTAGAAGGGATTGTTGCTGAGGAGGATCCCGTGAAGGATCCTGACAAGAATGAATAAAGGACCACTGAGGAATCGATGACCATGGTTAGGGCAACTCCCAGAGGTAGGATTGGCCGGTCACTACCAGAGGTTCATTCAAGTTTGTAAAGATAGTAGCCCCTTTAACGCGGCTTACTCGTAAGACTGAGAAGTTCGAATGGACAGAGAAATGCGAGAACAACTTTTAAGAACCGAAGCAAAGGTTGGTGACGTTCCCTATGTTGGCGTTGCCGGATGGAAAAGGAGATTTTGTGAATTTTAGTGACGCTTCGCATAAGGAATTAGGGTGCTTCTTATACAGCACAACAAGGTGATCGTGTACGCGTCAAGACAATTAAGGGAATATAAAATTCGATATCCCCAGCCATGAGCTTGGGCTCGTGGCAATAGTTTTGCCCTAAAGATTGGAGGCACTGCTTGTATGGAGAAAAGTGCGAGATTTACACAAGCCATAAGTGCTCTAGTACATTTTCACGCAGAAAGAGCTCAACATGCGCCAAATGAGGTGGTTAGAGCTAATCAAGAATTATGATTGGGAGATTCTTTATCATTCAGGGAAAGCCAATGTGGTGGCTGATGCCCTTAGTAAAAAGGAGAGACTCAAGATAATAATGTCTTTGGGAGAGTTTATAAGAGATTTTGAGAAAATGGAAATAGAAGTGAAGGTAACCGGAGCCGGTACCGAAAAGCTGTTTGAGATTGCAGTACAGACCAAATTTTTGGAAGAGAACATATTGTGCCAGAAAAAGTGATGAATGAAGGCAGAGAGTCAATGACTGAAGAAGAGATCCATACCGAGAAAGATGATAAGGGGATAGTGAGGTGTTCCTACAGAAATTGGGTTCCAAAAGTTCAAGAGCTTAAGGATGAGAACTAAGATGAGAGCCATAGTTTGAGGAATAAGATTTAGGGCAAACCCTGAATGTGATAGTCAGGGATGGTTGCCATCAAGAAAGAAAGAACCCATAACATAATAGAGTGGAAAACAAGGTTTTTTTAATGTATAAGATAACCCCGATTATGGGAGAAGGTTGAAACATTTCATACTAAGGAAACAGAAAGTCGAGTAAGGAAAGGAGACCCGAGACGGTACTCCTATACGGCAATTTATGGAACTGTCTAGACAGAACTTAGACTATTATCCCCAACCACCACCTTGAGGAAACAATGCGGTAGGAAATTCTTTCAGGACCTTTAAGTCTCTAAGCTCTCAGAGTTCCAAGGAACAGGTTGACCTAGTCGAGGCAAGAGCCTGGCTAAAGGAAATAGAGGAATCATTTGAGATTCTGAATGATTGACGAATCACAAAAGAGTGTTTTTGTCACTTACCCTCCTAAGAGAGAGACCACCCACTGGTGAAAAACCAAGGAAGGCACGGAGCAAGAGATTATAATAAACTGATTTAAGTTCAGTCAATTGTTTTTAGGAAAGTACTTCCCAAGGTTATGGAGATAGTGTAAAAGCTTTAGAGACAGAACAAAGGCAGAAGAGTATGATGAATTATGAATCTAAGTGGTAAAAGTTGTCAAGATTCGTTCTGAGGACACGAATCCAGAATGACGGGATGTTTGAAATCGATGCTTATGTTGGGTTGGTTCATGAAATAATGATAAGAGAAAGGAAAATAAAAAGAAACTGAAGTGGAAAGGAATATAAAGGCAATAGAGTTTGAGAAATGATAAGGGAGTTGGGTATGAGGAAACCCTAAAGACTCGTAGCAATAGAAATAGAAATGTATGTACTCGTCAGGATGAGGGTGATTCACCATGAGTTAAAGTTGATGATTGAAGGAATAAGAGATACATATATTTTATCCCCTGTAAGTTGGGAGGATTCGAGGAAACCTTGAGATAGTTCGAAGGATAAATAATGAGACGAGGATAGACTGAGGAGACAAGAAAGTAAGAAATTAGGAAAAATTGGATGAAGGAAGTGACCTTCAAGAATGTGAAGTGTAAGACCGGTGGCTTGATACCCAGAAAGGGAGACGCCATGTATGAAAGATATCCCAACATTGAGGTGACTGTTGAGATAAACAACAAAAGTAAATAAGGAATTATTAAGAAGAGGTTCACGTTGAACACGACCAATATCTTCCAGAACATATACCAAATTAGGCAAGAAAAGCAGATAACCGTTGTTATCTTTTGGAGGCCATATCGATTGACCTCATTTTTAATACAAATGTTATTGTGAAAATTAGGCATATACTATCGAGGTGGGAATGATTGAATACGACACCCTTATCAGGGATATATGACTTGATTTATCCATGGAAGGATGCATGTACCTTTTTATAGGCGGAATTAAGGATAGAACATCGGTAACTTAAAACGAATCCTAGGGGAATGCATAAAGGTTGGCATTTCACCCTTAATAGGGATAGTATGAGTTTTGACAGTATGAATTGGAAAGGATTAAGGTAATAACAACTTTAAGAATCAGTGGAGAAATTTTTTTCAGAAGTATATAGACAATGGTTCTAGTATTAGTAATGGGTATTTTGATATGCCCTGTATCTAGGGAATACAGGAGGAACAAATCAAGGATAACCTTACAAGGAGAAAGGTAATATTCAAAATTCTCAAGAATATAAATGCTGAAAAAGGAGATATGACGTAATTATAATGATGCCAAGTGGGGCACGTGTTAAACCACGAGAAAGTATGGATCAAACCAGTAAAGGTCAAAACTGTTCAGGGAAATTAGGACCTAAGATAAAAGATGTTCTAAATATGATTGAGAGTCAGTCGTGACAGTGATTAACCTCTAAAGACTGAGGCAATAACTTATGAAAAAATGGTGATTTTTTTTATTTACTCATCAGATTTTAAGGAAAACATCTTCACATAAGCTGTGATTGAAATGAGGTAGAAAATTTATTTGGAGGTGGTTAAAATGACATTGATTGTAAGGAAATTTTTGTAATAACCCCAATTTTTGGGAAATTTTTGAAACCCTTATGAATAGTGTTTTTGCTGAATGAGAAAACTTTTCCTGCCACACTATGTAGGGGTTCTGTTATTGATCTTCTGGGATATTATTAGTACTCTATGTGGTATATAAGTGTATGTAAAGATCGTCAGAATCCAATTTCCGAACACTTTGATTTTTCCCGGAAATCCACAAGATACGGAGAGAATTGAGTATAAGGTAACAGGATAAAAAGGATTTAAATTAAAGGATTATAGGAGAGGATCATAAAAGGAATATAATATATTGAGAAAGGTTAAGGGAACCTAAGTAATAAGATCCCGGGTATGATCCCTCAAACGATAAATGAGAACGAAAGATAAGCGAACCGTAAAACAAATAAGTGACCAAGAGACAAGCTTGTACAAGAAGCCAGGGATTGTGACATCATCAAACCACAAGGTGTGGACAAGTGGGAGCATTATGACATGTGCAAGGTGACACAAGTATGACATGGGAAGGAAAGAGGTGTGGTGGCTTTTTAACCACACAAATTCAAGGGCAACAAGGTAATTAACTAAATCAAACACAAAAACAAGCCAACCAAGCCAAGCAAAATCATTTTTCATCAAAATCAAAAAGCAACCAAGGCATGGTTCATCTTTGCTCTCGCCTTTTTACTATTCAAAAGGCAAGGAAATTCAAAAATCAAAGATCCAAGCTTCCTAAATTGGTGAGTTAATTCCCTAATCATCTTCATGCTTAGTTAGGGCTATATCATGAGTTTAAGCCATCAATTCCTTCTCCATATTCTTCATTTAATCAAAGAAGAAGACTATGAATAGTGTTTTTAAGGTTTTAACTTGAAATTTTTCTTGTTTTCCTTGAAGATCCAAGCATTCCTAAGACTTCTGAAAGCTTCTTAAGGCTTCCTAGCTCCTCCCACCACTTCAAGGAAGGTATATCATCTCCAAACCCTAGATTCCTATGTATTATAAGATGATTTTGATTAGTAGGGTGATATTGTAGCTTGATGTTGTGATTTAGAGTTTGGGATTTGAAATGTTATTGATTTGGAATGCTAAATGTTGTTGTTTTGATTAAAAGAACTTAAGAATGGTTAAAGTTAAGCTTAGGCATAAGTATGAATGTTAAAATTGAATTGGTTGGGGTTGTTATGATGTGATAAGGATGGATGTTGGTTGTATGTTGGATTTGAGGTTGAATTGGGTTGGTTTTGAATGGTTTTAAAATTTGGAAATCGCATAAACATAGCCGTCGTAACGTCCGATTTTCTTTAGACTGTTTTTGTGCATAACATTAGGACCCGAGAACCCCCTGCTAGATTATGACCACTGCCATATTTAGGTAGCTCATGTTATGAGCTTCATTTTGATATGTAGTTCGTTCGATTCCGATGCACGGTTTAGGAGAAACGACCGTTTCAAGTAACGGCGTTTCGCGAACGAAACTTTTCCCCTCGCCTTACTTTGAAACATAGGTTAAAGACCAAAAAGGGTTAATTAATGTATGAAACATTTATGGTAAGTGTGTTAGGCAGTTGGTAAGACACTCGCGAAGGAATCGCTTTAAAACTCGTAAAGGTTAAATTATTAAAAATGGTGGAGCCGAGGGTACCCGAGTGACTTAAGCAAATCAGTAAGCGCAAAACAAGCGTTAGAGTCTAAGTTAGTTAAAGTATAGATTTACAAGTGACTTTGGTTTAATTCCAACTTACTTGCTGTTTATAGGTTACCAGACTCGTTCCGAGCTTTTTTTTTCACCCCAAGTCGCTCAGGCAAGTTTTCTATCCGTTATACTATTGTTGTGATGTATATATGTATATGCATTATCTTGCGATAGATGCATGTTGGTTAATTAGCAAATGTTGCGATATATTGAAGCATGCTGATATGGTATATATATGCATGCCTGTTTCGTATTCTTGCCACATATATCTGTTGGTTCAGTTGATAATACCTATGCTAGAGAATAGCAGTAATTTGCATATACCCTTAGTATAGGGACCCAAAGGTGAAAACATTTTCTAAAATCGGGAGTCGAGGATCCCGAGTAGATTTTATATATATATATATATATATATGTTTATAGTTTTCAAAACTATTAATCGAATAAGGTTTATTCGATAACTTGATTTTATTAATGAATATTATCTTGAATATTCATTCGAGGACTTATGACTCCTTTATATTATTTATTCAATATTACTTGGATATTCATTTGAGGATGTATGACTCCTTTATTTTATTTAATGAATATTATTTATAATATTCATTCGAGGGCTTATGACTCAGCTTATTTATTTATTGAATATTATTTCGAATATTCATTCGAGGGCTTATGACTCAGCTTATTTTATTTATTGAATATTATTTGAATATTCATTTGAGGATCTATGACTCCGATTATTTGCTGAGATATATTCTTTATTTTATTAAAGAATAAGGTGTCGATAATCAAACTCACTTTTGATTATTCAAATAAAGATAGTACTTTCGTATAGGTATATCTTTGGTTATTTAATATTCATTTCAAGTATAAGTTTTAAAACTTCTACTTCAATTATTTTTATAAAGATTATTCTTTATGGGAATATTATTTAAATAATAATATTCAGATATTTTCTAATATATTGGGACTAATTTACCTTGTTAAATCAGCATCACTCCAAACATTCTTAAAAATGTTTTGCGAGTCTTCAAAATGATTTTTAAAAGTTAGAGCGGATCCCAAAACTCATTTTTATATTTAAGATCCTCCTTTCGAAGGGGATTTAAATATTCGCAACAAGGTTGCTGTTTTGATAAATGAATTGATTACTTACCCAACACTCGGGAAGTAAAATTCTTGGAACAAGTTAATCCATTAACAGGCATCGCCTGGGAAATATCGGTGAGTTTTCCTTTCCAACTAGATACGACTTCTTGGTGGAGCCGTATCAACAAGTTTCTACTTGGGTAAAGGGGGAACGAGCTTTACGTTTCAGAGTCATGGATTTCATCTGAACTAGGAGTGGCGTCAGTGGTCGAGTGGCGCCGGCCCAGCCTTATTATATTGGCCCAAATGGCCTGGAAGTTCCGCTAAGGCGGTCCATTCCTTAGGAGTTCAGTGTTCGGTTGACAAGTAAATCCGACAGGTTCTCCTCTACATGTAGAAAATGGTGGGGTTGCACTACTACGACTGATCATCGTAAGTGGTCTTCCTGGCGCGGCAAACTCCCGTAATGAGTTCATCATCCAATTGGATATTTCTGCAACACTACCCAGAGCACTTCGATAGAAAGGCTACGGTTGGGCGATTGTTGAGTGTTGGCAGGGTCAAGTTTTCAAAATGATGTTTGCATCAAATGAAGTATCTCGTAACTTCATTTTATTTTGATGATATTTTAAAGATTTAATCTATTCAAATCTGGTCTTGTAGTCTCATCTATGTGATGAACTTTGGAAACTAATTATAACTTGAATGGTGGTAGTTCAAGTAGTATTTGGAAAAGATATAAGTATATTGGAGTATCTTGTAACTTCATCTTTTAAACTTATATCTAGTAAATGATTATCTTATGCATGACAAAGATTTTCAGAAAAACGTTGAGACAAGGTTAGATATATGAGATCACCTTGCAACGATATTTTTATACAGTTATACACTGGAACTCTGTGTGTATTATGCATGGAAGAGGACTTCCAATATTTTGAAAAGTATATATGTATATATATATACTGAATATTTTGCGACTTCATCGCATTAAGATATCATCTTGGTTCATTTCTTTTGACCAAGACCTTCATGAGTACTATGAGAAGGCTCATATATTGTTAATCATTATACATATTATTTTGGTGGGCTTGCTGCTCACCCTTGCTTTCTTCTTTCATCACACAACATCAGATAGACAAGATGAACATGACCAAGCTCCCAATTCGCGAGCGGATAGGAAACGTTCCGCAGTTTCCTATAGGCGTTGATGTCGCTGTAGCTGAGGTAGGAACTACTAATAGGCTAGGCTTCCAACTTTTGATGTATCAGATTATGTATATTTATGAGTTGTAATAATGGCAAAGAAATGTAAATTTATTCAGAAACCCGTTTAAGGTGTATTGGCATATAATTATGGAATAAAATGACTTGTGATTATTTTTGGATATTCATCTCTGAGACTATAACTTGTGGTGTGTGTGTTTATTGTGGGGTCACAGTACAGAGTAGTTGATTATTTATTAAGATTGGGTGTTATTAAGGGAAATGGAACTCGTGACAACCCGGATCCCCGACCCCGGATTTGGGGGTGTTACAATTTTACTATCAGGAAAGGCCAAAGAGGTGGCCGACACTTTAAGGGTAAGAGGATAATTATAGGCGCTTGTGCCAAAGGAATACAGTGATGATGTTTAAAGCTGTGAAGGTTGTATTATGGTTTGGAAGATTGACATTCCTTCTGATGACTGTGCAATACCCAACCGTAATAGTAGTTGGTAACGGTTTAATTCGTGTAATCGCTATGAGCGGGCTATCTATCTCAGAAGATACTATCTTGAGATAAGCCAGGACCATGTTTCAAAAAGGACTAGACGAACCTTTGAGTTAAGTCTTCTATTTAAGGCATATGATTAAGAATGGTATTAACCTGCTATCGTTGCTTTGATTGAAACTCTTCTGTAATTTTATCTGCTTCATGTCATGAATATACACCAGGATCTGGAGTGTTCTTCATGAATCATGAACGGTGATCATGTTACCTCCTTAGAAGAATTAGATACGAGATGTATGGACTCCGTGTGGTTAGCTATTAAGATTTCATGGAAAGTAAATGACGACAGTAGGTCAGTGGTGGACCATAGTAATGCAGCAATTATTCTGCGAGTAATGAGCTGATTACAACCGTGAGAGTTGTATTGGAATGGATGTTGAGGTTGTGTACCACTAATCGGGTCGTGGTAGTGTATAAGTTATCATTGATAGACTAATTAAGTAGAGTATCTACCTATTGAATATTTATTCCCTCTTATCAATAGAGAGTCATATTACTATAAGAGGAAGGTTGCGGTGCAAGCACAGAATTCTAGTATCGATGATGTATAAAATGAGATTCCAGATTCGATTTTCGATGTCGAGGGAGTTTCAAAGGTGATTGAGTATAAGCTCGAGGAAGAGCATGGGTCCATAGAATGATGGACGGAATAGCAAAAATATTTAGGCATGTGAAATACGATGCTATAATACTTGATGTTGATATAAATACATATATGTTTTGTTCTCCTATGACAAACCTCTATAGTTCAGAGTTAGGTTCCAAGCCAGATATTTTGTGGCAGTATATTTTTTTTTATATATACAATTCTCTTCAATTCGTTCTTTTCTCTCATTTTCATTTCATGTAAGTTGAGAAGAACAACCCTTCCAGAAGGGGAGGTATTGCTGAATGACTATCTATCTGTGTGATAGAAGCCTAGTAGGATACCACATGTTGTTTAATTGCTTGTCAAGTACTAAAGGCTGGCCACCTTCTGTACTAACTATGCGATATAACAAGTGTTCATGATCATAGTGATCTCTCAATAAATTCTTTTACTTCTATATGAAGGATTAATCTTTCGAAGATAGAAGCAGCTGAAAAAGGAGTAGTAAAGTTGTGGTGGTATTCGGAATGGAAACACATTCGTGATACTTAGGTTGACGAGGTTATTAAAAGGTTATAGAACACTAACGAGCAAAAGTATAACCAGTATAATAGTAGGAACGGAAGGTAGTAGCGATTACGAACTGGAAAAGAATGGGTAGTGAGAAGCAAAAGCTATAATGCTAGAAACTATGATGAGAGCCGGTGCAATAGACTTGAAAGAATTTGGAATGATCACTTAACGCGGATCAAGTTATCTCACGATAATCGATCATATGTCAGTATCGAGGTATCGCCTAATGAGATCCTTGAGGGAAGACAATGTCGATCTCCCTTATGTTAGGATGAAGTTGTAGAGCGCAAGATGCTCGGACCCGCAGTAGTCCAAAGGACCGGGGATATAATAGATCTAATCAGAGGACAGCTGGTAATAACCCAAGATGGACATAAGAGGTATGCTGATTTGACTCAAAAAGGATAAAGAGTATGAAATAGGGGACCTAGTTATGTTATAGGTATCCCTTGGAAAGGATTGATGAGGTTCGGAAAGAAAGGAAAGCTAAGTCTACAATTTGTTGGACCCTTGGATATATTAATACGTTTTGGGAAGTTAGCATATGAGCTAGCCCTACCCCCGAACATGTAGCAAGTCATAGCGTGTTCCACGTATCAATATTAAGGAAGTATAATTCAGATGCCAGATAAATAGGGGCATATGAGCACATAGACACGCAACCCGACGTAACCTATATGGAGCAACCAGGAAGGGTTATAGAGTGAAAAGGAATAAGTGCTTAGGAGAAAGGTTATCAAACTATGCAGAGTTTGGTGGTAGGACCACAATGTGGGAAAATTTACTCGAGAGTTAGAAAGTGCAATGCTAAGAGAGTATCCCTATTCATTTTCTATCTGATTTCGGGACGGAATCCTTTTAAGGAGGGGAGACTGTAATAACCCCAATTTTTGGAAATTTTTGAAACCCTTATGAATAGTGCTTTTGCAGATTATGCTGAATGAGAAAACTTTTTATGCCACACTATGTAGGGGTTCTGCTATGGATATTCTGAGATTTTATTAGTACTCTATATGGTATATAAGTGTATGTAAAGATCGTCAGAATCCAATTCCGAACACTTTGATTTTTCCCGGAAATCCACTAGATACGGAAAGAATTGAGTATAAGGTAACAGGATAAAAAGGATTTAAATTAAAAGATTATAAGAGAGGATCATAAAAGGAATATAATGTATTGAGAAAGGTTAAGGAAACCCAAGTAATAAGATCCCGGGTATGATCCCTCGAACGAGAAACGAAAACGAAAGTTAAGCGAACCGTATAACAGATCAGCGGTCATTAGGCAAACAATTAGGAAGTTAATCAAGGAGGTTAGGGATGATGAGGTCATCCAACCAATAAGAAGAGGGCAATCAAGGGATGATGACATCATAAGCATGACATAAGCATGACATAAGGGGAAGGAGATGTGGTTGATTTAAAACCACACAAAGTCAAGGTAGAAAGGTAATTACCCAAAAACAAAACAAAAACAACCAACCAAAAAACAAATCAAAGCAAAAAACACAAAAATCTCTCTTTCTTCTAAGCTTGCTCTCGGCTTTTCTTCTTTTTCAAAGAAGAAATTTCCAAAATTCAAGATCCAAGGCTTGTTAATTAGTGAGGTAATTATCTAAGGTTCCTTGTACATAGATATGGATGTCCTATAAGTTTAAGCTTCTAATTCCTTCACAATCTCTTCCAATAAATCATGGAAGAAGATGGTGAATAGTATTTTTTAAGAACTAAAATTTTTGTTCTTGAAGTTTTGTTTAGTTTAAGCTTGGATAAGGACTTTAAGGGTGATTCGAAGCCATTCTCTTGATTCTCCACTCTCCAAGGAAGGTATAAACTCCAAACCCTAGCTTTAGTTTTGAGTAATTAGGAATGAATATGATTGATATGATATATGTGAAGCATGATGCTTGTTTGTTTAAAGTTTGGTTGAGTTTGTAGAGATTAGTTGGTTTTGTGGTGTTTTTGGAGTTATAAATCTTGATAATTAGTTAAAGAACTTAAGTAAAGCTTTTAGTTCATGTGGGGAATAAGTATAAATTGTTAATGTTGAGTTGTTGGGGCTGTTATGATGTAGTATGGATGGAGTTTTGATTTGGTTGTGATTGTGGATTGATTGGTGGTTGAATTGGAATGGTATAAAATTGGGAAATCGCGTAAACATAGCCGTCGTAATGCCCGATTTACCGTAGACTGTTTTTGTTCTTAACATCAGAACCCTTGAACTCACTGTTAAGTTTTTACCATTGCCATGTTTAGATAGTTCCTGTTACGAGCTTCGTTTTGATATATAGTTCGTTTGATTCCGATGTACGGTTTAGGAGAAACGGCCGTTTTAAGTAACGACGTTTCGCGAACGAACCATTACCCCTCGCCTTACTTTGAAACCTTGGTAAAGGACCTTAAATGACTAATTGGGGTAAGAAACATTTATGTAAGGTGTAATAGGCAGTTGGTAAGACATTTGCGAAAGAATCGCCTTAAAACTCGTAATGGTAAATTTATTAAAAATGGCGGAGCCACGGGTACTCGAGCGACTTAAGTGAATCGTTAAGTGCGAAAGCGAACATTAGGACTCTAAATGGTTAAAGTCTAGTTTCTTAAGCGACCGGGGTCTAATTCCGACTTATGTTGTTATTCATAGGTTATCGGACCCACTCTAAGCTTAAGTCTATCCGGGAGCACTCAGGCAAGTTTTCTATCCGTTATACTGTTGTTGTGATGTATACACTTGTATATGCATTATCTTGTGATAGATGCATGATGGTTAAATTAGCAAATTCTTGCGATATATTGTAGCATGTGATATGGTACGTATGCATGCCTATTTCGTATTCTTTCCATATATATCTGTTGGTTCAGTTGATAATACCTATGCTAGAGAATAGCGGTAATTTGCATATACCCTTAGTATAGGGACCCAAAGGTGAAAACATTTTCTAAAACCGGGAGTCGAGGATCCCGAGTAGATTTTATATATATATATATATATTTATATATATATGATTATAGGTTTCAAAACTATTAATCGAATAAGGTTTATTCGATAACTTTATATTATTTAATGAATATTATTTTGAATATTCCTTCGAGGGCTTATGACTTGGCTTATTTTATTTATTGAATATTATTTCGAATATTCCTTCGAGGGCTTATGACTCGGCTTATTTTATTTATTGAATATTATTTCGAATATTAATTCGAGGGCTTATGACTCAGCTTATTTATTTATTGAATATTATTTGAATATTCATTTGAGGATCTATGACTCCGATTATTTGCTGAGATATATTCTTTATTTTATTAAAGAATAAGGTGTCGATAATCAAACTTATCTTTGATGATTCAAATAAAGATAGTACTTTCGTATAAGTATATCTTTGGTTATTTAATACTCATTTCAAGTATAAGTTTTACAACATCTACTTCAATTATTTTTATAAAGATTATTCTTTATGGGAATATTATTTAAATAACAATATTCAGATATTTTCTAATATATTGGGACTAATTTATTTTGTTAAATCAGCATCACTCCAAACATTCTTAAAAATGTTTTGCGAGTCTTCAAAATGATTTTTAAAAGTTAGAGCGGATCCCAAAACTCATTTTTATATTTAAGATCCTCCTTTCGAAGGGGATTTAAATACTCGCTCAAAACCGGAGGGATCCGGCTCTGTGGTATGTTTTATATTCGCAACAAGGTTGCTGTCTTGATAAAAGAATTTTGATTACTTACCCAACACTCGGGAAGTAAAATTCTTGGAACAAGTTAATCCATTAACAGGCATCGCCTGGGAAATATCGGTGAGTTTTCCTTTCCAACTAGATACGACTTCTTGGTGGAGCCGTATCAACAAGTTTCTACTTGGGGAAAGTGGGGACGAACTTTACATTTCAGAGTCATGGATTTCATCTGAACTAGGAGTGGCGTAAGTGGTCAAGTGGCGCCGGCCCAGCCTTATTATATTGGCCCAAATGGCCTGGAAGTTCCGCTAAGGCGGTCCATTCCTTAGGAGTTCAGTGTTCGGTTGACAAGTAAATCCGACAGGTTCTCCTCTACATGTAGAAAATGGTGGGGTTGTACTACTACGACTGATCATCGTAAGTGGTCTTCCTGGCGCGGCAAACTCCCGTAATGAGTTCATCTTCCAATTAGATATTTCTGCAACACTACCCAGAGCACTTCGATTGAAAGGCTACGGTTGTGCGATTGTTGAGTGTTGGCAGGGTCAAGTTTTCAAAATGATGTGTGCATCAAATGAAGTATCTCATAACTTCATTTTATTTTGATGATATTTTAAAGATTGATACTATACAAGTTTTGTCTTGTAGCTTAATCTATAGGATGAACTATTTATACATTGAACGGTGGTAGTTCAAGTAGTATTCGGAAAAGATATAAGTATATTGGAGTATCTTGTAACTTCATCTTTTAAACTTATATCTAGTAAATGATTATCTTGTGCATGTCAAAGATTTTCAGAAAAATGTTGAGACAAGGTTAGATATATGAGATCACCTTGCAACGATATTTTTATACAGTTATAAACTGGAACTCTATGTATATTATACATGGCAGAGGATTTCAAAGATTTTGAAAAGTATATAAGTATATATACTGAATATTTTGCGACTTCGTCGCATTAGGAGGTCAAACTTAGTTCATTTCTTTTGACCAAGACTTTCATGAGTACTATGAGAAGGCTCATATATTGTTAATCATTATACATATTATTTTGGTGGGCTTGCTGCTCACCCTTGCTTTCTTCTTTCATCACACAATAACAGATAGAAAAGATGAACAGGACCAAGCTCCCGATTCGCAAGCGATTAGGAAATGTTCCGCAGTTTCCTATAGGCGTTGATGTCGCTGTAGCTGAGGTAGGAACTACCAATAGGCTAGGCTTCAACTTTTGATGTACCAGATTTATGTATATTTATGAATTGTAATAATGACAAGGAAAATGTAAATTTATTCTGAAACCCTTTTAAGGTGTAATGACAAATAATTATGGAATAAAATGACTCATGTTATTTTTGGATATTCATCTCTGAGACTATAACTTGTGGTGTGTGTGTTTATTGTGGGGTCACAGTACGGAGTAGTTGATTGTTTATTAAGATTGGGTGTTATTAAGGGAAATGGAACTCGTGACAACCCGGATCCCCGACCCCGGATTTTAGGGTGTTACAACAAGCTTTTATCTACCCTTCGTTTCACCCAAATCCGACGTACGAATTAAAAGTTACAGCAAACACAGTCAAACAATGCACATACAGTCATATTGTACAACAATTGGATCACATATAGCACATAGCACATATGATCTTCCATTAAAATAATTATTCAAAGAAGATTCGGGGTTAAAATGATTTTCCAGGTATTTAATACAAATATTTGGAACATTTTTCAGAATTAAAACGGGTCTCCAAATCATTTTATATTTAAATAACATAGTTTTAATACTTAAATTTGGACTCAAAATCATTTAATACTAATTATCGAGCCTTGAATATATTTTAGGATAATATTTTAAAGCTCGAAACTATTTTTCAGTATTTTTAAATCAAAAGAATTAATTAAATTAAATTAATTAATCAAATAAATTAATTAATAACTAATTAAATCAATTAATCTATTATTAATTAAATTAATTGATTAATTAAATAATTAATTATTACTTAAAATTAATTAATTAAATAATTAAAATTTAATTTCGAATTTAAAATAATTTTTAAAATTAAAAATATTGATTTTTAGAATTTTAAAATAATAAAATCAATTTTTGAAAATTAAATAAACAGAAATATAAATTTTGAACATTTTTAAAACAGAAATCTTGTTTTTTGCAAGTTTTTGAAATTGAAATACTGAATATGCAAACTATGCAAAATTTCGGGGGCCAAATAGCAATTTGGTCATTGTCCCCGACCTACGCCGGCGATTGCCATTGCCGGCGACCCCGAGCTCGCCAGTAAGTCTTATTCGAATCCAGAAACACGCCAAATTGTGCAGAATCGGAAATTGAGCTGCTCCAGGAATCGTTTGTTAATCTACTATATAAGCATCGAACCGTTGTTCAACGATCTATAACTTGGTGAAATCAATTTCATCTAATAACACCTAACAAAGAAACGCCTAATTTTCAATTAAGAAAATTCATACCAAGAACCCTAATTTCATTTTTGAGAATCAAACACCCTTTTCTATATGTTATTACACTACAAATTCGATGTATAATATACTAAAATGACCAGAAAAAGATTATCTACACGATGGAATCATCAAATCATATCAACAATATCAAGAACAAAAATTCATATATAAATCCTTAATTAGTTCGAATTAAAATAAATAAATAAGAAGAAAACCTTGAATTCTGCACTTGAGTAGATGGTGGAGATGGATAGAGTTTTTCGAGAGCTTCGATTCGTTATATCGTACGCTTGAATCGGATTTCGATAACGCCTTTTGTTACATATTGAATTCTCAATGATCAGAAGAAGCTCAGGATCTGGCTGTTCGGATGTCATCAGGATCTGATGTATCGTCAGGATTTGGTATGCCATCAGCATTTGTATGACATCAATATTTGAAGACAGTCAACATTAAAGGATTTATTCTGTTCCTTATAATGTGGAGCAGATATCTGTTACGTCTGAGTTATAGGACTTTATCTGTTTAGTTTAAGATATATATCAGTTTCAGTTAGTTTTTGATAATGCATATCTTAGATTAATCTGTTGTAGCTGTGTA
Organism: Apium graveolens; assembly: GCF_009905375.1. Lineage (NCBI taxonomy): Eukaryota > Viridiplantae > Streptophyta > Magnoliopsida > Apiales > Apiaceae > Apium > Apium graveolens. The sequence continues at coordinate 230,128,093 of NC_133652.1, forward strand.
GTATATAAACACAGTTTAGGTCATCTCTTAGAAGTATCACACTCGAGGATCATTCGACCTAGCATCTCTCAAGAACATCAGTATTTCTTGAGAGGATTTTGTAACAGTTTTTATCAGATATATAAAAAGCTGTTATATTTTATTACTTGTTCGAAATATTTATACAATTGTATCCAACCCCCCTTAAACAATTGTATCTTTACTGGGCAACAATTGGTATCAGAGCTCACTGATAAATTTACAATCAGATACGATCTAAACATATTTCTGAACAAGTATGAAAGCATTAAAATTCCCATTCTGAAAAAGACTGAATATCCAACATGGAAGGTGAAGATGCTCATGTACCTGGAAGCTACAGATCCAGATTATCTAGACGTAATCAACAATGGACCCTTCATGCCAATAAAACTGGTGCCTGCAACTCCTACTATTGCTGAACATTATCAACTGAAGGAGAAGACAGAATGGACACCATAAGAGAAAGTAGCTGTGCTGAAAGATGCAAAGGTAAGGAACATTTTGCATAACAGTCTTGAATCTGTGATGTCAAACAGGGTCATAGCCTACAAGACTACCAAAGAAATCTGGGATGCTCTTGAAACTCAATTTCAAGGAACCATGGCCATCAAGAAGAACAAAAGGGTTGTTCTGATTCAAAAATATGAACACTTTGAGGCCAAGCCTGCTGAAAGTCTCACTGACATCTATGACAGATTTTTGACTCTGCTAAACAATCTGTCTTTGGTGGGAAATATTTGTGATCGAGAGAATTCAAACACCAAGTTTTTGAGAGCTTTGAGTGAAGAATGGGAGACTCATACTTCAATCATACGACATCAGTATGATCTGGACGTAATTACTCTGGATGAAGTCTATGGCATACTAAGAACTCATGATTTGGAGGTTCAACAAAGGAGAGAGAGGAAAAGCAACAAAGGGAAATCTGTTGCTTCAAAAGTTAATGATAAAGCTTCAAAAGAAAAGTCTGTTGGAGCTATACAAAAGAAGAACAATTTGCCAGAATCAGATACTGATGATTTATCATCAAATCCTGATGATGATACTAATTCTGAAACTGATGAGAACATGACAGATTCTGATGTCATGCAAATGGCCGCATTGCTGGTTAAGGGCTTCCGGAGAATGCAATTCAGGAAGTCTAGGAACAACAGAAGCTTCAGGAAGAAGTTCACTGGAGGTGAAAAGAAGTCAACTGGGAGAAAAGATGGAAAGGACTCTAAAGCTGGGAAGGTAGACAGGACAAAGATCAAGTGCTACAACTGTGATGAACCTGGTCACTTTGCCTCATAGTGCAAGAAAATAAAGCATGATAAAGGGAAGATCAAAGCCCTGATCACTTCAAGCAAGAATTAGATGGACTCCTCTGACTCTGAAGATGAAAACACATGCTATGCACTGATGGCCAGTCTTGATGATCCTGCTGCTTCTGAGCCTAAGGTACAAACTCCTTTCTTCTCTTTTGATACTGAAAATATATCTGAATTGAAATCTATTCTTAAATCTTTGCATAGTAGTTTTAAGAATAAGACTTTAGAATATGATAGACTTATAACTGAAATTGAGACCTTGAAATCTAGGAATGATCAGTTATAGTCTGGCTTAATACATCAGATAGATTTGAAGAAAGAATGTGAAAGAGCTAAACATACAGTTAAGATTCTTGAGGCTAGATACAGTATGTTAGAAAAGGATCTAGAAAATGAGAGAAAAACCCTTAAAGCCTGGACTTATTCAGGCAAAAAGGTTCATGAGATGATCTCAAAGAAAAACTGGAAATAATGCATAGGCTATAAAGATGGAATTAAGGATGTTGACACTGAAAATAAAATTTCCCTTAAAACTCATGTTAAGTTTATTTCATCAGAAGCCGATGAACCCAAATCCACTTTTGAAAAAGGTTCAACATCAGTATCACAAGAAAAACTGGTAAGTGATAAAACTCAAAGAAAGAAAAGCAAGGAAACCATTAAGTCTGTTAAGAAAGAAAAGAATATAGGACTTTTATCAACAAGACAATTGAAAAAGAAAATATCTGAGGTTACTGACAAACCTCAAGTAAAGAGTCCTAAAAAACAGGAATGGTAAGCAAGGTATTTCAAAGGATTCAAATTACAAGGTTGTTCCCAATGCTCCTAGGAAAACTTGTTTTAACTATAGAAATAATAATCATCTTGCTATTGATTGCAAGAGGAATAAGAAAAGGAAAACTGCTATTCCCGAGTCTGATGTTAGAGGTAGATCAGTATTTTATAAACCACAAAATCCTTGTTTTCATTGTGATAGTAGTTGGCATTCGATTTATACTTGTAGTTCTTATCACAAGTTGTATCACAACTACTATGAACCTTTGCCTAAGTTTAATAAAGTTGCTTGTTTGATTAATTCTGTTGGTTTTACTAAACTTGCTTCTGACAAGACAAATCCTGACAAAGGAAGGACTGTCAAAAGTACTCCTGACACACAAAGGCTTAAGTTGTCCAAAAAGAGGGCCCAACAAGTGTGGGTCCTTAAAAATCCTTCTAATTAATTATTCTTCTGATTGCAGGGTAACAAGAAAAATACTCTTGTCTTGGATAGTGGATGTTCAGGACACATGACTGGAAATAAATCCCTGCTGTCAGAATTTGAGAAGAAGGCTGACCCAGATGTAATATCTGGGACATATCGTGTAATTATTTTTGCTAATAAATAAATATTATGCATGTTCAGTATTTATTCTGTGAATTAATTGTTAAGTGGTATATTTATTTGGATGTTTAAAAATAATATCAATTGAGTATTTTAATTTATATATGTCCAAAATAAAATATAGATAATTATCATATCTTCTTATTTATTTTTATGTTGATTAATGATTTTATAGGAAATTTATGGATTTTATAAAATCTTTTTCCGAGTATTTATAAACTATTTTATATAATCGGGAACCAACCGACGTCACCCGTTTTTACGTTTTTATAACCCAAAACTTTTCCGAGAACTCCTCCCTAACCTAATTGCAATATTCCGAGCATTTTCCATGTTTCGACTTTTTTGATCCGGCGTAAGGTTTGTCCTGCGCGGGTCCCGGCGCAATATTTTCGATACATTATTTGTTTCGATAAATCAATAAAACTCATATTTTTGATAAACGGGATCTTTTTATTAAATTATTACAATTATCACCTTGTAATACGTGCAACCAGGCGCTGAGACCAAGACCGCAGTACAAATTGTACTGATTTGGATAATTATCCCGAAAACCGGTACCGTTTCGATCAGTTTTTATAAATAAACGTACAATTTTGTATCTGGAATGATCCAACGGGATACCAATTTTCCGTAATTATAAATAGCCTTTACAGTATTTTATTTCGTACCAGAAATCATTTGCAAACAGTATTTACAGAGTTTTTACAGAGAAAATACTATAATTATATTTTTTTCTTCGTAATCAAACACAAATTCGGAGGCGTTATCGATATCCGATTGTGGCGTACATATACTCAAAACGAAGCTACTGAAATCTAGAATCCAAATCTTTCATCCGTTTCACTGCAGATTTTAAAGGTATTTTCTGATTTAATTATTTATATTCGAATTTCTTGATAATTAAATTATGAATTTTTGTTCGAGAGATTGTTTGTATGATTTGATGATTGTATGTTGTAGAGCTTGTTCTCCTGATCATTTTGGTATATTATACTCTTGATTTGGAGTTCAATAACATGTTTAATTTTTGGTTTGATTTTCGGAATTAGAAATTAGGGTTTATAGTTCGTTTGAATATTCTTGATTGAATTTGGGGGTTTCTTATTTCAGGATTGTTAGATGTTCTAGAGGGGTGGGTTGTGTTCCTTATGGAATTTACAATCGATTCGTATAAGTCTTGCAAATCGACGAGGCCTGTAGAGAAGTGAGTTGTGATTTGAAGTTTAGGCCGGTTTTTAATCGAGCTCGCTGGAGTTCATATCAATTTTAGCCGGAGTTTGTCCCAGAGCTGTTGTTCGTAGTTGATTTGTGTATGTCTGTGTTCCTATACTAATTTAGAATCGTTTTACATTAAAATCCCTGAAAAACGAAATTGTTTTGAACCCCAATCGAGGTCACCGGAATTCGGGAGCGGTCACCGGATTCTGGGTTCGTCCGGCGGTTCATCCCGACCCTGCGACCCGGTTTCCTGACCCATTTTTTTATTAAAAACCCGGTTTTGATCCAAATTACTCCTAAACCAAAGTTATTTTTGGCATATTTACAAAGCAGTACCTACAAGTTCTAGAACTTTGCAATTTCTGGATTTCCGTTTTGAATTTTTTCAAAATTCAGATTTCTGTTTATAAACTTCTCAAAAACAGGATTTCTTTTTATAAAATGATTTTAAAAATTAGGTTTAATTATTTTAAATTCCAAAAAGCATTTATTTTAATTCCAAAATTTATTTTTAATTCAAAAATAAATCTAAATTACTTACTTAATTAATTTTAATTAATAATTAATTGATTAATTGATCAATTAATTTAAATATTAATTGATTAATTAGTTTAATTATTTATTAATTGATTTTAATTGATTTTTAATTGGATTTAATTATTTAAAAATAATTTAATAATTCCGAAAAATAGTTTTGAACTTTAAAAAATTATTTTAAATTGTTTCCAAGGCTCGATAATTATTTTAAAATTGTTTTGAAGCCAGATTTGACCAACCGAACCCTGTTTATTGCTTTAAAATTGATCTAACGACCCGTTTTAATTTTGAAAAATGTACTAAAAATTATTTTAAATACCCAAAAGCCTGTTTATGATCCGAGACTCCTTTATAAATGATATATCATTGATTATTTGACGTGTTATGTGCTATATGTGACTTGTTGTTCGGTATTTACTTGTTTATTGCGTAACTTTCAATCCGTTAATCGGATTCGGGTAAAACGAAGGGTAGATAGGAGTATATACCGAATAGAATCGTATGAGTTGAGTATTGATAGATACTTATGTTATGTGAGCAGAAGATACAAGGCGTAGGAAAGGGAAACAGATAGCCGAGGAGTAAGACAGTTGTGATTGGAAGTTAGTACAGTATAGCAAGCTAGTACCAGGCAAGTGTTCTGAACTTTCTCGAGATATATTGTAGATTATTGATAGTCCTATATTGCAAGTGCTTTGAAGCACTGAACCCTAAACCTTGATTCCAGTTGTTGATCTTTCAGCCGTAAACCTTATTCTTTCTGAACCATTGATTGTTGTATACCCGAATACGAACCACAGATATACGATACTACTCCACAAATACATACCAACTAAATACCACTAAATCAAATGACTTACATATTCAAACCATTGTACCCTATGTTTGAAAAAACAAATCCTTGTAACTTTGGAAACATTGATTCCTTTGTTATCCAATTTTTTTCATTACCTAACAACCATTCTTTAAAATTGCCATATTACTCCTTTGTGAAGATTGAAACCCTCTCATTATTAAACATCCAATGTTGTTTATGATTTTGTTTATTGCTTTACATTGATTATTCTGTTATTATGTTAGAATTGGATTGTTTTATAAAATTGTGGACCAGATTCGTGGTCAGACCAGATTGGTGGTCAAGTTAGGCCAATGTTTGCCTTGGATCAACTAATTAGAGCAGAGTTGTGTGCCTTGCTCGGGGTTAGTGCGTGACTGATCAGCAGCCTAACCTTGTTTTTTTTAAAATGAAAATATAATATCCAATTCTAAATCATTAATCATTGTTCACTTGATATCATAACTGTTATGGATTAAAAACTAAGGTATATAATTGCTGTATTTATTACTAAGGAACGTGAGCTTCGAGGCTCGATTTGACTGCTCTTGTGTTTTGTTACTCAGTCTGCCTTAACAAGATGCCTACGTACCTTGCTGATTGCCAAGGATCAAGTCAAAAAATGTATTTCTGATTTGTGGGGTGAGGCCCCTTATATAGATTTTGGGAGTCCTTTATTTGGACTTGGGTTTGGAGACTTGGTGGACAAGTCTCCGAATTAGAATGGACTTTGGAGTCCTAGGAAGTAGGAAGCTGATTCCTTATCCCATGAGGTTCCTTGTAGGCCAATCTACAAGGATTTATATCCTCATTAGGACTTATCTTAATAGCTGTTTTTTTCCCTTATTAATTAATTATGAAATTAATTAATATTCAGGGTTTCGGGCCTTCTTTGTTCCATCAGGCCTGATCTGGTCCATCAGGCCTGATCAGTGTGTTAACCTTTTTGGTCTGAATATCATACATCTTCTAATTGGGCCTTGTAACCCAAATCATGTGCAATTAATGCAATATTAACTACGTAATCAGGATTTATTTTCTTCCCTATCATTTGCCCCCCAACTTTTGAGAAACAGTGACTAGGTTTCGCAGAAGTTACGTTCATTTGTTCCCTCACAGGGTATCGTTTTTGCGTAAAGTGTGGAGCGAGCTACACATTTATAATGATTTACTTTTATCCCTTTTATTTAGGAATTATCTTAATTTCCAGGAATTTTCCCCGAATTCTAGGATTTTTTCCTTGATTTTCTGGATTTTCCCCTTATTTTTCTGGATTTTTCCCTTAATTCTGGGATTTATCCTTAATTTCCAGGAATTTTTCCCTTAACTCTGGGATTTTTCCTTAATTTTCAGGAATTTTTCCCTTAATTCTGGGAGTTGTCCTTAATTTTCAGGAATTTTTCCCTTAATTCTGGGATTTTTCCTTAATTATTATTTTTTCCTTCTTTTTTCTCCCCTTTTTTTTATACAATTTTCGACCAGGATCCTGGTCGAATTATCCATCACTTCACCTCGACCGGGATCCTGGTCGAATTATCCATCACTTCACCTCGACCAGGATACTGGTCGAATTATCCATCACTTCACCCTGGTCGAAAGGATTTCGAGGAGGAGCCATTCGACCTCAATTCCTGGTCGAATTTCGACCAGAATTTTATACCATATTATTATTATTATTTAAAATTCTCGAGCAAGAAATTTTCGGTCAGGATTTTGGGTCAGAATTCCTTGTCTTGACCGAATTAACCATCCTTTTAAGCCCTGATCGAAGCAATTTCGACCTCAAGAGTTTTGACCAGGATTTCAACACAATTCCTGGTCGAATAGGTTCAAATTATGGTCGAAATAACCCTTTTCTTCAGCCCTGGTCGACAAGATTTCGACCTCAACTCATTCGACTAGGAATGTAATGTAAGTCCTGATCGAATTGGGTCAGGATATCAACCTTTTATTCCTATTTTCCTGGGCCTTTATCTTGGGCCATCCCCCTTTATTTGGGCCTGTTTTCAGAAGTCCTCATTTTTCTGGGCTTCAATAAACAATATTTTGGGCCCATTTTTCTGGGTTTATCTGGGTTTTGCATTTGGGCCCTTATTCTTCAATTAACTGGGCCCTTTTCTGGGCTTAAACTTGGGCCAGACTATATCCTGGGCCTTTTGCTTAGGCTTATAACTTAAATTCTTAATTGGGCCTTTTATTGATCATAGGCTTGACTTTATTGAACACTTGGCTTTTTCTGAAATGGGCTTTTTGTACCCTATGCCCAATAATTCTTGGGTTGGGCTTCCACTTTCTAAGCCAAATTTCTAGAACCTTCTGGAATTTTGAAGTTCTTATGGAATTTTTCCAAACGTCTCTGGATTCTTCCAGAAAATTCTCAAATATGTACTAAAATTCTTCCAATACTTGGTAGAGTATTCCAGAATCTTCCTGAGTTTGGGCCCAAATGGGCTTTTCTAGGCCCAACTTCCCTTTTCTCTTCCTATATAAGGGTGGGAGGAGTGTGTTTTCATTCACACTCACCACTCTCCACTTCACATTTCTTTTCTCAAACACTCTAACCTTCTCCTCTCTCAACTCTCCTCCCTTAGGAGCTTTTCCGGCAGCTTCTTTAGCCTTTTCCGGCCTCCTTTTCCATTCAAGGTTTTCAGGTCCTTCTAAGTTTCATCAATGGATGATAAGAATTCCAAGAGAGCGGCCAAAATAGCCTCAGCCTTACATGTCTCTGATAGATATGATCAACACTAGGGGGGATGAATATCCCTCCACTGCACATCTTGATTCTTTTAATCATTGCAATACTTGGCACAACATAGATTATGATAAGTTAAATGCTCGTTATAATGTTCTTCCTCCTCTTATATTAGTTCCAATTTTTGGTGGCGACCGTACCTGCCACTGAAAACCAGATACTCTTTTTATTTACACAGATACCCTTAATGCTGGGCTTAGGTTTCCTTTTCATCCCTTCATTCCTCACCTTCTAGCTGATTTACAAATAAATCCATGGCAGCTTCCTCCAAACGCTTGGAGGAACATTTTATGTTTTATGGTTTGCTGCCTTAGGGAAGGTTTTCCCCTATCCGTAGCTATTTTTAGGAAGATTTTCCAGTGTTATAACAGCTCTTCCAGTATTTGTGGTTGGGTCTATGTTAAACAAAGGCCCAAGTGTAAGCATATCTTTAACAGCGCCTCCATTCCCGATAATAACCAAAATTGGAGGAATAGTTTTGTCGGGTTACGGTGGGAGAATGGCGACTGGGGCACACTCTTCAGATCTTCCTTCAGGAAGGTTAGTGATGGTAGCCTCAAATCCATTCACTTAACCCCCGAGGAAACTATTATTTATAATGAGCTTACTCGGGATGACAGCACTACTACCAGCTGGACTCTTTTAGAAGAGTTCTCCCTCATCCATGTGGGGCTATCCTCTGTTTCTCAAAAGGGTATGTTTCTTCCATTCTCAATTTTATTTCATTTCATGCATTATTGACACCACTTATTTTGTTTTTTATCTTGTTTTGCAGCTGCTAAGGAGATCAACGAGGATAATGTGCCTCTCGTTGAGGAGACTGCCAGGATGACGAAGGCTCTTCTTACAGGCCTGGACACTCGAGGAAAGGCCACTGAGCCTATCTTCTTATGGAAACACAAGGAGCCCATGGGGAAGGCTTCAGCTGAGGGAGCCGAAGCCCCTAGTGCTTCTATTACTGCTGCTGCTCCTGCCCCTGCTGCTACGGGCGCCTTTCAGCCTCTCTGGGGATTCCGCCGAGGGGTTACCGTGGTTGGATCCACGAAGCATGCTTGGGATTGGTCCTAACATGGAGTGACTCCTAAAGATTTTACTGATGTGGTTGCCACCACTGACCTGGAGAGGACAAAGCTCATGGGAGCTCAGTCTCTGGCCTCGGTATGACCCTTTCTTGAATTTATCTTTCTTACTTGTAGCATTCACTTGCCTTACACTTTTGTTTAATGTTTCATTTCAGTCTAACGTCTATTTTCAAGGTGTTGTGAGGCAAGCCGAATCATGGAAGAGGGCTTCTGACAAAGCCGACAATGCCCTCAGGAGGCAGCAGAAGAAGTATGCTGCTCTAGACAAGAAGTTCAAGCGTAAGGAGGAAGAGCTCGGAGAGTCTAACGCTGAGCTGGTGGTGCTGCGGGCTGAGAAAGATAAAGCGATTGATAACTATCTGGACTCGGATGAGTTTACTCTGTCCATGAGAGTGAGGGACGACCCAGTCTTCCCTGGGTTTTTTAGGACTGGCTGGGACACGGCCCTTGGGAAAGTGAATGAGGCCTGCCCTGATATTAACCCGGCGGACTATGTATGTCCTGATGACGAGACTTTGCTGTGGAGGTTTCGTATCCGAGTAGTTATCTCGGATCATATACCTCAGGACTGCTTCTTCCTCGTCCCGAGTCTTCTTCCAGGCCTGTTGCGGATGATAGCTCCTCCTCCTCCTCCGAGACGACAGAGACTTCTAGCGAGAGCGGAGGGGATGACGATATGGATGCCGAGGGCACCTCAGCTCCTTAGAGCTTTTCCAGCCCTGCGTGGCTTATTTACTTTATCTTATTTTCGAGACTTTGTTTATCAAAATTTGTAATATTTATTTGATCCATTTCTATTTATCTGATTTTATGTTTGCATTTCATGCACTTAGTTTACTGGCCTTGCCATTGAGATTCAAACATATTTCAAAAACTTTCCGAACTTCATAAATTATTGGGATTCATCCCTTACACAAGTCTTAATAAACCTCAAAATAAAGCTAAAACATGTAAATCCTAAGCAAGCAAAGCTTCAAGGTGCTTTTCAACCTACTTGTCACTTTGACAAGTGAGAATCATGTTCAATTGCTTCACACATAGTAAACCTTCAGGTTTTGTGCATGCCAAGTTCTCGGGACTTAAAAACCATCCATACTCTCCAGCTTGTAGGTTCCTCTGCCTTGAACACTCTTGACCTTGTATGGCCCTTCCCAATTTGGGGCAAGCTTCCCTTTCTGCCCTACACCAGAAGCTTCCACCTTCCTCAAGACCAAGTCACCCTGTTTGAAGAACCTTTCTTTAACCCTTGGGTTATAGTAGAACGAAACCTTTTTTCTGATATTCCACTATCTTCGCATGTGCCTCATCTCGCACTTCGTCAATTAGATCCAGGGCTAGTCTTTGCCCTTCCTTATTCTCCTCAGCATTGAAAACTTGAATCCTGGGAAAGGAATGTGATATCTCCACAGGAACAACTGCTTTTGCCCCATATGCTAACATGAAGGGAGTTGCTCCAGTCGTGACTCTACAGGTAGTCCTATAGGCCTATAGTATTGGGAGTATCTCATCCACCCAATTATTCCTCGATTTCTCGATCCTCTTCTTTAGTCCATCCAGGATTATCCGATTTGCCACTTCCGCTTGCCCAATGGCTTGCGGATGAGCCACAGAGGTGAATCGTAATTCAATTTCATTCTCCTCGCAATACTTCTTGAATTCTTCATTGTTGAATTGTGTCCCATTGTTAGTGACTAGGATGCGGGGAATTCCATACCGGTACATGATATTTTCCCATAGGAATTGTGCAACCTGCTTAGTTGTGATTTTGGCCAAGGGTTTGGCTTCAATCCACTTAGTAAAATAATCGATGGCGACAATCAAAAACTTCCTTTGTGTCGTGGCCATGGGGAAAGGCCCAAGTATATCCATTCCCCACATAGCAAAGGGGATGGGTGAGTTGATAGAGTTCAGCATCTCGGGGGGGTTGTCTAATGACCGGTGCATGCTTCTGACAGTGGTCACACTTCTTCACATATTCTTTGGCATCAGCCATCATTTCTGGCCAATAGAAGCCTAAACGGGATATCTTATGGGCTAATGCTCTGCCCCCCAAGTGTTGTCCACAAACACCTTAATGTACTTCTTCAAGAGCCAAACGTGCCTCATCGGGCCTGTGACACCTTAAATAAGGAACCACAAAAGATCTTTTATACAAAATCCCAACTATCAAAGAGTATCTTAGTGCTCGAACAGCCAACTTCCGTGCTTCAGTAGCATCATTTGGCAACCATCCGGTTTAAATATGAGTCTTAATGGGATCTATCCATGAAGTCCCCAGTCCTACATGAGCTACAAGCTTAACATCAATGCTCCATATCTTCAGAACGTGGAAGTATACACTTCCTGAGCTTTCCTCTATCTCAGATGAAACAAACTTTGATAATGCATCTCCCTTAGCATTTTCCTCCTTTGCAATGTGCTCAATATGGCATTCATCGAATTGGGTCATCACAGCCCTTACTAGGCGGACGTACTTAGCCATCGTATCATCGCTTGCCTCAAACTCCCCCTTCACCTGGGATATAACCAACTTCGAGTCTCCACAGACCTTCAAGTTCTTGACTCTAAGTGTCAAGAACTTCATATTCTGCCTCATTATTTGTGGTCGGGAAGTCTAACTTCATGGTATACTCAATCAAGAACCCATCAGGGCTTTGTAAAACCAAACCTGCTCCACTTAAATTTGTTTTTGATGCTCCATCAAAATAGAGAACCCAATATTCTTTCTCCTTATCATCCTTTTCTTTGTCCCCCTTATCAACTTCCTTGTCTTGAGGTATGGTATCTTCCTGCCCCCCGACTTCTTGGTTGGGTATGGTACATTCCACCATGAAGTCAGCCAATGCCTGGGCTTTTATTTCCGTTCGTGGCTTATACTTGATGTCGAATTCTCCCAGCTCTATTGCCCACTTGATCAACCTCCCACTAGCCTTAGGACTATGAATGATATTTTTCAGGGGCTGATTTGTTAGCACCTCAATTTGATGAGACTGAAAGTAAGGACGTAACTTTCTTGAAGCCATCACCAAAGCTAAAGCAAACTTCTCAATAGTTGAATAATTCAACTCAGCTCCATACAAAATTTTGCTGACATAATATACGGGTTTCTGGATTTTCAGTTCCTCCTTGAAAGCCACTCTCTGAAATGGCCAAGTACAAGTATAAGACTTCATTCAAAGCTGGCTTGGCCAACAACGGGGCATGGGCCATATATTTCTTTAATTCCTCGAATGCCTTCTAGATTTCCTCACTCCATACAAAATCGTTAACCTTCTTTAAAGACTTGAAGAACGATAAACACTTGTCCCCGGACTTGGAGACGAAACGTCCCAATGCAGCGATCCTTCCAGTGAGTTTTTGAACATCTTTGATAGTTTTCGGTGGCTCCATGTCCAGGATTGCCTTTATTTTATCGGGGTTGGCCTCGATCCCTCTCTTGGAGACCATTAATCCCAAAAAATTTCCAGATCCTACTCCGAAAGCACACTTCGTAGGATTTATCATCATCTTATGATATCCCAGGACCTTAAAAGCTTCCCTCAAATGGGTTATATGGTCAGTCTTCACTAGAATCTTAACTAACATGTCATCAACATAAACTTCCATGGTCTTGCCAATAAGATCCTTAAAAATTTTATTTACCAACCTGTGATAGGTGGCTCCTGCATTCTTGAGACCAAATGCCATAACAAGATAACAATAAACACCAAAGTCATTGATGAATGATACCTTTGGAATGTCGTCCTTGTGCATCTTGATCTGATTGTATCCACTAAATCCATCCATGAAGCTCAGCATCTCATGCCCAGTAGTGGAATCTATCAAAGTATCAATTCTTGGCAACGGAAAATGGTCCTTAGGGCATGCATCATTCAGATCAGTGAAGTCTATACACATCCTCCATTTTCCATTTGCCTTCTTCACCATTACGGGGTTTGCTAACCATTCCGGAAATTGTATCTCCTCAATGAAACCAGCCTCTAAGAGCTTCCCGACCTCCTGTCTTATAGCTTCCTGTCTTTCTGGAGCAAAACTTCTTTTCTTTTATTTCACTGTCTTCCGATTTGGATCCACATTCAGTTTATGAGTGATTAGTTCCGGATCTATGCCTGGCATATCAGCTGCTGACCATGCAAACACATCACTATTTTCTTGCAAAAATTTCCCCAACTTCCCTCTTAGAGGCTCCTCTAGTGTAGCCCCAACGAAAGTCACCTTCTCAGGATCCTCGGGAGCTAAAGGAATCGAGACCAAGTCTTCTGCTGGCTTCCCTTTTTTCTCATCATTCTCTCGAATATCCAGATCTTCAATAGGCAGAACTTTCCCCCCAACTCCATCTATCCTCAGTGAGGTCACATAACAACTTCTAGCCATTTTTTGAACTCCTCTCTCTTCTCCGATCCTATCTCGGGTCAGAAACTTCATAACTGAATGGTAGGAAGAAGGGACTGCCTTGAAGGCGTGTATCCCTGTTCTTCCCATGATAGCATTGTAAGTCCAACTAGCCTTCACCACTACAAAGTCCAACATCTGAGTTGCTTACCTTGGTTCCTGTCCTATGGTTGTTGGCAACTTGATTATCCCTTCTACGGGGCACTCCACTCCCACAAATCTATATATCGGCATGTCGGTTAGGGTCAATTGGGAGTCGTTATATCCTGTAACACCCCCAAATCCGGGGTCGGGGATCCGGGTTGTCACGAGTTCCATTTCCCTTAATAACACCCAATCTTAATAAATAATCAACTATTCTGTACTGTGACCCCACCATAAACACACACACCACAAGTTATAGTCTCAGAGATGAATATCCAAAAATAATCACAAGTCGTTTTATTCCACAATTATATGCCAATACACCTTAAAAGGGTTTCTGAATAAATTTACATTTCTTTGCCATTATTACAATTCATAAATATACATAAATCTGGTTCATCAATAGTTGAAAACCTAGCCTATTGGTAGCTCCTACCTCAGCTACGGCGGCATCAACGCTTACAGAAAACTGCGGAACATTTTCTAACCGCTTGTGAATTGGAAGCTTGGTCCTGTTCATCTTGTCTAGCTGATGTTGTATGATGAAAGAAGAAAGCAAGGGTGAGCAACAAGCCCACCAAAACAATATGTATAATGATTTACAATAAATGAGCATTCTCATAGTACTCATGAAAGTCTTGGTCAAGAAGAAATGAACCAAGTTTGATATCTTACCGCGACCAAGTCGCAAAATATTCAGTATATATGTACATATATACTTTTCACAATCTTTGATATCCTCTGACATGTATAATATACACAGAGTTCCCGTTTATAACTGTATAAAATATCGTTGCAAGGTGATCTCATATATCTAACCTTGTCTCAACGTTTTTCCGAAAATCTTTGACATGCACAAGATAATCATTTACTAGATATAAGTTTAAAAGATGAAGTTACAAGATACTCCAATATACTTATATCCGAATACTACTTGAACTACCACCGTTCAAGTTATAATCAGTTTCAAAAGTTCATCACCCGGATGAGACTACAAGATAAGACTTGAATAGATTAAATCCTTGAAATTTCATTATAAATAATGAAGTTACGAGATACTTCATTAAGTCCCGATATATATATATACACCTATATATATATATATTTCATACACTCCTTGAAAACCTCTGTTATGAAAATTATAAACAGAGTTGCAATATCCAATGAATTTTGGAAAGGAGAAAACCTTGGCATAAACCTGATATCTTGCTGATCAGGCAAAGATACCAATAAGTAACCTTTTCTACTAGTAGATGGACGAATTCCCCACGGGTCATCACCCTGGTCACAATAGGACCTTATGCTGGACTGCCACTCAGCCACTTACGCATTTGATGGACTCCCACTGAGCCACTTACACTTTCATGGACGCCTACTGAGCCCATGTTGCTTATGCCGACTCAATAGATGGACTTACTTCCCGAACGTTGGGTAAGTAATCAATTCATTTATCAAAACAGCAACCTCGTTGCGAATGTAAAATACACCACTGAGCCGGATCCCTCAAGTTTTGAGCGAGTATTTAAATCCCCTTCGAAAGGAAGATCTTAACTATAAAAATGAGTTTTGGGATCCGCTCTAACTTTTAAAATCATTTTGAAGACTCGAAAACATTTTTAAGAATGTTTGGAGTAATGCTGATTTAATAAAGTAAATCAGTCCCGATATATTAGAAAGTATCTGAATATTATCATTTAAATAATATTCCCTTAAAGAATAATCTTTATACAAATAATTGAAGTAGAAGTTGTAAAACTTATACTTGAAATGAGTATTAAATAACCAAAGATATACTTATACGAAAGTACTATCTTTATTTGAATAATCAAAAAAATAAGTTTGATTATCGACACCTTATTCTTTAGTAAAATAAAGAATACATTTCAGAAAATAATCGGAGTCATAGGTCCTCATATGAATATTCAAATAATATTCAATTAAATAATATAAGCGGAGTCATCTGTCCTCGAATGAATATTCAAGTAATATTCATTAAATAATATAAAGTGAGTCATAAGTCCTCGAATGAATATTCAAGTAATATTCATTAAATAATACAAAGTGAGTCATAAGTCCTCGAATGAATATTCAAGTAATATTCATTAAATAATATAAAGTTATCGAATAAACCTTATTCGATTAATAGTTTTAAAAACTATTCATATATATATATATATATATAATACTCGGGAGCCTCGCCTCCCGGTTTTAGAAAAAGTTCACCTTTTGATCCCCTATACCAATGGTATACTCAAATACCGCTTATCTCTAGCATAGGTATTATGCAACTAATAAGCATTTGAACCAACAGATATATAAATCAAGAATACGAAACAGGCATGCATATATACCATATCACATGCTACAATATATCACAAGAATTTGCTAATAACAAATATGCATTTATCACAAGATCATGCATATACACATATACATCACAACAACAGTTATACGGGTAGAAAACTTGCCTGAGCGACTGGGGGTTACAAATGGCTTGGGACGAGTCTGGTAACCTATAAACAACATATAAGTTGGAATTAAACCAAAGTCACTTATAAATCTATACTTTAACCAATTTAGACTCTAACGCTCGCTTTGCGCTTAACGATTCACTTAAGTCGCTCGAGTACCCTCGGCTCCACTATTTTTAATAAATAAACCATTATGAGTTTTAAGGCGATTCTTTCGCGAGTGTCTTACCAACTCCCTATTACACTTTACATAAATGTTTCATACTCCAATTAGTCCTTTAAGGTCTTTAACCTATGTTTCAAAGTAAGGCGAGGGGTAATGTTCGTTCGTGAAACGTCGTTACTTAAAACAGCCGTTTCTCCTAAGCCGTACATCGGAATCAAACGAACCACATATCAAAAACGAAGCTCGTAACATGAAGTATCTAATAATGGCAATGGTCAAAACCTAGCAGGGAGTTCTAGGGTCCTAATGTTAAGAACAAAACAGCCTAAAGTAAATCAGACATTATGACGACTATGTTTACGCGATTTCCCAAATTTAAAACACTCCAATTCAACCCACAATCAATCCACAATCACAACCAAATCAAAACTCCATCCATACTACATCATAACAGCCCCAACAACTCACCATCAACAATTTATACTTATTCTTAAACTTGAATTTAACTACAGTTAAGTTCATTAATCAACAATCCAAGAACTACCACTCCAAAAACTTCACAAAATCAACTAATCTCTACATTTACAACTAGCAAACCTCTCATGAATTATAACAACAAAAATAAACCTAATTAATCAAATAAAGTTAGGGTTTGGAGGGGTTATACCTTCCTTGGAGAGTGGAGAATCAAGAGAATGGCTTGGAATCACCCTTAAAGTCCTTGTCCAAGCTTAATCTAAACAAAACTTCAAGAACAAAAAAAATTAGTTCTTGAAAAACACTATTCACCATCTTCTTCCATGATTTTTAGGAAGAGATTGTGGATGATTTAGGAGCTCAAACTTATAGGATATTCATAACTATGCATAAGGAGTCTTAGATAATTATCTTGTAATTTAACAAAGCTTGGAGCTATGATTTTGACTTTCTTGCTTTGGAAAAGAAGAAGAATCCAAGAGCAAGGTAAAGAAAATGAAATGATCTTTGTGTTTTGGGTGAAATGATTGTTGGTTGGTTGTTTTTAGCTTGATTTTGGTTCATTACCTTTTTAACCATGAACTTTGTGTGGTTTTAAATCAACCACACCTCCTTCCCCCTTATGTCATGCTTATGTCACCTTGTTATGTCATCATCCCTTACTTGCCCTCTTCTCATTGGTTTGATGACATCATCCCCTCTAATCTCTTTGATTAGCTTTTAATTATTTGGCTAATGACCGCTGATCTGTTATACGGTTCGCTTAACTTTCATTTTCATGTATCGTTTGAGGGATCATACCCGGGATCTTATTACTTAGGTTTCCTTAACATTTCTCAATACATTATTTTCCTTTTTATGATCCTCTCTTATTATCCTTGAATTTAAATCCTTTTTATTCTGTTACCTTATACTCAATTCTTTCTGTATCTGGTAGATTTCTGGGAAAAATCAAAGTGTTTGGATTTGGATTCTGACGATCTTTACATACACTTATATACCACATAGAGTACTAATAATATCCCAGAAGATCAATAAAAGATCCCCTACATAGTGTGGCATGAAAAGTTTTCTTACTCAGCAAAACACTATTCATAAGGGTTTCAAAAATTCCAAAAATTGGGGTTATTACATATCCCATCCTTAAAAAGGTGTCATGGAGCAAGATATCCACTAAAGCGCCCTTATCCATAAGGACCCTTCTCACTGGGCTATTCCCTATTATCGGGGTTATGACCAATGGGTCGTCATGGGGAAATTTCACACCCTCCAGATCAGACTCATCAAAAGACATTGTTACTCCTGTCCTGGCTCTCTTCGGGGTTTCCCCAAAAATATGCATAACTTCTCGAGCATACGCTTTCCTGGAGTTCTTGGATAACCCAGCAGCAGTTGGTCCTCCAAAAATTATGTTTATCATAGGCCCTCGGGGTCGCGGTCCTCCGAAGATTGTATTTATCACCAGTCCCCTAGGTTAGGGATTTCGCCCCTGGTCTTCTTGATCTCTTCTTCGATCATCAAAGTTTTTTCTCACGTTGTTGCTCCTGTCTCCTCCATCTCCAGTGTACTTGTTCAATCTCCCTTTTCTAATAAGGAACTCAATTTCATCTTTTAGTTGCCTACACTCATCGGTGTCATGACCAACATCCTTGTGAAATATGCAATACTTGCTCTTATCTAGCTTGGCAGGATCAGCTTTCAAGGGCTTAGGCCAACGAATATATCGATCTTTCTCGATTTCCATCAAGATCTGGCTTCTAGGAGCATTCAGCTTAGCGTATTCAGTGAACTTTTGCCCAGGTCCTCCCTTCTTGGGGGTTGAATCAGGGTTTTGCTCGGTTCTAGAATACTTGTCCTTAGCGATATATTCCAGGTCATTTTTCCGCTTCTTGCCTCCAGTGGGCTGATTACTCACTACGGTCTTTCTCATGCTCTCTTCCACCTTGATGTACTTCCCGGCCCTATCTTGGAGCTGCAACATGGTTTCAGGGGGGCGCTTGGCCAAGGACATATTGAAGAACTCATCCCTAGTTCCTTGTTGCAGTGCTATCATCGCTACCTTATCATCAAGGTCCGGGACTTTTAAAGCCTCCTTTGTGAAACGATTCAGGTAGTCTCTCAAGGATTCCTTTGTTCCATGCACAATGCTCATAAGAGATGCTGGACTTTTCTCATGCACTATCCCGCTGATGAACTGCTTAATAAAAGCCTGACTTAATTCTCTGAACGACCCAATAGAGTTTGGGGGCAAATGACTATACCACCTTTGAGCCATACCCGACAGGGTTTGAGGAAAGGCCCGATACCTAATAGCATCATTCACGGGCTCCAACATCAGTGCATTAGAGAATGTCCTAACATGATTAGCGGGATTCCCTGTGCCATCATAAGCTTTGATAGTTAGCATCTTGAACTTCCTTGAGATATGGGCATTCATTATTTCTTCAGTGAAGGGAGGAGTAGGATCATCAGGATCTCCAAGGGGAAAAAGATTGCTCAGATTAGCCCTTGGGACAATAACCCTTCTCTGTATTGGACCATCCAGGTCTATGATAGGAGGAGGATTTCTCCACCTAGGAGGTAATGGGGGTCTGGTGGTCTGGTGCACCTCCAAGTCGCGCCTCAGCCTTTGAATCTCAGCCTTGTGAGCCCTGATCCTTTCCTGCACTTCTTGGGGATTTAATTCTTGGGTGTTTCTAGGATGTTGGCTACCATCCGCCATCGGCTCTTTGCCAACACGTCTCCTTCTTAGGGCTACTTCATCATCCGAAGATTCAGAGTCTCTCTCAGTGTAAGGACTAGAAAATTCATGATCCTCAGGGATAGGAGCCAAACCTCGTATGTAGGGGGCGATCGCCTTCGTGCTTCACTCCATCCAGCATGTCCACTTCCTTCAATGTTGGGGTAAAGGGGCATCCCATAAGGGGGGTTAGTAGTCACAACAGTTGAATACTCGTACACAATGGGTCGAGAATTCACAGGTGCATGTAGTTGTTGAACTTGGGGATTCGTACCTCGAATAGCCGAGGGAATCGTCCCTTGTGGTTGAGGTTCAGTTACCCCTATCTGGGCTTCTCCTTGGGTGACTGCATAAGTTGAATGAGGAGGTACCTCCATGGTTGACGAAATCACTTGGGTTGTCCCCGATGATGTTCCTTCCTCAATAGCTCTAATTGTTCTCCGTGTTCTCGCCATGGTTGTTGTTGTGCTTTCCCACAGACGGCGCCAAATATTATGGATTAAAAACTAAGATATATAACTTATGTATTTATTACTAAGGAACGTGAGCTTCGAGGCTCAATTTGACTGCTCTTGTGTTTTGTGACTCAATTTGCCTTAACAAGATGCCTACGTATCTTGCTGATTGCCAATGATCAAGTCAAAAAATGTAGTTCTGATTTGTGGGGTGAGGCCCCTTATATAGATGTTGGGAGTCCTTGAATTGGACTTGGGTTTGGAGACTTGGTGGACAAGTCTCTGAATTAGAATGGACTTTGGAGTCCTAGGAAGTAGGAAGTTGATTCCTTATCCCATGAGGTTCCTTGGAGGCCAATCTACAAGGATTTATATCCCCATTAGGACTTATCTTAATAGTTGTTTTTCTCCCTTATTAATTAATTACAAAATTAATTAATATTTAGGGTTTTGGGCCTTCTTTGTTCCATCAGGCCTGATCTGGTTCATCAGGCCTGATCAATGTGTTAACCTTTTTGGTCTGAATGTCATACATCTTCTAATTGGGCCTTGTAATCCAAATCATGTGTAATTAATGCAATATTAACTACGTAATCAGGATTTATTTTCTTTCCTATCAATCACCCTTTTCACTAGATGATCATTATTCTCAGTCTTGTCATTGTGACTTGTTGAGCTAGTTAGCTCATTTGTGCGATGTTGTTTATGTTCTTTTCCAGTTAAGAAGGAACCAGTTGGTAGCGAGGATCCCCAATCCAGTGCGAGAGCTAGGGGTCCAGGTTGATCGAGCTAAATTAGCTGGCAGCTTTTGAGATAATTTAAATTTGTAAAAGTTTATATTAATGTTTAGTATTCAGATTTGAGTTTGAATAGTTGTCTAACGACCGAGAATTTTGCGTCGTAATTAAGAAAATAAAGTATGTGTTATGTGATGAGATTATAATTATGTGATTAAGTGGTGATTAATTGTCTTTGCTGTATATTAGAATCAAGGAGCGTAAATAAAAACATTCCAATTTAAAGAGTCAGCTTAGAAGTTAAGCTGTGTTGTCGGGCCGCCAGGTAGAACGGAACCCGTCCCAATAAAGAGTTAAAGAATATATAAAAGGGGAATTATGTGTGATTGAATGAAATGAATGTGTCAGTAAAGTGTTTTGTCCTAAGTGACGTGTCGGTCAATAATGATAACGGGAAGCGTAATTGAAACCCTGAGCGTCGGGCCGTCAGGATGAACGTGACCCGATACGCGTAAAAGGGAATAAAGATTTAAATAAGAATAAATTTGTGATCAGACCTGAGTCGTTATATGATCGTATATGTGTGATTGCTTGCCTGTGTGCATGACTGTGTGCTTTGCGACATTTTTATGGATTTAAAAGAATTATTTGATTTAAATAAGGGTTTATTTAACCTTCGTGCATTTTTATAAAATCAACAGAGTGAGATAAAAACATGGGATTTGTTTTTCTATCTTCTTAGTAGTCCTAGAGACCTTCTAAAAATGATGAGTAGATTTAATTAGAGGTCTTTGTATTTTTAAATTGATTTTTATGTGGAAAATGTTATTATTAAGTCGAGCTTGCGGAACCCATATAAAATCAACTGTTCGCTCAAAAATCTATTATGAGTAATGGTTGGAAAGCTAATTTCGAGATCTATGTCTGAAAATTGTTATTTGCAATAATTTTCAACTTTTTGAGAGAGACATATTTAATATTCAATTTCTATTTCATTGGAGTAAAAAGAGAGAGTAAATCAAGCAAGAAACGGGATTAGTAAATTACTAAACTACCCTTGCCCTTATTACAAATACAAGCTCATTTCTTTCCCCCCCCTTCTTTTCTTTTTTTTTCCGTGAGCATCTCTCCCTCTCTTTCTTTCTCCCTCTCTCTCTC
This sequence comes from Apium graveolens, assembly GCF_009905375.1. Taxonomy (NCBI): domain Eukaryota; kingdom Viridiplantae; phylum Streptophyta; class Magnoliopsida; order Apiales; family Apiaceae; genus Apium; species Apium graveolens. Next base: position 230,149,972 of record NC_133652.1, read on the forward strand.
GGACACTCTCTCTCTCGGCTCTCTCCCCATCTCTTTTCTCTCTCTCTTGCATGCAATAACAAATACTCATCCAAATTCAAAGATATAACCATCTATAGCTTCCATTTTCGGTATACTTCTTAGATTTCACTTGCATGTAAGTTTTTGTATAAGTGTTTATGGTTCCATCTCTATGGTTATGTTCAAGGAAATATAATTTCTTGATATATGATCATAAGAGTAGATTCAAGTGATTTTATGGTTTAAAACTCAAGAGGAGACCCGTTATGGGCACTCTTAAGTTCGACCACCACCGGCCATGATCCAAGGAGAGACGGTAGGATTTTGAGTAAATAATGTGATTTTTGAGCTATATGCACTTTAAAACTTGTATGTAGCCTTTGCATGTCTCGGATTCTTGAAAAATTCAAATAGGGCTTTGGATTTCTTTTGAAATTTGAGTGATAAAAGGATTGCTATGATTGTTTTAATAGTATGTGGACTTGTGTAATTGATTGGATGCTTAAGAAATCAAATTTGAAGATTGCATGTTGAGGTTTTGGTTCGGCTTTTATGCTAATAAAAAGGGAATTGAATTTTGTGACTTTATCTTGTGTAAACTAAGTTTAATTAATAAGAAATAGAGTTGCATGTTGATTTAAAAGAGGAGTTAGTGATGCATGTCATTGTTTGGTTCTTGGATTGTGAATTTTGAATTTTTGCCGAATAGAAAATGGGTTTAGAAGAGATTGATTTGTGATTAAGTGAATGCATGCATGTTGATTGAATAATTTGATTAAGGTTTGAGTCATTAAGCGATGTTTGGCTTTGTGCTTCGGAAATCTTGATGAAAATGAGTTAAATGACTAAGTTAAGGTTTAAAACAAGTTGAAAATGTGATATAAGACTTTGCATGTCAAGATTGATCTTTGCATGTGTGTTTTCTTGATAAACCCGAATGGGTCTTAGACTTAAAAAGAGAATTAAGTTGATTTTTGCTAAATATCTTAGTGGCTAATGAGAACTTGATTGCATGACCATGATTGAGTGGTGTTTATGTTCGAATTCTGTTAATAAAGAAAATGGTGCTAGTTTAAATGTTGGATCATGCTAGAACTAAAGTTGTATGGTGTGATTTTTGAGAAATTTGATTGTATATAGATGGTTGGGTTCAGATTTTTATGATTAAAAGAAAGGAGAGTGGTTCTTTAAAGGTTGTTGAATGAGATACGTGTTTATGTGAATTAAAGTGAGTATTTGATTGATTTTATGGTGGGTATTTGCAATAAGGCCGAATAGGCCATATGAATTTAAGGTCAAAACTTGGTTTTTAATAATAATAAAAAAATGATTGGATGCGTATATGTGAATATCTATGGATTTGTTTATTTGATTGTGTTATGTGGTTCGAATTAAGGAATAAGAGAAAAAGGAATTAAGTTGATTGTTATTAAAGAACTATAAGTGATAGTTATGGTCATAAAGGCGTGATTATGAATGAATCATGTACTCGAACGAGTTATATTAGTGTGATTTGAGGAATAGATAAGTTTAAGCGAGTACAAATTGATTAATGAGTACATAAAGATATAAAGGCTACGAGAAAGGAATGTGTTATGTGCTATGTGCTTATGTGTATAAGCTATACTCGTATAGTTTGAGTCAAGAATATAATCGAGTATCGTATAGAGTGATCGTTCCGGGAACGAGAGTTGGGAATCTAATTAAGATTTTGGTTTTTATTGTAGATTCGGAGCGTGAGGGCATTCGGGCTAGGAAAGGGAAAAATATACTAGGTGGCAGTAGTTCAACCCTCAGGAAAGCAATTTCAGGCATGTAACTCTGATTACTTGTATAAATGATTGTAAAGGAAATGTTGTTCATACCATGTAGAGTATTGAACTGTTAAAGTATGAAACCCTTGCTTTATGAAACCCTGATATTGATTTGAAGTACCCTTTGTTCTTGATAACCTGTTATTGATAATCCTATTGATTTCACCCTTTGATAATCTGCGCTTTTGTTTAAGTTTCCTATAATGCCATGATCATATTGAACCTTTAATTATCTTGGTTAACTCTGTTTAATGATACCCTGTTTCTCTTGATCACCCTAATGATCCCTAAGTTATTACTGATCCCTCAAATTTAGTGCCTTGTCGTCCTTGATACAGAATTATTGTAAATTGTTCCTTGTGTATCTTTGATTCACTCCCTGAACTTTGTTTCTTTAAAATCTGAATTAAGAATGAGTTTCGACTTGAAAGAGTCCGAATGATTTCAAATGCTTGGTAATGATAAAATGAATTTTAGAAAACCTATTTGTTTTTCCAACTCAAGGTTTTCCAAATGAATTCCTGATGGATTGGATTGAGATGTAAGAGGCTAGTGGGACTAGTCCAGTCATGGTAAGAGGCTAGTGGGACTAGTCCAATTTAAGGCTGAAATTATGCCGATTGGTACCTTAAAGACCGTAATGGAGGTCGATACGGGCTGATCACCCGTATATAATGAAATGGAAAGATAAGTGATTCAATCAAGGGTTTTAAATGATTATTTAAAAAGGGAACTGGAACTTTTATTCAGTAAATTGATTTTTGGAAATGAAAATGGTTTATAATGCTTTGAAAAGAGTTGATTATATTATCGTGGAGCTTAAAGCTCGAGAACCCTGATTCTTGAAATTGTTGATCATATGATTGATTCTGTATCTTGAAATACTGTTGCTTTCCTCTATCGGAAGATCTATTTTGATCCTATAATGATTTGTGATGAATATCGGCTTTTGTTTTGTTTCGAGCCTTGTTTCTTGAAAGCCCAACTATTCTTCGGATGCCTTTCCTTATCCCAAAGAAAAAAAATGGAAATCTGCCACCTAGTTTAGTTAAAGTAGAATGCCCTAGTTTGTTCAAAGTATATTGAGATTTGATATTGTAGAACTGCTATATAGTTACTTGCTGAGTTTTCTACTCATTTGTTTTGTCTTAATCTAATCATGGCAGTTAAGCAAGAAGATGGCCAGGCTTAGGCACACTGCTCGTAAGAGCGTACCTGGTGGTCCCTACCGTGTTGAGGGCTTCCAGTTGCCAGAGCAGGTAGTACAGGCTAGGAGTGAGCTCGCGCCTAGAAAGAGGTGTTTAAAGATACAATGGGTTATCTGTCGGTTCCCAGCCGAAATCGATATTGATTATTTAATAATATTTTGGGTTTGTAAGTTATATTTTGTGATTGATAGTTGTAATCTTGTCTCATACTTTATCCAGTTGATCCTGTTAGTAGTTAATCGGGGTTTATGCATATTTAATTAGTAGAATAGAGGTGTGTGAGTCCTCATTTCCTAACCTCGAGATTGAGGGCGTCACAAGTTTGCATCAGAGCTACAGGATCTAGTCCCTGAGACAAGTTAGGTTTTAAAAAGGGGTATTTTGGGAATATATCTATATCGCGAGAGAATTCGACTCATGTAGAGTTGAGTTAGACTATTAGGTTTAGTCTAAGGAAAGTAATGATTGGTAAAGCAGAAACTAGAGTTAGGGTGTGAGTTAGCTGGAAGCTTTATTTAACCCTAACATTGTTTCTTGGTTGCTGTTTTGTGTTTTCTCTCAGGATCCTAGTAGTGGTAGTGACTCAGACTCAGAGATTAGCTTGATTGGTACCCCTGTGGACCCTATTCCACCCTCTCCAGAGGAGCCTGTATATGTTAGTTCAGACCCAGAGGAGGACCCTTCTAAGAGTAGTGAGATCCCCATGCAGATTTCACCCTTGAGACCTGATTCATAGACCCCTGCCCCTGAACCAGAGTCGGAGATGCCTAAAGACTGTTCCTATCAGTGTTGGTGGAAAGTTAGCCCAGGACCGAGACTTTGTGTACTCCCGCATTCCTGAGTTGGGAGCTTTGGTGGATAGGCTAGCCAGAGAGTCTAGGCAGAGTGCTTCTGTTATGGATGACGAGTGGCGAGTTCGGGTGAAGGTGGTGGAGCAGGTTGCCCGGAGGAGATTGGATGAGGGACCATCCACTAGTGATGCTGATGCTGAGGCCCGGAGGCTGCATAAGATCATTCGCTGGATGTTGGTTGTGTTGAGAGAGATTCTAGATGATTAGATGGGACTGTTGGTTGAGCCCGTAGATTATTGTTGTTGTTTTCAGCGCCGGTAGGCTTTGGGATACTTGGTCAGATGCCGGGATCCCTTTTTCATTTATCTTGTTGTATTTCAGACCAGTGTAGTAGTAGTAGTAGTTGGAAGTTAGGGGTAGATAGGGGGATGTTTTCCAGTTTTTCCCTGTTTAACCCTGCTATTTATTGTACCTTGTTTCAGAACCTTAAAATCCAGAATATTTCCTATGTAACCTTTGATTAAATAAATCTATTATCTTGCTTTCCTTTGTGCACCCTATTATCTTATAAACTATTCTCAATGCCATGTTTTAATACAACCATGTTTTCGTATAGCCATGTTTAAAGATCGTAAAACCCTATTCCATGCCATGATAACACAACACTGATATGAGAATTATGTAGTAATAGGATTGCATGTGCAAATTAGGGTAAAAACTTAAAACCCACAAAAGAGATTTCATAAAAATTGTTGTTATATATATGCCATGTTATCGTATTGCTAAATAATTGCTCAATCAGGTTTGTAAGAAATGGCCAACTCACCAGATCACCAAGAAGAAGAAATTCCCACCCAAGACCCAGAAATAAACCCAGAAACCACCTTGATGAGCAGACTTGCTCAACTTTTGCAACAACCTGTGGCCCCAAAAGTTTGAAATTTCAAGCACTTTCAATCTGTTCATCCTCGAGAGTTCTTAGGTTTGCCAGATCCAATTAAAGCGCAGTCGTGGTTGAGAGAGATGGAAAAAGCCTTTGAGTTAGCCGAAGTTAAGGATGATAAGAAAGCTCAGTATGCAAGTTATTATCTGAAAGATGAAGCAAGTTTCTGGTGGGAGTCGTCTAAGGCGTTGTTGGAAGGCAAAGACTTATCTTGGGAGAAGTTTACCGAGATGTTTCTGGAAAAGTATTTGCCAAGTTATATGCAAGATCAGTTAGAGATGAAATTTTTGGATCTTAGACAGGAGGAAATGTCGGTAGCAGAATATGAGGTGAAGTTTTCGGAATTGTCAAGGTTCATACCAGAGTACGTGAATACTGAAGCGAAAAAGGCTAAGAGGTTCCAGCAGGGACTTAAGCCGTGGATTAGGAGTCAAATAGCAATGTTGGAGATTAAGAACTATGCTGCTTTGGTTCAAAAAGCAATGATAGTGGAAGGAGAGCGGGAAGCTGCTCGAAGAGAAAATGAAGGAAGAAAGAGGAAGTTTGAAAGCTCTGAGCAAGAGCAAGGAAGTTCTAAGTTCAGAGGAAAGTTTGGGAAGAATGGTGGAGGTCAGAACCAAAAGTTCTAGAAGTTTAGACCCGGGAATGGAGCTCAGAAGAACCGTTTCCAGAAAGCTGGACAACCGGAAAAGGAAAGCAGACCCCAGATGCAAGAATGCAGGAACTGTGGAAAGAGACACCCGGGGAGGTGTAATAAGCTGGATATAACATGTTTTAAGTGCAACCAGAAGGGACATTATTCTTCAGAATGTTCAAATGGAATAAGAAAGCCTGATTTGGCTTGTTTCAAGTGTGGCAAGGTAGGCCATATGGCTAGAAATTGCAAGGAGCCTGTGCAGAAGGCTAATGTTCTCAGAATTGCTGGACCGCCATCTCTCCCAGCACCATTAGCTCAACCCAGAGCTAGAACCTTTAACATGTCAATGAAAGATGCGGTGCAAGATGTGGACGTGGTAGCAGGTATGCTTGTTATAAACTCAGTAGAAGTAAAAGTTTTGATGGATTCTGGTGCAACCATATTTTTTATCTCTGAAAGTATTCTTGATAAAGTAAAATGTGTTGCGTACCCTCTAGAGCCTAATTTGATTATAGAGGTAGCAAATCAAGAGAAAGTTCTTGTTAATAAGATTTGTCCTGATTGTGATGTGTCTATTGAAGGTCGGCACTTTTCTGCTGACTTAATTCCTTTTAAGTTAGGAGAGTTTGAGGTTATACTAGGAATGGATTGGTTGTCAAATCATGAGGCGTAAATAGAGTGTAAAAGTAAGAAAGTGAAGTTAAAAACCAAGGGTGGTGAGGAAGTGATATTTAAAGGAAAAAGGCAAGAGAAGAAATTTCTAAAGGTTATTGAGGCAAGAAGATTAATTCGTCAAGGATGCGAAGTTTATTTGGCTAATGTTGTGGACGTGGAGAAAGAATCCGTAAAGATCGACGATATTCCGGTAGTAAGAGATTTTTCGGACGTGTTTCCAGATGAATTACCTGGACTACCTCCAGACAGAGAGATCGATTTTACGATTGACTTGGCTCCTGGTACGGAACCAGTGTCGAAAGCTCCCTATCGTATGACGACGGTTGAAATGAAGGAATTGGCAGCTCAGTTGCAAGAGTTGTTGGACAAAGGAGTAATCCGACCGAGTGTATCCCCGTGGGGCGCACCGGTGTTGTTTGTAAAGAAGAAGGATGGAAGTATGCGATTGTGTATCGATTACCGTGAGCTGAATAAGTTGACAATCAAGAATAAGTACCCTCTACCGCGGATCGATGACTTATTTGACCAATTGAAAGGAGCTTCGTGCTTTTCAAAGATTGATTTAAGATCTGGGTATCATCAACTAAAGATCAAAGCGGAAGATATACCCAAGACAGCGTTCCGAACAAGATACGGACATTATGAGTTTTTGGTGATGGCATTTGGCTTGACGAATGCGCCAGCTGTATTTATGGATCTTATGAACAGAGTGTTCAAGCAGTATTTGGACAAGTTCGTGATTGTGTTTATCGACGATATACTGATTTATTCCAAAACGGAGGAAGAACATAAGGAGTATTTGAGGATTTCCTTGGAAATTCTGCAAAAAGAGAAGCTGTATGCAAAGTTTTCAAAGTGTGAATTTTGGCTAAAGGAAGTGCAATTTCTTGGTCATGTAGTTAATAAAGAAGGAATTAAAGTGGATCCAGCCAAGATAGAAGCTGTAATGAATTGGGAAAGGCCCAAGACTCCGACGGAAGTCAGAAGTTTTCTGGGATTAGCCGGATACTATAGAAGATTTGTGTAAGATTTCTCAAAAATTGCCGTTCCATTGACGAAGTTGACGAGAAAGAATGAGAAGTTCGTTTGGACAGAAAAGTGTGAGGAAAGTTTTCAAGAATTAAAGAAGAGATTGGTAACCGCCCCAGTGTTAGCATTACCAGATGATAAAGGTGAATTTGTGATATTCAGTTATGCTTCATATAAAGGACTTGGATGCGTGTTAATGCAACACGGGAAGGTAATAGCATATGCGTCAAGGCAACTCAAGCCGCATGAGCAAAAGTATCCAGCGCACGATTTGGAATTGGAAGCAATTGTATTTGCCCTTAAAATTTGGAGGCATTATTTGTACGGGGAAAAGTGCGAGATTTATACGGACCATAAGAGCTTAAAGTATATCTTTACTCAGAAAGAACTGAGTATGCGACAAAGAAGGTGGTTGGAATTGATCAAAGATTATGATTGTGTGATAAACTATCATCCTGGAAAGGCAAATGTGGTAGCTGATGCTTTAAGTCGAAAGGAAAGGTTGAATATGTTAACGTCATCGGAAGAATTAATCAAAGACTTTGACAAGATGGAAATAGATGTGCAGACTCCAAAATGTGGAGCTATTTATGCAATGTGGTTTCAACCTGAAATTTTGGAAAAGATTAGATGCTGTCAAGAGCAAGTAATGAATCGCGAAAGGAATAAGTTGACGGGAGAAGAAATTAAAGCTCAAAAGGATGGAAAAGGGATATACCGTGTTAACTCACGTATTTGGATACCTAATGTTGTGGAACTAAAGTACGAGATTTTGCAAGAAGCGCATAACTCAAGATTTTCAATTCACCTTGGGAGTACGAAGATGTACCAGGATTTAAAAGAAAATTTTTGGTGGCCAAACATGAAAAAGGAAATTGCGGAATGGATAAGTAAATGTTACATGTGCCAAAGAGTTAAAGCAGAACATCAAAGGCCAAGCCGACTACTTCAGCCGCTGGACATACCCGAATGGAAATGGGAACATATCGCGATGGATTTCATGGTAGGATTACCTAAAACCAAGTCTAATCATAATGCGATTTGGGTGGTAAACGATCGGTTGACAAAGTCAGCACATTTCTTGCCGATAAATGAAAGGTTTTCATTAGAGAAGCTGGTCAAATTGTATCTGGATGAAATCGTGATGCGTCATGGAGTTCCTGTATCTATTGTGTCTGATAGAGATCCAAGATTTAATTCAAGATTTTGGCGACAATTCTATGATCATTTGGGAACGAAATTGAAAATGAGTACAGCATATCATCCACAGACAGACGGACAAAGTGAAAGGACAATTCAGACAATTGAGGATATGTTGCGAACCTGCGCAATAGATTTCAAAGGAAATTGGGACGATCATTTGCCCTTAGTTGAGTTTTCCTACAACAACAGTTATCACGCAAGTATTGGCATGCCGCCTTATGAAGCGTTGTATGGAAGAAAGTGTAGATCCCCTACTTATTGGGATGAAGTTGGTGAGCGCAAGTTAATTGGCCCCGAGCTAGTGCAGCAAACGAAGGATAAAGTTGAAATGATACGAAAGAGATTAATTGCAGCTCAAGACCGACGGGCAAAGTACGCGAATCAAGAGCGAAAAATGTGCAATTTGAAACTGGAGACAAAGTCTTGTTGAAGATATCTCCTTGGAAAGGTTTAACTCGATTTGGAAAGAAAGGAAAGCTGAGTCCAAGGTATATTGGACCATTTGAAGTATTGCGACAAATTGGGAAAGTGGCGTATGAAATAGCGCTACCGCCGCAAATGCAACATCTTCACAATGTGTTTCATGTATCTCTCCTGAAGAACTATAATGCTGATGCGAGCCATGTGATCGAGTTGGAACCAGTAGAAATCCAACCAGAATTATCCTATATAAAACAACCAGTGCGAATTTTGGATCGAAAAGAAAGGACGCTTAGAAATAAAGTTGTACCTCTAGTTAGAGTGTTGTGGAGAAATCCACTAGTCGAGGAATGGACTTGGGAATTAGAAAGCGAAATGAAAGAAAAGTATCCCCATCTATTTGCTTAGATTAGTTTCTGGGGACAGAATCCTTTTAAGGAGGGTAGATTGTAACGACCGAGAATTTTGCGTCATAATTAAGAAAATAAAGTATGTGTTATGTGATGAGATTATAATTATGTGATTAAGTGGTGATTAATTGTCTTTGCTGTATATTAGAATCAAGGAGCGTAAATAAAAACGTTCCAATTTAAAGAGTCAGCATAGAAGTTAAGCTGTGTTGTCGGGCCGTCAGGTAGAACGGAACCCGTCCCAATAAAGAGTTAAAGAATATATAAAAGGGGAATTATGTGTGATTGAATTAAATGAATGTGTCAGTAAAGTGTTTTGTCCTAAGTGACGTGTCGGTCAATAATGATAACGGGAAGCGTAATTGAAATGCTGAGCGTCGGGCCGTAAGGATGAACGTGACCCGGTACGCGTAAAAGGGAATAAAGATTTAAAGAAGAATAAATTTGTGATCAGACCTGAGTCGTTATATGATCGTATATGTGTGATTGCTTGCCTGTGTGCATGACTGTGTGCTCTGTGACATTTTTATAGATTTAAAGGAATTATTTGATTTAAATAAGGGTTTATTTAACCTTCATGCATTTTTATAAAATCAACAGAGTGAGATAAAAACATGGGATTCATTTTGTAATCTTCTTAGTAGTCCTAGAGACTTTCTAAAAATGATGAGTAGATTTAATTAGTGGTCTTTGTATTTTTAAATTGATTTTTATGTGGAAAATGTTATTATTAAGTCGAGCTTGCGGAACCCATATAAAATCAACCGTTCGCTCAAAAATCTATTATGAGTAATGTTTGAAAAGCTAATTTCGAGATCTACGTCTTAAAATTGTTATTTGCAATAATTTTCAACTTTCTGAGAGAGACATATTTAATATTCAATTTCTATTTCATTGGAGTAAAAAGAGAGAGTAAATCAAGCAAGAAAAGGGATTAGTAAATTACTAAACTACCCTTGCCCTTATTACAAATACAAGCTCATTTCTTTCCCTCCCTTCTTTTCTTTTTTTTCCGTGAGCATCTCTCCCTCTCTTTCTTTCTCCCTCGCTCTCTCGGACACTCTCTCTCTCGGCTCTCTCCCCATCTCTTTTCTCTCTCTTGCATGCAATAACAAATACTCATCCAAATTCAAAGATATAACCATCTATAGCTTCCATTTTCGATATACTTCTTAGATTTCACTTGCATGTAAGTGTTTGTATAAGTGTTTATGGTTCCATCTCTATGGTTATGTTCAAGGAAATATAATTTCTTGATATATGATCATAAGAGTAGATTCAAGTGATTTTATGGTTTAAAACTCAAGAGGAGACCCGTTATGGGCACTCTTAAGTTCGACCACCACCGGCCATGATCCAAGGAGAGACGGTAGGATTTTGAGTAAATAATGTGATTTTTGAGCTATATGCACTTTAAAACTTGTATGTAGCCTTTGCATGTCTTGGATTCTTGAAAAATTCAAATAGGGCTTTGGATTTCTTTTGAAATTTAAGTGATAAAAGGATTGCTATGATTGTTTTAATAGTATGTGGACTTGTGTAATTGATTGGATGCTTAAGAAATCGAATTTGAAGATTGCATGTTGAGGTTTTGGTTCGGCTTTTATGCTAATAAAAAGGGAATTGAATTTTGTGACTTGATCTTGGTGTAAACTAAGTTTAATTAGTAAGAAATAGAGTTGCATGTTGATTTAAAAGAGGAGTTAGTGATGCATGTCATTGTTTGGTTCTTGGATTGTGAATTTTGAATTTTTGCCGAATAGAAAATGGGTTTAGAAGAGATTGATTTGTGATTAAGTGAATGCATGCATGTTGATTGAATAATTTGATTAAGGTTTGAGTCATTAGGCGATGTTTGGCTTTGTGCTTCAGAAATCTTGATGAAAATGAGTTAAATGACTAAGTTAAGGTTTAAAACAAGTTGAAAATATGATATAAGACTTTGCATGTCAAGATTGATCTTTGCATGTCTGTTTTCTTGATAAACCCGAATGGGTCTTAGACTTAAAAAGAGAATTAAGTTGATTTTTTCTAAATATCTTAGTGGCTAATGAGAACTTGATTGGATGACCATGATTGAGTGGTGTTTATGTTCGAATTTTGTTAATAAAGAAAATGGTGCTAGTTTGAATATTGGATCATGCTAGAACTAAAGTTGTATGGTGTGATTTTTGAGAAATTTGATTGTATATAGATGGTTGGGTTCGGATTTTTATGATTAAAAGAAAGGAGAGTGGTTCTTTAAAGGTTGTTGAATGAGATACGTGTTTATGTGAATTAAAGTGAGTATTTGATTGATTTTATGGTGGGTATTTGCAATAAGGCCGAATAGGCCATATGAACTTAAGGTCAAAACTTGGTTTTTAATAATAATAAAAAAATGATTGGATGCGTATATGTGAATATCTATGGATTTGTTTATTTGATTGTGTTATGTGGTTCGAATTAAGGAATAAGAGAAAAGGGAATTAAGGTGATTGTTATTAAAGAACTATAAGTGATAGTTATGGTCATAAAGGCGTGATTATGAATGAATCATGTACTCAACGAGTTATATTAGTGTGATTTGAGGAATAGATAAGTTTAAGTGAGTACAAATTGATTAATGAGTACATAAAGATATAAAGGCTACGAGAAAGGAATGTGTTATGTGCTATGTGCTTATGTGTATAAGCTATACTCGTATAGTTCGAGTCAAGAATATAATCGAGTATCGTATAGAGTGATCGTTCCGGGAACGAGAGTTGGGAATCTAATTAAGATTTTGGTTTTTATTGTAGATTCGGAGCGTGAGGGCATTCGGGCTAGGAAAGGGAAAAATATACTAGGTGGCAGTAGTTCAACCCTCAGGAAAGCAATTTCAGGCAAGTAACTCTGATTACTTGTATAAATAATTGTAAAGGAAATGTTGTTCATACCATGTATAGTATTGAACTGTTAAAGTATGAAACCCTTGCTTTATGAAACCCTGATATTGATTTGAAGTACCCTTTGTTCTTGATAACCTGTTATTGATAATCCTATTGATTTCACCCTTTGATAATCTGCCTTTCTGTTTAAGTTTCCTATAATGCCATGATCATATTGAACCTTTAATTATCTTGGTTAACTCTGTTTAATGATAACCTGTTTCTCTTGATCACCCTAATGATCCCTAAGTTATTACTGATCCCTCAAATTTAGTGCCTTGTCGTCCTTGATACAGAATTATTGTAAATTGTTCCTTGCGTATCTTTGATTCACTCCCTGAACTTTGTTTCTTTAAAATCTGAATTAAGAACGAGTTTCGACTTGAAAGAGTCCGAATGATTTCAAATGCTTGGTAATGATAAAATGAATTTTAGAAAACCTATTTATTTTTCCAACTCAAGGTTTTCCAAATGAATTCCTGATGGATTGGATTGAGACGTAAGAGGCTAGTGGGACTAGTCGAGTCATGGTAAGAGGCTAGTGGGACTAGTCCAATTTAAGGCTGAAATTATGCCAATTGGTACCTTAAAGACCGGAATGGAGGTCGATACGGGCTGATCACCCGTATATAATGAAATGGAAAGATAAGTGATCCAATCAAGGGTTCTAAATGATTATTTAAAAAGGGAACTGAAACTTTTATTCAGTAAATTGATTTTTGGAAATGAAAATGGTTTATAATGCTTTGAAAAGAGTTGATTATATTATTATGGAGCTTAAAGCTCGAGAACCCTGATTCTTGAAATTGTTGATCATATGATTGATTCTATATCTTGAAATACTGTTGCTTTCCTCTATTAGAAGATCTATTTTGATCCTATAATGATTTGTGATGAATATCGACTTTTGTTCTGTTTCGAGCCTTGTTTCTTGAAAGCCCAACTATTATTCGGATGCCTTTCCTTATCCCAAAGAAAAAAAAATGGAAATCTGCCACCTAGTTCAGTTAAAGTAGAATGCCCTAGTTTGTTCAAAGTATATTGAGATTTGATATTGTAGAACTACTATATAGTTACTTGCTGAGTTTTCTACTCATTTGTTTTGTCTTAATCTAACCATGGCAGTTAAGAAAGAAGATGGCCAGGCTTAGGCGCACTTCTCGTAAGAGCGTACCTGGTGGTCCCTACCGTGTTGAGGGCTTCCAGTTGCCAGAGCAGGTAGTACAAGTTAGGAGTGAGCTCGCACCTAGAAAGAGGTGTTTAAAGATATAATGGGTTATCTGTCGGTTCCCAGCCAGAATCGATATTGATTATTTAATAATATTTTGGGTTTGTAAGTTATATTTTGTGATTGGTAGTTGTAATCTTGTCTCATACTTTATCCTGTTGATCCTGTTAGTAGTTAATCGGGGTTTATGCATATTTAATTAGTAGAATAGAGGTGTGTGAGTCCTCATTTCCTAACCCCGAGATTGAGGGCGTCACAAGTTGGGATTTGTACGTTTGTAATATAAGTGTGTGTGTGGCTTGTGTACATACTTTAACCTATTGCGGTCCGTGGTAGTTGGTAAGTAGGGTCACTGCATATTATTATTATCTTTATTATTGTTATAAGCAGGTTATAAATAAGGTGTGTGCGTGTGTGGACCCCAAACTTCTGACCCGGGTTTGGAGGGCGCCACACCATATGTATCTTATAGAGATGAAAATGTAGGACATACTCTGGGATATGGAAACTTGATAATTGGAAAGGTAGCAATAGAGAATATAACTCTGGTGGAAGGACTGAAGCATAATCTTTTGAGCATCAGTCAAATCACTGACAGAGGTTATCTTGTTGTATTTTATGACTCACAATGCGAAGTTGTTCATAACAAGTCAAAGAAAATTGTCTTGATAGAATACAAACATGGTAATATTTATGAAGCAAGGCTACATGAAAGTCTTGAAGAGGAAGCTACTTGCCTTATCTCTAAGGCATCAGTAGATGAGAGCTGGAACTGGCATAAGAAGCTCTCACATCTCAACTTCAACTAAATCAATGAACTTGCCAAGAAGGAGGTTGTAAAAGGATTGCCAAACATGCTATACTCAAGTGATGGTCTTTGTGATGCTTGCCAAAAGTCTAAACAAAGAAGAGTGTCTTTTAAAAGAAAAACAGAATTCTCTATCTCTGAGCCATATCACATGCTGCACCTGGACCCCTTTGGACCAGTGAATATAATGTCCATCAACAAGAAAAGGTACACACTTGTAATTGTTGATGATTTCACTAGATATACATGGGTTTATTTTCTACACAGGAAAGATGAAGCTCCAGAAATTCTTCTGGACCATATAAGGCAAATTAAAAATGGATCTACTCACAAAGTGAAAATCCTGAGAAGTGATAATGGCACTGAATTCAAGAACTCAAAGATGGAGGAATTCTGCAAGTACAAAGGCATAGAGCAACAATTCTCTGCTCCTGGCACACCTCAGCAAAATGGTGTTGTTGAAAGGAAAAACAGAACCTTAATTGAAGCTGGCAGAACTCTGCTAGAAGAAGCAAAACTACCCACTTACTTCCGGGCTAAAGTAGTAAACATAACATGTTATACTCAAAATGTCACTCTGATAAATAGACATGGTGTTACTCTTTATCAAATGCTAAAAGAAAATAAGCCCAGTCTTAAACATCTTCATTTATTTGGATGTAAGTGCTTTGTTTTGAGAACTCATACTAATTAGATTGGAAAGTTTGAATTGATGAAGGAATCTTTGTTGGATACTTACCATCAAAAGCTTACAGAGTGTTCAATCTAAGAACACACACTGTAGTAGTCTCCATCAATGTATCTTTTGATGATAAGAAGATTCCTGGTTTTGAAGAAGACACTCATGAAAGTTTAATCTTTGTAAATGGAAATGCATTGTTGGAATCTGGATTAAACTCTAATGAACTGTCAAATCCTGATGATCCAAATCCTGACACTCCTTCAGATTCTGAAGATAACCATTGTGCTAATGAGCCTGCACAAGTTAAGGGGGAGCAACAACAAAGGTCAGCTGATGATGCTAACACTGAAAAATCATCTCAAAGTTATTCTCAATCCAATGCTGATTCAACATCAGAAGAACATGAGTCAAGTCCCAATATTTCATCAATAAATAACCCAATGGATTCAGGGGGAGCTTCAAATGCATTTGATGAGGCATATAATTCAGGGGGAGCATCTAGTTCCAGAAGGACACTTCCTAGTGCCAAAAAATGAACTAAGGATCATACTCCTGATCTGATCATTGGAAATCCTGATGATGGTGTCCCTATCTTATATGTTCGCGACGCACATAAGACGAATACGCACAACCAATACTAGATATCATACAATCATCACACACTAAAGTATTAAACAATTAACTAAAGAATTCCATAATAAATCCGTTGCAACCCCATGATCACGATTAGCCCATAATAGCACTTATCGTCATCATGGGTTCATATGAAATCATGATAAACAAACACAAGAAAATAATAACTAAACTAATTATATTAAAATAGAGTACGTCACAAGAGTAAATAAGTTCAAAGTAAAAAAACTAGCATCCAACGTTACAATGAAACAAGAATCACAAGAAAGTATGTTTCCTCTTCGTTGCGGTGTGCTAAATCGGTCTTCTTCCTTATCTCCTTCGCTCCTTGCATAAAAACACAATCTTCTCCAATCCACACTTGTGAAAACGTCTCAAATCTACTTATATAATAGTCCCATAAAACTCAGATTACATAGAAGTGGAAACCAAACAGAAGTAGAAGTCCTGAAATAATATATTTTTTTCCCCGACCCTGCGCGGCCGCTCAGCATAGCTGAGCGGGCGCTCAGCTTGCTGCGCGGCCGCTCAGCAATGCTGAGCGGGCGCTCAGACCTCTACTGGAAAAAATCTGATTTTGCTCCGTTTCTTCGCCGTAATCTGCCCGTTTCTTTCCTCTCGCAATGGTGAACACATGCCAAGGCTTATTCTTGATGATTCCTCCCCCGAAATGCAACTAATACCCTGAAATGCATAAACACTAGAAAAACGCATCAAATACACAAAATACTTGATTTCAAGACACCAATTTAAGCCATTTTAAGACGTTCTAAGTGGTATAAAATGCCACTTATCACACCCCCAAACTTAAATCGATGCTTGTCCTCAAGCGTCACAGACTCAAAAACAAATAAAAACATGCATGAATGCAATCTATATGAAAATGCAGCGATCCCCCTTTCTACAATTAACCAACCAAATTGCAACATCTTAACAAATGCAGTTAGACAACTAAAGATCAATAAACTCATGCAAACGGACATACGGCCAGAAATGTGGTGTGTGCAAATGCTTAACAGATATGCTTCAGAACTAGACCAATTATTATGACTTGACTATCCTCAAGGCAATCACATGATTATACAGAGAATAAAAATTCTAGGCACAAAGTGATATTCAACACTACAAGAATTCTGGAGCTTATTACGGAATCGTGCTTTTTATTCACAACATAAATGCTTAATTGACCGTGCAATGAGTGAGGTCCACAAAAGACTTATACAATGGTATCCATGTAACGAGCGTTAGGTTAGCGGATCCCAGACTCTAAAAGCCTTAGGTCACTAGGCACAAAGTCCCCTAAGAACTTAATAACTCGAATACCAAAGAGCCCACTCTTGATCAATTATGCATAAACTAAATATTTTTTTTTCTAACTTCTGAGCAAGTGCGTTTCGTTCCATCTTGCTCAATCCAAGACTACTCGCACCATATGCGAGCCGGCTACTAGCCATTTGACGCCTAACCACAACTAGCAACGAATTCCAAAAAAAAAAAATTTTCCTCCAATTTTTTTTTCTTTTTCATGCCTTTATCACTAAGAACCTATTATCGAATTCTAAGCATAATAAATAGATTGACCTCGAAAACAACCAAATCATAACAACAATCTAGCCCTTACGCATTCTCTAAGATTTAGTGGAATTACAAGTGTTTCTAGCATGCATATCAACCTACACGACTTAATATCACTTTAATGCTATCACTACACTCGCATCAATATCACAATTCAGTCGATAAATCATTGCAAAAGGGATCATGGTAAATGCATGAGCTATATGACATACATAACAAAAAAAAACTATATGGCATAAATTATGCAACTATATGAACTAAGTTATCATGAATATGCAGCTATATGATACACACACAATATTCCTTAACTACCACCCCCAAACTTAAAATCTTCACTGTCCTCAGTGAAGGTAGTAGAAAGGAACACAGGGTATACCTACTCGGAGTCATCATCATCATCACCCTCAGTGGGTGGAGTATCAGGCGGCGGGTATGCAGAGTCCTCACCAAAAACTGGCCACTGGATATCAGCTCCAA
The DNA here is from genome assembly GCF_009905375.1 of Apium graveolens. Taxonomy (NCBI): domain Eukaryota; kingdom Viridiplantae; phylum Streptophyta; class Magnoliopsida; order Apiales; family Apiaceae; genus Apium; species Apium graveolens. Next base: position 230,167,414 of record NC_133652.1, read on the forward strand.
GGCCCCGAAAAGCAGTCCCTAACGCAAGGGTGAGCTCCTGAGCAAATCTGCTCTGCGTCTCGTACATAGCATCCATCCGCCGTGTAAGCCTCCTTTACTGGGCATCAACCATCCCAGCACCCTCCTGAGCTCTCGAAGAACCAGCCTCATCACGCCCTGGCCTAGCCATAGTAGCACCTCGTGCTGGACGCCCTCCTGGAAGACGATAACCCAGCCCATGCTCCTCAGGCTCACCACCGGTCCACTCCTGCATCCCATTCAGCGTCCCAGAATCAATCGGAGCTGCCGGCAACTGTAACTGCTCATGAGCCGGCCAGTTCACTCCCACTGCTTGGCATAGCTTTGTAACCGTGGATGCATAAGGGATGTTCATATGCTTCGCTCCCCTCAAAAACTTTAGAATTCCTTGGTAGATGAACTCACCAAGGTCCACATAGTACTCCTCATTCAGAATTCCCCACAATAATTGTGCTCTCTCAACTGTGACCTCGTGTGCATGCGAAGAAGGCAAAATATTAGCACAAATAAATGCATTCCATGCATGGGCATACCTGTTCATGGCGATTGCCGGAAAGTGACGATACTCATTAGTGCCGGTCCTGAAGGTCCAAACTGTGCCCGGTCGACAGAGAGTCGCACAAATCAAATCCAAGTCAAAATCCTCAGCAGTCTTTTCATTCCAGTTCTCCTCCTCGGGTTTCCTCTCTCGCTGGCCAATCACACGGCGAATCGCCGCAGGGTGATAATCAACTGTCATCCCTCGGACCACAGAAAACCCATTCTTTTCGGCCTTCGCGTTTGCGTAGAACTCGCGAACAACGCTCATCGGTACCGCCTCGGGTGACTCACAAAAAGCTATCCACCCCTTCTCTACAATCATGGGCAGCAACTCACCATCCCTCCCTGATGGTAAAATCCCTCTCTCCTTCAGAATCGGCTTCCCCAACAGCCTAGTGTACTCCTCCTCCGCGGCTCTGTCAGTTAACCGAGGCCTTGCAGCAGTACCCCTCGATGAATCAGCAGTAGGAACTGTGCTGCTGCTGTCAATAGTGTGTGCTCTCTTGGGTACCATTTGATTCATGAATAAAAGTGTGTAAGAACTGAGTTTTGGTGCTTGGGAGAGAGTTTAAGTGTAGGAAGTTTGTGGGAGATATGTAGGATAGGTGTATGTATATATAGGGTGTGGAGTAGGTTAAATTAGATTAGGAGTGGGGTTGAGGGATAAAATCATGGGGTAATGGGAAAAGAATTCGTGGGTTTATGGGCTGTGATGGGTTTTTGTGTTTTTTTTTTTCTGAACTGTAAAAAAAATTCTGGTACTCGACCCTTGAGCGGTCGCTCAGCGATGCTGAGCGGGCGCTCAGCTTGCTGCGCGGTCGCTCAGCAAAGCTGAGCGGGCGCTCAGCTTGCTGAGCGGTCGCTCAGCAATGCTGAGCGGGCGCTCAGGGGGTCACTGGAAAAAATTTTTCAGCCCCTATTTTCTGATTTTTTTTTGTGTTTTTGGATAGGTTATTAACTTCTAAGGGTTCCTGTAACAACAATTCATGGGTTGCCTCCCAGGCAGCGCTTCTTTTTCGTCATTAGCTTGACGTTTCGTACCCTTCTCAAGTAGTCAACAAAATGGCACTAACCACTTCTCGGTTTGCCATGTCCCCATAGTAGTGCTTCAAACGCTGACCGTTAACCTTGAATGCTTGGTCCGGATCATTCTCAAAAATTTCCACCGCTCCATGTGGAAACACAGTTTTGACGATAAAAGGCCCAGACCACCTCGATTTCAACTTCCCTGGAAAAAGTCGGAGCCGAGAGTTGAATAAGAGAACTTGTTGCCCCGGCACAAATAACTTAGGATGTAGCTTCCTATCGTGCCACCTCTTCACCTTTTCCTTATACATTTTGTTATTCTCGTACGCTTGAAGTCGAAATTCATCAAGTTCATTAAGCTGAAGCATTCTTTTCTTACCAGCTGCATCTAAATCCAAGTTCAACTTTTTCAATACCCAGAGAGCCTTATGCTCAAGCTCCGCAGGTAGATGACATCCCTTACCGTACACCAACTGAAACGGGGACATACCAAGTGGAGTTTTATATGCTGTTCTGTAAGCCCAAACAGCTTCATCGAGCTTTAAAGACCAATCCTTCCTTGACGGACAAACAACCTTCTCTAGAATGCGCTTTATCTCTCTGTTAGACACTTCCGCTTGACCATTTGTTTGCGGATGATAGGCAGTAGCTACTCGATGATTCACATTATAACGCTGCATCATAGAAGTGAACTTACGGTTGCAGAAATGCGATCCTTCATCACTTATGATTACCCGAGGTGTTCCAAACCTTGTGAAAATTTGCTTATGAAGAAAATTTAGCACTGCCTTTGCATCATTTGTCGGTAAAGCTTTAACTTCGACCCATTTTGAGACATAATCGACTGCCAGCAAGATGTACTGATTATTGCAAGACGAGATAAAAGGCCCATGAAATCGATTCCCCAAACATCAAAGACCTCGACTTCAAGCATCACATTTAATGGCATCTCATCCTTCCTTGTCAAATTTCCCACTCTTTGGCAACGATCACACCTTAAAACAAACTGATGAGCATCCTTGAACAAAGTAGGCCAAAAAAAACCTGCTTGCAGAATACGAGCTGCCGTCTTCTCACCACCATAGTGTCCACCATAAACCGTGGAATGGCAGTCTCGTAATATCCCCTCCGTCTCACAGAACGGGATACATCTCCTGATGATCTGGTCAGCTCCCTGTCTAAACAAATATGGTTCATCCCACATATACCACTTCACCTCATGCAGAAACTTCTTCTTTTGAGCGGATGTCAAATTAGGAGGCATTACATTGCTGACGAGATAGTTTACAATATCTGCAAACCATGGTTCTTCCTCCTGAATTGCAAACAACTGCTCATCCGGAAAAGATTCATTGATTAACGTCCTATCTTGTGAAGTAGAATCAGGATTCTCCAACCTAGAGAGATGGTCAGCTACTTGATTCTCAGTACCTTTTCTATCCTTGATCTCTAACTTAAATTCCTGAAGTAAAAGCACCCAACGAATGAGTCTCGGCTTCGAATCTTTCTTGGAAACCAGATAGCGAATAGCCGCATGATCAGTGAATACTGTTACTTTCGTACCAAGTAGATAAGATTGAAATTTCTCGAAACCAAAGACTATAGCCAAAAGCTCCTTCTCAGTGGTGGTGTAGTTCAATTGGGCCCCATTTAAAGTCTTACTCGCATAGTAGACCACATGGAAGAGATTTTTCTTGCGCTGTCCCAGAACTGCACCTACCGCATAATCACTCGCATCACACATCATCTCAAACAGTTTTGTCCAATCTGGTGCTGTAATAACTGGTGCAGTGATCAAACTCTTCTTGAGAGTCTCGAATGCTGCCAAACATTCATCATAAAATTTGAAAAGCACTTCTTTCTCAAGAAAATTGCACAACGGCTTAGATATCTTTGAAAAGTCTTTGATGAATCGCCGATAAAAACCCGCATGACCAAGAAAACTACGGATTCCTTTCACAGAGTTAGGTGGGGGAAGATTTTCAATGACTCCCACCTTGGCCTTGTCCACCTCCAGACCCTTGTTAGAGACCTTATGCCCAAGAATAATGCCTTCACGCACCATAAAATGACATTTCTCCCAATTGAGCACCAAATTAGTTTCCACGCATCTTTTGAGTACGGCGCGCAGATTATTCAAACATTCATCATATGAATGTCCAAAGATGGAGAAGTCGTCCATGAACACTTCGATGTTATTTCCAATCATGTCAGAGAATATAGCCATCATACATCTTTGAAAAGTGGTCGGGGCGCCACATAACCCAAACGAAACTCTGCGAAAAGTAAACGTGCCAAATGGACAAGTGAAGGTAGTCTTTTCCTGATCCTCTGGTGCAATACAAATCTGATTATACCCTGAATAACCATCCAGAAGACAAAAATACTCATGACCCGCCAACCTGTCAAGCATCTGATCAATAAATAGAAGAGGGAAGTGATCCTTCCTTGTGGCTTTGTTCAATTTTCTATAATCCATGCATACTCTCCATCCTGTAACTGTTCAAGTGGGGATGAGCTCATTCTTTTCATTTGCAACCACAGTGATACCTCCTTTCTTAGGTACACATTGTACGGGGCTCACCCACGAGCTGTCAGAAATAGGATAAATGATGCCTGCATCCAGCCATTTCAGAATTTCTTTCTTCACCACCTCCTTCATAATGGGATTCAGTCTTCGCTGTTGTTCCACAGTTGGCTTACTACCTTCCTCTAGCAGAATTTTATGCATACAATATGAAGGACTTATCCCCTTGATGTCTGCTATGGTCCATCCAATAGCCGATTTGAATTCTCTCAAAATCCTTAAGAGCTTGTCTTCCTCACTACCTGAAAGGTCAGATGAAATAATAACAGGTAACGTAGATGAATCACCTAAAAAGGCATACCTCAAGTGTTCAGGTAATGGCTTGAGCTCCAAGATAGGTGCTTCTTCTATTGATGATTTGAGCTTTTCTTCAGCATTCTTAAGGTCAGAAGTACCAAGAGATTTAAACGGCATGTCCAGCTTTCGCTTCCAGGGAGAAGCGTTCAGATATTGTAATTGCTCGTTGCCATCTTCATCATCGCTGTCAAAATCCCCCACTAAGGCCTTTTCCAATGCATCAGACATTAACATGCGATCGAGTTCTGAAGTAATCGTAGAATCAATCACATCTACTTTTAAGCACTCCTCATCTTCTATAGGGAATTTCATTGCCTTGAATACGTTGAAGGTCACATCCTGCTCTTGTACTCGCATAGTAAGTTCACCTTTTTGCACATCTATCAAGGTACGGCCAGTAGCCAAGAAAGGTCTTCCCAAGATTATGGGAATCTTCTTATCTTCCTCAAAATCCAGAATAACAAAATCTGCAGGAAAGAAGAGCTTATCCACCTTGACGAGCACATCCTCCACTATGCCCCTTGGGTAAGTAATGGAACGATCAGCCAATTGTAGAGACATGTATGTGGGTTTTGGATCAGGCAGATCCAACTTTTTAAAGATCGACAACGGCATCAGATTAATGCTTGCTCCCAAATCACAAAGGCACTTGTCAAAAGTCAGATTGCCAATGGTGTAAGGAATGGTGAAGCTTCCTGGATCTTTCAGTTTTGGTGGTAACTTTTGCTGCAGAACAGCGCTGCATTCTTCCGTGAGAGCAACGGTTTCAAGGTCATCCAGTTTCACCTTCCTTGAAAGAATAGTCTTCATAAACTTCGCATAACTAGGCATTTGCTCCAGAGCCTCAGCGAAAGGTATATTGATGTGAAGTTTCTTGAACACCTCCAGAAACTTCCCGAACTGTCTATCCAGCTTTTGTTGCTGCAATCTTTTAGGAAAAGGTGGTGGAGGATAGAGCTGTTTCTCCCCTATATTAGCCTCAGGAAGAGTGTGTTCAACAGTAGTCTTCCTTGGTTCCGCCGCTTTCTCCTTTTGCTTAGATTCTTCATCACTAATTTCAGCTTCTCCTTCTTTTGCCTTTTCAGCATCAGCAACTTTTCCAGACCTTAAGGTAATAGCCTTGATTTGCTCTTTAGCTTCCTTCCTGCCTGGTACTTCCGTGTCACTGGGAAGAGTGCCAGGTTGACGATTGAGCACTACATTGGCTAATTTACCGATTTGATTTTCCAAGGTCTTGATAGAAACCGTCTGACTCTTGCATAACAGCTTAAGTTCCTCAAAATCAGCACTAGTAGGTGCAGCCGTACTTCCCTGTTGAGGATATGATTGCCTTGTAGCATACTGCTGTGGTTGCTGGAATCCAGGTGGGTTAAACTGTTTACTCACTCCTTGCTGATATGGTGGCTGAATAGCATTCTGATTATTCCCCCATCTGAAATTTGGATGATTTCTGTTGTTAGGATGATAGGTCGCTGGCACAGGCTGTTGTTGTCGCTGATAATTATTCACATACTGAACAAATTTGTTGACCAGAGAACACTGATCCGTAGCATGAGAACCTGCACAAAGCTCACAAACCATAGCTATTTGATTAACTCCATATATAGCCAAAGAATCAACCTTCATTGATAGCGCTTGGAGCTGGGCTGCAATAGCGGTGGCTGCATCAACTTCCAGAATACCTGCTACCTTGCCTGACGTCATCCTCTGAGTTAGGTTTTGATGCTCATTTGCAGCCATCGTCTCTATAAGATTATACGCCTCAGTATAGCTTTTAGCCCATAAGGCGCCTCCAGCTGCTGCATCGAGCATGGGCCGAGATTGGGCCCCCAAACCATTATAGAAACCAGTGATCACCATCCAATCTGGCATTCCATGATGTGGACATTTTCTCAACATTTCCTTGTAGCGTTCCCAAGCCTCGCACATAGATTCAGTAGGTTGTTGCGCAAACTGAGTAAGAGCACTCCTCATAGCAGCAGTCTTTGCCATCGGATAAAACTTCACCAGATACTTTTGCGCAAGATCTTGCCACGTAGTGATGGACCCAGCTGGTTCAGAATGTAACCAGTCTTTAGCCTTGTCCCTCAGTGAGAATGGGAAAAGCCTCAACTTGATAGCCTCATCAGTCACGCCATTATACTTAAAAGTGCTGCAGATCTCGACAAAATTCCTTATGTGCATGTTGGGGTCTTCAGTTGTCGCTCCTCCAAAAGAAACAGAATTCTGCACCATCTGAATAGTGCCCGGCTTGATTTCAAAGGTGTTAGCTTGAATAGCCGGATCAAGGATGCTTGACTGAATGTCATCAATTTTAGGCCGAGAAAAATCCATAAGAACTGGATCAGCTTGAACAATACGATCTCCCATGTTTACTGGTTCTTTCTGCTCAGTTCCTGAATCCGAATCCTCAAAATCTAACTTCTCCGTAATATCAAGAACTTCGTCTGTCTCCTCAGCTGTATCTAAAGTCCTCTTGCGAGCACGAGAACGAGTTTGCATAAACGCTTGCTAAAGTACCTGAAACACAACCGGAAACAGTAAGTAACTACTACGTCCTAATCACTGAGTCCTAATGACCAATGATGGTAAGTACATAAACTAAACAAATACGCCGAGTCCCCGACAGCGGCGCCAAAAACGTGTTAGGGCAAAATCACGCACTAATATTCACGCAAGTATACGCGTTCGCAAGTAATATAGAATACTTTCTAGTTCGTTCCTACAGAGACTCAGACTAAATTATTGTCTAATTAAACTCACTCACCAATGTATGATTACTTCTCAATGTTAAGACACTAACACTTAAGATTGTTGATTAAATATTAACTATAATTAACTACTTAATTAATCACTTACTTAACACTTCAAATTATCAATAATAAAACACTCATGAGATCACAACTTCATTATTACTTCCTTCAATAGCCATTGTTATTACCTTTAGCATGTGACAGTGATGATATTAATCGAATAACACGAAACTGATAAAAGCCAACTTTCATTGTACTAATACCATTCTACCAAGCATCCACAATTAAGATAGAAGTTGAATAGTCATCAATTATGTTGAGTTCCTATATGTCTACAGAAATTGACAACACAACGATTTAAGCACAAGTTATTCCTTTTGATTACATAGGGCAAATAAAACTGTTAGAGTTACCCACTAATCATGCACAACATACATGAACCTATGCTAGCATGACAAGTTCTAAATCTCAAGATCCACCGTCGCTTCACAAGAGATTAACACCCTATCTTATATGTTCGCGACGCACATAAGACGAATACGCACAACCAATACTAGATATCATACAATCATCACACACTAAAGTATTAAACAATTAACTAAAGAATTCCATAATAAATCCGTTGCAACCCCATGATCACGATTAGCCCATAATAGCACTTATCGTCATCATGGGTTCATATGAAATCATGATAAAAAACACAAGAAAATAATAACTAAACTAATTATATTAAAATAGAGTACGTCACAAGAGTAAATAAGTTCAAAGTAAGAAAACTAGCATCCAACGTTACAACGAAACAAGAATCACAAGAAAGTATGCTTCCTCTTCGTTGCGGTGTGCTAAATCGGTCTTCTTCCTTATCTCCTTCGCTCCTTGCGTAAAAACACAATCTTCTCCAATCCACACTTGTGAAAACGTCTCAAATCTACTTATATAATAGTCCCATAAAACTCAGATTACATAGAAGTGGAAACCAAACAGAAGTAGAAGTCCTGAAATAATATATTTTTTCCCCGACCCTGCGCGGCCGCTCAGCAATGCTGAGCGGGCGCTCAGACCTCTACTGGAAAAAATCTGATTTTGCTCCGTTTCTTCGCCGTAATCTGCCCGTTTCTTTCCTCTCGCAATGGTGAACACATGCCAAGGCTTATTCTTGATGATTCCTCCCCCGAAATGCAACTAATACCCTGAAATGCATAAACACTAGAAAAACGCATCAAATACACAAAATACTTGATTTCAAGATACCAATTTAAGCCATTTTAAGACGTTCTAAGTGGTATAAAATGCCACTTATCACACCCCCAAACTTAAATCGATGCTTGTCCTCAAACGTCACAGACTCAAAAACAAATAAAAACATGCATGAATGTAATCTATATGAAAATGCAGCGATCCCCCTTTCTACAATTAACCAACCAAATTGCAACATCTTAACAAATGCAGTTAGACAACTAAAGATCAAGAAACTCATGCAAACAGACATACAGCCAGAAATGTGGTGTGTGCAAATGCTTAACAGATATGCTTCAGAACTAGACCAATTATTATGACTTGACTATCCTCAAGGCAATCACATGATTATACAGAGAATAAAAATTCTAGGCACAAAGTGATATTCAACACTACAAGAATTCTGGAGCTTATTACGGAATCGTGCTTTTTATTCACAACATAAATGCTTAATTGACCGTGCAATGAGTGAGGTCCACAAAAGACTTATACAATGGTATCCATGTAACGAGCGTTAGGTTAGCGGATCCCAGACTCTAAAAGCCTTTACCACTTTATTTCTCAATACTTTCTCTCTCTCTCTCTCCTCTAGAATCTCTATCGGACTCTCTACATATGACAAATCTGCCTGAAGCTCTATTAGCTCATATTCTATTACATGCCTGGAGTCTGGACTATATTTCTTGAGCATCGATACGTGAAAAACATTGTGAATGTGCTCCATGTGCGGTGGTAACGCCAACTCATAAGCTACTTTGCCAACGCGCTTTAAAATCTCAAAAGGTCCGACATATCTTGGGCTTAGCTTCCCTTTTTTCCAAACCTCGTTAGTCCTTTCCATGGTGATACTTTCAGTATTACCAAGCTTCCTTCTTCAAATTCCATGTCTTTCCTTGACTGGTCTGCGTATTTCCTCTGATGAACTTGTGCGGCTATCAATCTTTTCTGGATAATTTTAACAATTTCCTTTGTCTGCTGTACCAGTTCAGGTCCAAGTATCTTGCGTTCTCCTACTTCGTCCCAATATATTGGAGATCTACATTTGCGTCCATAAAGGGCTTCATAGGGTGGCATCCCAATGCTGGCGAGATAACTGTTGTTATAAGCAAACTCTACCAGGGGTAAATGCTCGTCCCAACTTCCTTTGAAATCAATAGCACAAACACGTAACATGTCCTCGATTGTCTGGATCGTTCTTTCACTTTGGCCATCCATCTGGGGGTGATATGCCGTACTCATATTCAGTCTTGTTCCCAAACATTCTTGAAAACTCTTCCAAAATCTTGAATTAAACCTTGGATCTCGATCAGATACAATAGACACAGGAACTCCATGACGAACTACAATTTCCTTCAGGTACATATGGACCAACTTGTCGAGCGAAAATCTTTCATTTATAGGCAGAAAATGAGCTGACTTGGTAAGTCTATCCACTATAACCCAAATGGCATCATGATTAGCCCTTGTCCTTGGTAATCCAACTATGAAATCCATGGCAATATATTCTCATTTCCACTCTGGAATCAACAATCCACTTGGTCTCTGATGCTCTGCTTTAACTCTCTAACAAGTATAACATTTGCTAATCCATTCCACAATTTCCCTCTTCATGTCTGGCCACCAATAATTCTTCTTTAAATCTCTGTACATTTTTGTACTCCCTGGATGGATAGAATACCTTGAATTATGTGCCTCCTGTAAAATTTCATTTTTCAGCTTCGTCATTGGTGGAATCCAAATTCTAGATGAAAACCTCATAATACCTTGATCATCCTTTTGCGTGCATAACTCTTCACCTACCAAACGATTTATATCTTGATCCATTACATCTTCCTGACATTTCTTTATTTTCTCAAATTATTCCGGTTGGAAAGTCATACTGTATACTTTCGCTTCCTCACGCTTGCAAACTTTAATCTCCAATTCCAATTTCTGAAATTCCTTATATATGTCTTCAGGTACTGATAACACATTCAACCTTTCCTTCCGACTCAATGCGTCTGCTACCACATTCGCTTTACCGGGATGATAATTAATCGAGCAATCATAGTCTTTGATCAACTCTAACCATCTCCTTTGCCTCATATTAAGTTCCTTCTGTGTGAATATGTAGTTTAAGCTTTTGCGATCCGTGAAAATCTCGCACTTTTCTCCATACAAATAATGTCTCGAAATCTTTAAAGCGAAAACTATGGCTGCTAGCTCCAAATCATGAGTAGGATACTTCTGTTCGTGTGGTTTCAATTGCCTTGACGCATACGCAATCACCTTTTCGTGCTGCATTAGAACACATCCTAATCCTTTATGAGAAGCATCACTATAAATTACGAAATTCCCTTGATCATCTGGAAGTGACAAAACAGGTGTCGTGATCAATCGTCGCTTCAACTCTTGAAAACTTTCCTCGCATTTGTCGTTCCATATAAACTTCTCATTCTTTCGTGTAAGTTTGTTAATGGTGTGGCAATCCTCGAGAAATTTTGAATAAATCGACGATAATATCCCGCCAATCCTAAGAAACTTCTTACCTTGGTGGGTGTTTTCGGTCTCTCCCAATTCGTAATTGCCTCGATCTTTGCCGGGTCCACTTTGATCCCTCATTACTAACTATGTGCCCTAAGAACTGAACTTCCTATAGCCAAAACTCACACTTCGAGAATTTAGCATATAACTTCTTTTTCCTTAAAATCTCCAAAGGCGTTCTCACATGTTCCGCATGATCCTCTTCCGTCTTTGAATAGATTAAAATATCGTCTATAAACACAATAACAAACTTATCCAAATACTCCTTGAAAATTATGTTCATCAGGTCCATAAACGCTGCCGGGGCATTGGTCAACCCAAAAGACATCACTAAAAACTCGTAATGTCCATACCTTGTTCTGAAAGCTGTCTTTGGTATATCTTATGGCTTGATCTTTAGTTGATGATATCTGGATCTTAAATCAATTTTGGAGAAATACTTGGCTCCCTTCAACTGGTCGAACAGATCGTCAATTCTGGGTAACGGATACTTGTTCTTGATTGTCAGCTTGTTGAGCTCCCTATAATCAATACACAGTCTCATGCTTCCATCTTTCTTCTTGACAAATAATACAGGGGCTCCCCACGGGGATACACTGGGTCTGATTACTCCTTTCTCTAACAACTCTTGCAATTACTTCGCTAGCTCTTTCATCTCGACGGGCGCCCTTCTATACGGGGCCTTGGATACTGGTTCTGTTCCAGGTGCTAAGTCGATCGCAAATTCAATTTCTCTATCTGGAGGAAGTCTTGGTAACTCGTCGGGAAATACGTCTGGAAATTCATTCACAACTGGAATATCTTCAAGTTTTGTTGGTTCTTGACTTCTGTCAATCACATATGCCATGAAATGCTCACATCCTTGTCGTAGTAACTTCTTGGCTTGAATCATCGTTAAAAACTTCTTTACTTGTTTTTGACCCTTGAACGTTATTATCCTTTCATCAGACATCTTCACCATTACCTTCTTATTTCGACAATCTATCTGGGCATCGTGCTTAGATAACCAATCCATCCCTAATATAACGTCAAATTCTGCTAACTTAAATGATATCAAATCTACACAAAACTTACTACCAGAAATCTCAATCTCACAATTCCCACAAACTTGATTAACAGATACACGTTCTTGATTTGCTAATTCCACAGTCATTATTTCATTTAAACACTCAACTGGATAATTTAACTTACTAACAAAATCTTGTGAAACAAACGATCGATTTGCTCCCGAATCTATTAACACTTTGGCACATAAAGAATTCACATTAAGCGTACCTGCCACGACATCCGTATCCTGGATCGCATCCTTCACCGACATGTCAAAAACTCTAGCCCTTGGAGTCTCATTTAGTGTTGGGGTAGATCCCATAATCCGTAATGCATTACTGACTGGGGCTAATGTCTTGCAATCCCTGGCCATATGTCCTGGCTTTCCATATTTAAAGCACATAAATCCAATGGCTGGAACCTTTAGTGCTGGATTCCGGATAGGCTGATCCTTACTTGCTGGTTCTCTTGCTGGCTGATTTCGGCACTCCCTCGAATAGTGCCCTTTCTAGTTGCATTTAAAACATACCACATTCAACTTATTACAAACTCCTCCATGATTTTTTCCACATACTTGACAATCTGGAAAAGTTAGTCTCAACTGATTTGGCTGATTTGTATTAACTGGACGGTTGCTCTGGCCTCCGTCTCCTGTATTCTGTTTCCTGAAATTAAAATTTCTCCCTGACTTGCCCTTCTTAAAATTTGGAAACTTCCTTGGTTGTGACTGACCCTCACTTCCCTCAACCTTCCTTTTCTTGCTTTCTTTCTCCTTCTGGAACATCTCACTCTCTGTCTCTGCGATCATAGCCTTTTGTACTACTCCTGCATAGGTATCCAATTCAAAAATGGTTACCTTCCTTCTGATCCAGGGTTTTAAACCTTGCTGGAATCTTTTAGCCTTCTTCCTGTCAGTATCCACATACGACGGTACATACCTTGACAATTCCTCAAATTTACCCTCATAATCTGTTACCGACATGTTCCCTTGCTTTAATTCTAAAAACTTCAGCTCCATTTGATCCTGAACAAACTGAGGAAAATACTTTTCTAAAAAACAATTCCTTAAACCTTTCCCAAGTAATAACATCTGTACCTTCCAATGTCTTCACCATCTCCCACCAATAGGTGGCTTCATTCTTCAGATAGTAACTTGCAAACTCAACCTTATGTTCCTCCTTTACTTTCACTAAGGCAAATGCCTTCTCTATCTCCTTTAACCAAACATTTGCCTCAATTGGCTCTAAGGAACCCTTGAATTCTGGTGGGTTTACTGCTTGAAAAGTTTTAAAAGTTACCTGGGGATTGGTCTGCCTTTGTTGTTATTGTGCTAGGTGAACTGTTTTTTGGGCCAAGATTTGAAGAATCTGGGCTATTGCAGGGTCTATGGGTCCTGGGTTCACATTTGGGTTTGTATCATCTTGGTTGTTATTGTTGTTGGTTTCTTCATTCTGGGTGTTGGTGCGGGTATTTCTTCTGGGAGGCATTTTCTGTAAAGAATCAAACAACTTATTCAGCTTTTGAATCAAATCTTTGAATAAAAGAATTTTTTTTGTAAAACAGAGGTATCTCTTTTTGAAAACAGTTATAACTAAGTAAATTGCATGCTTCTTTACAGAATATAAACAGTCATGGAAAATAGGGTACATGGTATCACAGGGGTATAACTGGTGCAATAGATAAGGTAAGGTAAAACAGGTGCAATAAAATAAATGACAGTGCTGGAAAGGAAAAAGGTACTGATATATATAGATCAAAAGTTTTAGGTAGTACAAGCGTAAAGACGCTTCGGAAGTAAAAGCAAAAGGGTACAATAACCTACTCACTAGTCATTATAGCTAGTCTATAAAGACAACTCAAAAGTCTACTGATACACATTACACACTACTGTACATACTACATAACCATAACAACACTGCTCAGAATCTCCATCTCTGAATCTCTGACTCAGCTCCAAGGAAACTCTGGTCCTGCCAGCCTCTCAAAGTCCTCCATCACCTCAGTAGCCCAGCCCATCAGTGCATCAGGGCCTCTACCAGGTAATGTAGCTCCATGTAGCCTAGCCTCAAGAACCCTCCATGTCACATGAATCTCCTGTCGAAGTTCCCTCACACCACGATCAACATCAGTAGTCCTAATGATATGTTGTAGCTCTCTGATCTGGGCTAACAAGGAATCACGCTCCAATAGAAGAGCCTCATACCGGTAGTAAGGAACTGGGGGCAATGTAGACTGGAATGGGGCACTCGCAACTGAATGCCCAGTGGAATCTGAATCAGTTGGTGGTGGTCCTCTGATAGGTGGCCTCATGCCTGGAGGTGGAATAGCCTGCAATGGTACGGGCTGCAACATAGGTGGAGGTAGTATAGCCAACACTGATGGAATAACAGGACGTGGATCCGAAGACGGCACTCCAAATGAAGGCTCTGAGTGATCAACTGATATGGGAATAAAAGAGTTGGCCATCGCTGCTATCTGAAATCATATCGCAATATCAGAATCTCGAACCATAACGCGAATTACACTAATACCTGATATACCGAAGCACTCAACCTCTCGACGTTCTATCTTTCTATTCCTTACTTCTAATCCTAGCCCTCTACCCATTCCCGTCAACCTAGGCTTGTGTCAGTGACTTATAACCTGTAGCTCTGATACCAAACCTGTGGCGCCCTCCAAACCCGGGTCAGAAGTTTGGGGTCCACACACACACACACCTTATTTATAACTTGCTTATAACAATAATAAAGATAACAATAATATGTAGTGACCCTATTTACCAACTACCACGGATCGCAACAGGTTAAAGTATGCACACAAGCCACACATCTACTTATATTACATATCATTCAAATCCCAATCATTCAAACTCAAACTGAGTATTAAACTTTATTACAAACATTTACAGACTTAAATTATTCCAAAAGAAGCCTACTAGCTCAGCTTTCTCAACCTGAACCCCTAGCTCTCGCGCTGGACTGGGGATCCTCATTACCAACTGGTTCCTTTTTAACTGGAAAGAATATAAACAACATCGCACAAATGAGCTAACTAGCTCAGCAAGTCACAATGACAAAACTGAGAATAATGATCATCAAGAGAACATGATTATGATATCAAGTGAACAATGGATTATGATTTAGAATTGGATATTATACTTTTAATTTAAAAACCAAGGTTAGGCTGCTGATCAATCACGCACTAACCCCGAGCAAGGCACACAACATTGCTCTAACTACTGGATCCAAGGCACACATTGGTCTAACTTGACCATTATATGGTCTGACCACGAATCTGGTCCACAATTTTATAAAAACAATCCAATTCTAACATAATAACAGAATAAGCAATAATAAACAATAACCAGAATCATTAACAACAATGAGTGTTTAACAATGAAAGGGTTTCAATCCTTGTAAGGATCAATAAGGTAATTTCAAAGCTTGGATGCTGGGTAATGAAAGAATTGGATAACAAAGGAATCAATGTTTCAGGGTTTCAAGGATTTGGTCTTTCAAAGCATAAGATATCATGGATTGAGTATATAAGTAATTCAGTTCAGCGTTTGGTATTTAGTTTGTATGTATTTGTGGAGT
The DNA here is from genome assembly GCF_009905375.1 of Apium graveolens. NCBI lineage: Eukaryota > Viridiplantae > Streptophyta > Magnoliopsida > Apiales > Apiaceae > Apium > Apium graveolens. The sequence continues at coordinate 230,183,037 of NC_133652.1, forward strand.
AGTATCGTAGATTCGTGGTTCGTGTTTGGGTATACAACAATCAATGATCTAGAAAGAATCAGGTTACCGCTCAAGATCAATAACTGGAATCAGGGTTTAGGTTTCCGTGCTTCATAGCACTTGCAATATCACAGGATTATCAAGTACTACAATATCCCGAGAAAGTTCAGAACACTTGCCTGGTACTAGCTTACTATTCTGCACTCGCTTCCAATCACAATCATCTTACTCCTCAACTACCTTTTTCCCTTTCCTACACCTTGCCTCTTCTGCTCACATATTATAAACATCTATCAATAATCGATTCATAGAGTTCTATTCAACACATACTTCTATCTACCCTTCGTTTTACCCAAATCCGATTAACGGATTGAAAGTTATGCAATAATCAAGTAAACACCGAATTTATAGACTGATAGTCAATCAACAAGTCACATATAGCACATAATATATCACGTAATCAATGGCATATTATTTATAAAGAAGTCTCAGGTCATAAATAGGCTTTCGGGTATTTAAAATGATTTTTAAAACATTTTTCGGAATTAGAACGGGTCGTTGGATCAATTTCAGGTTAATAAACAGGGTTCGTTTGGCCAATTCTGGCTCCGAAACAATTTTATACTAATTATCGAGCCTTGGAAATAATTTAGAATAATATTTTAAAGCTCGAAACTATTTTTTGAAATTTTTAAATCATTTTTAAGTAATTATATCTAATTAAATAATTAATTAAAATCAATTAATAATTAATTAAATCAATTAATCAATTAATTTCCAAATTAATTGACCAATTAATCGATTAAAAATTAACTAAAATTAATTAACTAATTAATTCAGATTTATTTCTGAATTAAAAATAATTTTCGGAATTAAAATACTAATTTTTAGAATTTTCAGAAATTAAAAACGAATTTTTTTTTATAATTAAAATAAATAGGAAATATGATTTTTAAACATTTTTAAAACAAGAATCCAATTTTTGCAAAGTCTGGAAACCTGGGGCACCAAACTTCATCGTTTTGAAAAGTACAGGGACCAAACTGCAATTTTGCAGTTCTAGTCGCCGGAAAAGTCGGGGGTGGCCGGAGAACTCACCTCCGGCATCCTCCCACCACCATCACCTCCATAATTAAACTACACCACACCAGGAACCTATCTCTGCAATCAAAATTCATCAATAACCCCAGACTTGGTCTGAATTTGATCAAGAAACTCGCTGGTTTCCGGCGGGTTCGACGTAAACTTCAAAACACAACTCCCTTCTCTACAGACCTCGTTGATTCATGAAACTTGTACGACTAGATTGCAAATTTCACAGAGAATACAATACACTATACCACAATATCAATCTATTTCAGAACAAGAAACCCCCAAATTTCAATTAAGAACATTCATACGGGTTATAAACCCTAATTTTAAAATTCGAAAATCAAACTCAAATTTGAACATGTTATTGAACTCCAAATCAGACGTATAAAATATCAAAATCATCAGGAAAACAAGCTCTACAACATGCAATCATTAAATCATACAAACAATCATCCGAACAAAAATTCATATTTTTAATAAATTTAATTTGAAAATAAGTAAATATCCAGAAAATAAACCTTTGATTCTGCAGTGAAACAAAGCTCAGAATCTAATAGAACACTTCAAATCCTTCATTTTGGTTACTCAAGCTTTGAAAACAGAGATCGGTAACGCCTTCGTTTTGCTGTTTGATTCTTAGAACAATTTATGTAATTAGGGTTTTTCTCTGAAAATTATAGAATTAACTATCTGCAAATGATTTTGATACGAAATAAAATATGGAAAAAGGCTATTTATAATTACGGAAAATTAGTATCCCGTTGGATCATTCCGGATATAAAACGGTACGTTTATTTATAAAAACTGATCCAAACGGTATCGGTTTTCGGGATAATTATCCAAATCAGTACAATTTGTACTGCGGTCTTGGTCTCAGCGCCTGGTTACACTTACTACGAAGTGATAATTGGGATAGTTTAATAAAAAGCTTCCGTTTATCGAAAATACGGGTTTTATTGATTTACCGAAACGAATATTGCATCGAAAATGTTGCGCCGGGACCCACATAGAACAAACCGTACGCCGGATCGAAAAAGTCGAAACATGGAATATGCTCGAAATATTACAATTAGGTTAGGAAGGAGTTCTCGGAAGAGTTTCGGGTTCCAAAAACGTAACAATGGATGACGTCGATTGGTTCTCATTTTTATAAAATAGATTTTAAATACTCGGAAAAAGATTTTATAAATTTCATATGATCCTTATAAATCCATAAATCAACATAAAAATAATTAGGAAGATATGACAATTATCTATGTTTTATTTTGGACATATAAAAATTAAAATACTCAATTAATATTATTTTTGAATATCCAAGTACAGATAACATTTAACAATCAACTCACAGAATAGATACTGAACACACATAATAATTATTTAATAGCAATATAATTACACGATATATCCCAGATATTACAGTCTACCCCCTTATAAGGATTCCGTCCTCAGAATCTGCAGAAGAGAATACTAGGGATCGTCTTGCCAACTTTCCATTTCCTAACATCATCAATTTACCGAATCTCAAATAAATCTTGGATTTCCTATACGACACAATTATCACGGTTGCTTTACTTCGTACCATTGTTCCTTCCACATATCATTTGACCAATTTCTCAATAGAACCACTTTTACTGATAGAGAGGAAGAAGAATAGAGAGGAAGATAAAGAGAAAGAAAAAGAAAAAGAGATAGAGATAAATAGAGAGAGAAGTAAAAAAATATATATTGACTACATTATACGCCACCGATATTTTAATTGCATTGCAATTCACTTGTAGCCCTACTTTGACTTGACCAAGATAACTCAGCTCAACTTGATTGGCATACCTTCATATATTTGAGATGATAAAATCATGAAATTTTAAAGAGAAAAGAATTTCATATCGTAGCGGGTGTTCCACGATTGTGGTTACCAAAAATTTAAATTTTTGAGAACGTATTGTTGAAATGAAAGAATAACTAAGAGATCAATATGATCAAACGAACTTGGTGTTACGTTCCTAAATTAAGACACTACTAAAGGTTGTTAACCTTCTTGTAGTCACAACACACACAAGTGATGGCGTCCCATCCAACTCCTATCACACAGACAGGTATACCTTGTATCCCCTATAGTTAGGGTTGTTCATCTCAGTCAGAATAAAAGAATATAAAAGGAATTCAAAATAAAATGAATAGTCAAGGGTTTTAAATCAATGACTTGTTAATGCAATCCTTGGATCAAACTGAGAAGGTTTCAAATCTGATATTTCTAAAGAAAATGAAATCTAGAAAACAAGATTCTACGCTTCATGACAGCCTCTGGCACCTTATGTGATTAAAAACGGGTGTTAGTGATTATATCCTCTAACAGATACCTCTTTTTGAGAGATATCAAAAAAAGTTATATAAAGAAAAAGAATTGCCAAGGTCTTAATATCTATCTTTTATTGAACTCTTCTGTTGACTCGTAATCCGATTCTAGACACTTCTTCATGTTCTAGAATATCAATAATCTTCTTCATCGTCGAATTGTAGTAGCCTCGGAAGATTCCACAATAGAAGTTTGCAACTACCAGGAGTTCTATCCAACTCAACATAACCAACTCAAACTAGCATGCCTATCTTAACTTACTCGTTATTACTATATCCAATAGTCCAACACGAACTCTATATGAGCTATGGCGTCCTTACATAACTATACACACTCCTACCACTCTCGTTTCTAGTTTACTATAACCTCATCTCTAATACCAACATGTAACGCCCCCAAATTCGGGGTCAGAGGATTTGGTCATCACGATGAAACCTCAATCCAAATTAACCTGTTAAATCAATAAATAAATACCAATAGTTGAAATATAGCATATGCGACCCCGGCACTACACCAAGATCTTTTCAAGGTATAGTTCTAGAAATAAGATATCCAAATTTCCATAAATAAATTTTTCACTTTCTTTAAGAACTCTTTTCATTAATCTCATAACTCAAGACTAACCCGCTAGTATAACTTTGATAAGAAGTATACTAGACCAAACTATAAAATAACACAACTATAATATATATACAAAAGCTTTACATAATAGAATTTACATTAGTTCCACAAACCCTGCACCAACCACCTTCCTAGAAGCTTCTTCTTTGCTTTTCTTGAATTACACAGCTAAAAAGTTCCAGTTAATCCTCAATGGAAGGTTAAATTTAAAAATAGGAAAGTATGAGTGAAAGAAATGCTCAGCAAGTTCATTATAACATATATATGGTCGTTTTGATATAAAAATCGACATCTGCAATAGAGCAGATCGTTTAAAATCATAATTGCGGAATCAGAAAATTTTTAGTTAAGAAATTTCAGAATTAATTCATTAAGTGTATTCAAAATCCTTTTGATATTTTTGAGCGAAATGCTTCAGCAATAATTTGAATCTCGACGAGAATAAAACTCGTAAAACAGTGTTTACGTAAATATCGTAAATAACAATAACATGATAGGTGATTATAGACTGAATCATAAACTTTATTCAAAACTCAACTCTTGATATCAATATTCATTTTGATGTCATATCAAATTAGATATCAATACGAACTTTGATGCTTACAACATATTGAAGTCAACATCAATCATCTCTATTAATACCACTTTTGATATTTAACAACAAATTAAGTATCAACATAAATCAGAAACTGAATCAAAACTGCATTTCACCTTTTATCCAAAACCAAAATACTTGATAAATCATTTTTTTATGATTATCAAAACAATAAAGAATTTTAGATATCAATTTAGATTGGAACCAATTATATTTCATGTTGTTCCTGATGATCAGTCACGAAACAACACCGGTATCCCGTAGCCATACTGTAAATATAGGTACTACCGGTATCCCGCAGCCATAACGTACCTATAAGGCGCCAGAAAAGGCATATATTTTCCTTGTAAGATATTACAGCTAGACCGATGACTCGATCACCTACGCTGTAACCAGTAACCATCCAATCTTAAAACCTTTTATTGAAATGGGTCATAATAATCGACACCCTTATAAATTTTACTCCCCCATTCACTTGGGAAGGAATACTTGTAACAAAATCATTTTTCTCAAGGTATAAATCATTTATAAATCCAGTATCTGGATAAGTAAAAACACTTAACTATTCTGAACTTAGAATAACAGAGAGTACTTGCGTGATAAACATTTAACTCAGCGATATGTAAAACATTTATCTATTCTGAACTGAGAATAGTAAAGCAATACTTGCATAATCATTAGCAGTTGGATATGAAAATATTGAACTATTCTAGAATTAGAATAACGTAGAAAACTTGCACAATAAGATTCAAAATAAATATCACTTGAACGATAAGTGAAGATAGGGATACTTGCCTTTGGTTTTTAGTAGTTAGTCACACTCACAATAATACCATCCCTCGTTCTGACATCTCAAGGCATCACCATCTTTTATTCCAACAATTCCCTGATATACTTCTCCTGCGATAGCTAGAAGCCAGATATCCAGTACCATTCCATTTCATTCTTTCCATTATCTAGTCCCGATCAAACCGAATGATTCGCATTATAATAAAAAAAAATATAACTTTAATCATCTAAACGATAATTACTCGACGAACTGCGCGTCAAAACCCTATCGTCTACCCATATGATAGCCCACACATAAAGAAAACAGCCAAACACATGATTCTTGAGCCATGTACGCACGTAATTCACATATCATGTACATACATAATCCATGTATCACATAATTCATATCACATATGACTCAGTTCGTCAAAAGATTCGACTCGGTACGTTTAAAACTAAAATCGGGTCAAAAATATAATTTATCGATCAATAATCGACTCAGAACGACATGCAAAACAACCGACCTTTCGAAATAAAAGAGTTTGGATCTTGAAAGCGGAATATTTTTCAGAGTCTATACGTGTTCGTTTTGTATTAAACGGACGAACGTTTTATTTATTACGAATGAAATAAGAATAAATTGGAATAAATCAATTAATGATAATATTAAGTGATTTTTAGAAACCTAAATATAAATTTTAAAAGCTCAAAAGTAATTTTAGGAATTATTTAAATTAATTATAAATAATTATACTTTATTTAACTATTTATAAATAAAATTAATTGATTAAATGAATTAGTCAATTAATTAAATCAATAAATAATTAATTAAAATAAATTATAAATAACTAAATCAAATTTTTTATTTTTGAAAATAATCAAAGAAAATAATTTTTAGAATTTAAAATAATAAATTAAATAATTTTTAGAATTTAAAATAATAACTAAATATTTTTTTTAAATTAAAATTGATTTTGAAAATAGAAATAAAAAAGAATTTTGAATTATTCATAAAACAGAAATTACACAAACAAGTTACACGATTTGGAAATGAGGCAGGATGGATGGAACGGCGGCAGAACCGAAGAAGACGACCGGATTTCCAAGAACAAATGGCTGGAAACTGGAAAAATTTCCAGAATTTGGTGACTTGCCCGGAAGCCGGTTGTCATTCCGGAAGCTCCGTTTCCTTCCCAAAATCCCACTCCTGACCTTAATTTCAAACCCTAATCGATCCCTACATCCTCAGAAACTCAGAATCGACAACCACAACTCGGAATTCCCTTTTCCGATCAAAAAAATCAAGCTTTTCCGATGAACCGATCGGAAAAGTCGATCTTTCAGAAAAACGAATCATTTTCAGTGATTAATATCGCAAATTGGAGCTGGTACACCTACAATTGATTACTAAGATCAAAACTTACAAACAAATCATCGATAACTCAGAAAATCAAAATTAAAAACCAAGAAAAATAAAAGTTCGACTTTGATAATCCCGAACTCAAACAAATCAAATAATTATATAAATCGATTCCACTGATCATTCTAAAGCTGATTATAACCTCAAAAACAATCAACTATCATCATAAATCATAACTCAATTTTAAACCAAGAACATCAAAATTCGATTTTCTAGAATACTTAACCTCAGATGTTGAAATTGATATCAAAAGAAAGGGCTTGATCAGAGCTTCAAATCGGTTACTAGAACGTCAAGAACGGATTACTACAGCCTCTAGAATCATCATTCAAAGATCAAGAACAAATTTTCACCCCCAAAATTGTTCTTCAAAATTGTTTTTAATAAAAATAAAATAAAATAAGTAAATATGCTATTTATATTATCTGAAAAGAAAATACCCCAAAATCAATTAAGGGTGTTTTTATCTCTTAATTAAAATAATTAGGCCCAAAAATAATAATTATGGAGAATAATTTTAAAAGCAATTAAATATAAAATTTATGCCAAAATTCCCCAAAATTTATGAATAATTCAAAAATGCAACAATTATGGACATTTGAAATGTGTATGATTTTATAAAAATAAAACATGAATTGTGTACGCTTTGACGTCCCGGTGGGATCCCGGTCCGTTGATTTTTGAGAAACAGCAACAATTCCTAAATTAACGGAATACCCCGAAAAACACATAAAATGCATGCAAACACACATAAAACGAGATAAAACTAGTACCTCGATAAAAACGCATATAAACACGCGTCCAAATTGCAGTTAACTTCATACAAATGCATTTCAGATATATAAAGAGTATCTGAAAAATACACTGGTCCTTACAAGACCAACATACATCCACATCATGTTAAATCATGGCTAAACACATTTTTAAATAATATTAAACACATAATAATTCATTTAACACGTACTAAAATAGCCATAAAATATTGTTTTTAATATTTTAAACCTCACCCTATGCCCGGGTAAACATGATTAAAATACTAAATAATATTTTTGTCACTGATAAAATATTGAGGCGAGTAAAATATTCACTCGATCCCAAAAACTGGAAAAATACACTCAGTTTTACCGATATCGATAAAACAACCGGCTTTCAGATAAAATTTTGAAATAATAAAAGTATTTAAATACTCTCCCAATACAAAAGGGTTCGACACCATCTATTAATCAGCACATTAATCCAATTAAAGACAAGAACCAGCAAAATAAGAATAAAATATCCACCATTTTATTCCTTCTAAATCAGAAAATCACAGAAACATATTCAAATAAAAATAATAATAATAATTCTGAAAATACGGGATATCACATGAGGAGTTATAGAGATTAATGAAATCTCACTCGTGAGGAGTTAAATAGATTTAAATACTTGTAATTTATAGATCTTCTTCTTTATATGTTTCTTTTTGAAGATCAAGTACTTATTCGAATTCCGAGTTCAAATCGTTGTTTTTTTAGAACCTTATTTATAGGAGATCTAGTATTAAAGCTTGAGATGAAGTAGAGAAATTAAATACAAAGCTCAAATAAAAGAAACTCAGAGAAGAAGCTAAAAATTACCACTTTTGGAAAACGGTCAAAAAAGTTCACCAGAAAAATTTGCCGGAGGTTCGGCCAAATTTTGGCACTATGGTCGAAGTTGGGTAGCCCTTCGGGAGGCCGGAGAGTGGTAGTGGATGAGCTCACTTGGTGGGATGAATCTTGGTTGGGTGAAGCTAAGCTTGTATATCAAAAACCTTGTATATATGTAAGTATATAAAAGAGAGAGAAGGTTTTTGAGAAGAAGTATGTGTTTAGATTTGAAAGAGATGAAGAGATGATACTTCTTGAAAAAATCCCAGCAACTTTGTGGCTCTTTATCTTGGAGAAAATGGGTTGGGGTGTGGGTTTATTTATAGGTGAAGTTGGGTGGATTGAATGGTGGAGATTTGAGGAAAATGGATGGTGGATGATGTAAGTCACATGGATTGATGACATGGAAAACAAAGTGTGTTAGTTGTGTTTCTTTGCCACTTGACATATAAGACAAACAAGTTTATGGAGCTCAAATCTCAGCTGATTTATTTGATTAAATATATTTTTTCTTTTTCTTTTAATCATTGTTTAATCATTTTTAATTAAGTATTAAACACCAATAATTATGACCACCCTAAAACTCTTAAATAAATACCATAAAAATATAATAATTACATAAATATTATAAAATGATATCCTGCAAGTTTTGGTCAACCTTGGTCAATGGTAACTACGTCAAACGTGGTCAACTGTGGGACCAACTGCCTTGAAATTTGTGCCCGGACAAAAATTCTTGAAATATTATGAACTTTTTACCATGCATAGAAAATACTATTTAAATGATCCATACCAAATTTTAAGTAATTTTAGTATGTTGAAGTATTTTATCTAAAATTAAAACTGTTCTGTCAGCCTTTTCTTCCGAGTAAAAATATCATTGGTCTTAAAATTAAATATATGGATCTTTTGACCAAATTTTAGACTTGGATAAATACTTAAAATATATTTCCTAATATATAAAATATATTTGGATGGTAGGAAATATTTTTGAATAATTTTCTCCAAAAAATGCTGATTTTACGAATTGGAAGAAAATTATTTCAAGTATACATGGAATGGTTTATAAAAATGGATATTAATATTTCAATCATGAATATTAATAAAATTTAAATAAAAACTCTTTTGATGGATGTAAAAATATATTTTCGAGTGAGGAGTAAAATATTTTTGATATAGCACGATTCTTCTAAGGAATATTTTTTATATATCCCTTTTTCGAGCTTGTTGCCTTATTGATGTTGCAACTGAGATCTAAGAAATATCATGTCTTGATATTTATTCTTTGATTATATTGCCTTAGAGATATATTCTGTAATGATATAATTTTGATGTTTTAGAATAATCGAATATCTCTTTTATATGAATAGTCTTGAAAACAATTTTGCTAGTTTGACCATTTGACATTGATTTGGATCAATTAAAATCATGTCCTAATAGAGAGGATCTACGTGTATTTAAATTTTATGTTTAATCGTAAAAATACCAAAATAAATAATATATCGAAGATATCCTTTCAATCTTCCCATTTTGGTATTTTCCAAACAAATATAAAATTTAAAATTTTCAAGTGTGTGTTTCCCTTTGGTGTATGCATGAATTTAGAAAATTAGTTTTGCACAAACATTTGGGACTACTTCTTGATTCCTCTCTTAGGACAATTCCTGCACAAAACCTTGTTAGTTTTATAATATATATATAAGCAAAATATTTGAACTGGCAGCATATACGTTTTTGAAAAATTAAGGGAATCTAAATTCTCTTCCCCTTTTGTTTGGAAATATGCCAAAAAGCTTTATCAATATAGTTAGGGTTTATAATAAACTATTCGTTTGAAGTATATACTATTATAATAATCATTTGAGAATCTTGAATGCATGTTTTCACATTGTCTGTATATTATATATTATAGATAATCTAGTATCAAATTGGATAGCATAATATTAGATTGTCAAGCTCCTTATACAATATAATAAAGGTTCACAGTCTAGGTGGTGTTAGACAAACCCCGGGAAGGGCTGAAGTATTATTTAGAAATAGTATATCTTTACTACTGAATAATGCTTGTATACTTTGTATATATTTAACGGGATCAAAATAGTAGAATAATTCTTTCTTTTATTCTGACAATAAAGAAGAACTAAGATTCTATGATATCATTATTGCTTAGGTTCTTAATCCGGATATAGTGATTGACACTTGTATCTAATGCACATGCCTTGATTCATACATTAAATAATTTATTTTAAATTGTGAATTTATGTATTGGGCAATGAAATTATATATAGAGTGGGATATTGAATATAAAAGGAAACCATGTTTGAAAAATATATTCGGGTGATGATGTCCTCTTGAAAGCTCATAAAGATAATTATGCTTTAGTCTTGCAGGCAGATTTGTTCTTGCACAATTATAAGGTCGAGTGGATGATCAAGGATAAAATATATTGATTAAATTAATTGTCAGAAATTAATTTAATTAATGGACATGCGATATCTTAAACATGGGAAATTTAATAAGAAAATAATATGGGAGCCGAATGAAATAATTAATTTACGGAATTAGGAAAGGTAGTGCAAATATTAATTCTTTAATGGATTGAATTAATATTTAATGACATTGGGCATGGCCCAGAATGTCATTAGGAGGCCCGACCTAATTTTCCACGATCCCTACTATAGCCTATAAATATTCAAATTCTCCTGAAGCTATAGGGATGATAACACGACAACACTAAAACGAAATAAGATCCTAGGATTTGAGAGAGGCAGCCGTTTTTCTCAAGGAGCCGTCTAGGGTTTTGGATTTTCGGAGCTTCAAGGAGAGATACACCTTGGGAGATCGAAACCCACACTTTGTCCAAGGAGAATCAGGGAATACAGTGGAAGACATGGATTTGAATTGCTTGCGCCGTAGAGATTAAGGTTAATGTTCTGTTCGCACTCATTAAATGTATATCATAAAACGTAGGGCCGAGATCATAATGTTCCAACAATTGGCATCAAAACCCGGTTCTAGTTTCTGCGTTTTATGATATGAAGTCCATGTCATAATTATATATACATATATATAGTGGTATGCTTGTATTGATTCTGTGATGCAGGTTAATATTCACTATTATGGCCATATTTTAATTATGTGTTTGGATCCCACATGGTTTAATCATGGATATTATGTTATGATTAAGATCCCACGTGATTTATTGTGGTTTTGTTATAAATAACGAGGGTTGATCGTGATAGTTTTTCCTGTTCAGGTTTTTTTGATGTAATAGAATAGGCTTGTTCAGTTGTATTAAGTTGTATGTAATTGTTTGAGCGATTAAGATTTTGCATATAATGTCCGATATGGGCTTGCAATACCTTTTTGGAAACTTCAGAACGAGACGGACATGCTACAATAGATCTAAAGATCTATTGCCCAGGTTTTCAAGTTGTTCCGAGGATGTTTAGGCTTTCAACTAGGCTCTAAAAGTTTTTGAGAAATTTCGAAGGATGAATTCAATGTTAGTGTTTGTGCCCTAGAGACAACACTATGATGTTTTAGTTTAAGACATTAGGATTATTAATGTTTATGTTCTATCAATTATTCTCTTTATAATTTATTAAGTCTTAATTTACTATGATATAAATGTTTGATTAATAAATGTCCTTGAAATATGATATGCAATTCTATATCTCTAAGTACGTGACTTAAAAATGAGATTATAAGAATAGTACAATATTCTTAAAGGTCCCTAATCGAGTATTATTATTACGGGACAATAATAATGCATTAAGACTGATATGTTTGCTGACTGATGATCACATCTCATTGATCATAGGTATGATAATACTAAAGTCAAAAATACAGGCAGATGTATATGTACATGGTGCTGGACAGACCCAATATGAGATTATACATGTCTGATGTGTCATAAGTAATTCTCACAGTGATAATGATGTAATGGTCCTTAGACCTGAAGTCATTATATTTCTATACGAGAATTAATATACATTGATTCTATTAAAAGTTATCCTTGTCCGGGTAATGATAAAAGTGGACATTGGGTATATTATGAATCGTATGAGAAATATGAATGATCTAGATGGGATTTAACCCTCCTATTTTAGAAGTGATATTATTGGCCTCTTGTGTGAGCTAGACTATGAAATGTGTGGTCACGCTCAAATGTTGATTTGATATGATAGTCAACTCATTGATCAAGGAAACCTGGATTAAACATTGATGAGGATGACACATTACATGCTTCTAGTTTAATATATAATATGTGGTTAAAGGGATTATATTACATTGTACATTATTCACGAAAGGTTTAATCGATCACCGATTCAATTATTATTACTTGGGTAGCAATGATGTATTACTAGATGCCGCTCATTGTTTACGATTTTAAATTAGATTTAAAATTCGTTGCCAATGTAATAATAACCTATAGGGTCACAGACAAAGAATGCTTGAAGGATTATTTAATTTAAATTGAATTTAAATTAGATTAAAGTAATTTGAATTATTTATAATATTAATTAAGTTTGACTTAATTAATTAGATAAATAATGATATTCAAATTTACTAATATTAATTATGAAATTTATTTGTTAAATAATTAAGTGAGACTTAATTATAATACACATAGGAATTTGAATTAATAATAACTCCTAATTAGTTAAGAGTTATAATTCGTTTTTCTACTCTCTACATAATATCTCTTGTGTGGCTGATTTTTTGGTGTGCAAAAAAAGGCTTTTACAAAAATCCTAGCCACCAAGAGAGAAGATGGAAAGAACAAGAAGAAACGAGTTTGTGCTAGTACACATCCAATTCATGAGTTCAAGCATTCGTGTGGATACCGATAGAGCGTAGATCGCGAGAGCGGGATGCGTGGTGATTGACAAGCTTTGGATCTCCATTGGTCAACCATTTACTAAAGCTTCTTAAGGTAAACAATCTGATCTACGAATTAAATATATGTTTTTCGCATGGATCATGCGGTGGGTTTTGAAAATTCTGATTTTTTTTATGTTTTTAATTACTGTTTCCATTGCGTTTATGTGCTCGAAACCCTTCCATGGCATCAGAGCTACTTGCCAAAAGTGTTTAATTCGTTTATGTGTTTACTGATTTTATGATGATAACATGTATACAATATTCCATGACTGTTATGTATGTGATTTTGTATGTTTTAACATGTTATTTTTTGTTAATTGAGCATGGTTGATGGTTATGGCTTATGACCTTAGGTTAATGGTTTTGGTTTTTCAAATACGGCTTGCATGTCGTTTAATTTTGTAATTATTAAATCTCGAATGTAACTCGAGTTCTTCTTGTAAGTTCATTAGGTAGTTTTCATATTTCATTCTTGTAATGTACATGAAGACATGAAGATTTGAAGATCAAGGGTAATCCCACACGGAGGCCATCCAAGAAAGCAATACAAGAAAGAAGACATGTAATAGTTAGCCTGTATTTATTTTCCATCTTAGATTGACCTAGATCTTTGTCATTAGCTTGATAAAGATCACATAGGATGAAGCCATAACCAACCACATTTATTTAATGCACTTTGCATATATATGTGCATATGATGAATGTATGTGTAGAGTAGTTTATAAAAATGCATGCTTAATTAGATTAAGGATGTATATATTAGATACGACACCCATGCCATGCTTGCTAAACAAGATAAAATCTGTAACAACTCAAGATTTTAAAATGAACAAACGATTATGAGATTCTCGTGTTTATGAAATACGGAATAAAATACAATTTTTCTTTGTTTCTGACATGGGGTGATTTTGTCAAAAGCGAGTTCATTGAACTTGTAAGGTTGTGGTTTTTAAGCGAGACCGTTGTGACTCCCTCACTACCTGGAAATCAAACCATTGCTGAATATTGATTTGAAGTATTTTATTCAAGGAAAAATTGGGAATCTCTTTATGATGGGATCATGATCGTTTTAAAATTAACAAAACCCTAAAATGAATATTAAGTTGATCAGAAGCCTTCCAATGAGTCCAATGCGTTAACCCCTAGATCGACCAGGAGTGGGTTCACCAAAGTGGAGTACTCCCATCTATCGTGGGAGATGTGTGAAGTATATTGATACTTTTTCACTATTGGGTTTGACTTAACTAAGTTACCACAATAGTATTGTGAACTTAGAGGCATAGAGTTTGGCGAGATTTATTAAATAAATATGAACAAATGTTGTTCCACCAAGCTATCCAAGAGTTATGTAGTTGATATAATTGACAAATATTGTCTACCTAAATAATCATGTTTTAGGAGAAAAGCCAAAGCTGACCTAACACGTGGTGAAATATGGATCTTAGCTCACTAGAAAGGATATAAAAGATATATTTTTTCCAAATTAATAGTTAGGGCTATTGATTTGATGAAAATAGTGGGAGATATATATTGTGAATATATATATGAATAATCACTTGAACATAATTTAATGATCATCTGTAGACTAAGTGATTTTATGCACTTTAATATTGTAGATATCAAATGACAAATAACACAAATAACTTCTTTATGTAATAGTCCTTGAGAAGGACAAGCTGACATGAAATAATGTCCTCAATTGACACGGGAACTTGAGGATTGTCCTCAGGTTCAAGGATGTCACTCAAACCCCCTCCCTTATTTCTTACAGCTGAGAATGAAACATGTGTTGAACAAAATGCTTACCAGAAGCAAATTGATTATGCAACTGTTGTTTTATGTCTCATGCTTGTAATTATGAGTGCTGGGCTTTAGAAGCAACAAGAGCATAATGATGCTTATGATATGATTGAGCACCTTCAAAGGATGTTTGAAGGATAGGCTCGTCAGAAAGATTTGACAATAATAAGGCACCATATTTTTGCATTAATCGGAGAATGATATCCGGTTGGACCACATCTTCTAAAGATGATAGGTATATGTAACTTGATATTTTAGGCTTCAAGAATAGTCTAGAGACTCAGCTTGATTTGATCAAACAATCTTTGAACAACTTCTATTCTTAGTTTGTTAAGAAAAAAAGGAATGAGATAAGCAAAACATTCACTGAGTTGTTAAGCATGTTTAGAACTGCTGAAAATAATATGGTAAAGGCATAAATTACGTCCATATTGATGATGTACACATGGAATGCAAATGGGAAAGGAAAGTGGACATGAAAGGTGAAGATTTGATCTTATTTGGTGCCAAACCAAAGTCCAATCCCAAAGGGCTTTTGAAGCCTAATAGTGGTGTTGCTAAAGGAGATGATTGTCATTTCTGTGGAAATAACTGGATGAATGGAAGTTAAATAGTCGAGCTTATTTGGAAGATCTAAAGAAGAAGACTAGCAATGGTCAAGCTTCAGGTATAGGGTTAGAATTGGAGGAAAAGTTGTTTCTCTAGTTGAAGGAACTCGATACCTAATTTGCCCATAAGGCGAGATTGAGAACTTAATAAATTGTTATTACGTGTCTGCCTTTAGCGGATACATTAAGTCAATTTCTTGTCAGGATAATAAAGGTTTTCATTTTAATTAAATAAAAAATAGTTGTTTATTTTATTTCAATTATAAGATTTATAATGTTGCACAATTAGTTAACAATTTATATGTTCTAAGTTGACTCAAATCAAACATTACCTCTAGCATTGTCGTTAAGCCATATTAATGAGAAACATATTTCTGAGTTACATTTACATGAATACTTCAATAAGTTTTATTTTAAATCATACGGAAGATGCGAACTTTGTCTCATTGGTAAAATGACTAAAGCTTCTTTTACCTGATCAGGTGAAAAGGCCACCGAACGATTATGACTTATACATAATGATGTATGTGGTCGAATGCGTATGATGGCAAGAGGGCTTATACTACTTCATAACATTTACTGATGATTTTAGTAGATATGGATATGTGGTTCTTATGAAGAACAAATCCGATTCTTTTGAAATGTTCAAAGAATATAAGGTCGAAGTAGAAAAGAAAACAAGGGAAAAGTATAAAAGTTTTACGATCAGATCGTGGAGGAGAATACTTAAACCTCAATTTCAAGAGTTTCTTGAAGGAGTGTGATAGTGTATCATAACTTACTCCTTCTGGAACACCTCAATGGAATAGAGATTCTGAGAGGAGAAATCATACCTTGTTGGAAATAGTGCGATCGATGATGAGTCAAGCAGATCTTCCATTCAGTTTCTAGGGTTATGCTCTAGAAACGGCTGCATATACACTTAACCAAGTTCCGACTAAAGCGGTTCAAAATACTCTGTATGAGATATTGAGTGATAAATGCCAAAGCAAGTCATTTATGAAAATTTGGGGACGTGAAGCGTTTGTAAAACATTTACCCTCTGACAAGCTTGGACCAAAATTAGATAGATGCTATTTTGTGGGATACCCAAGTGAGACTTGGGTATAGCTTTTATAATCCTTCCAAGAACAAAGTGTTTGTTGTTCGGGCCGCTGTATTTTTTTGAGGAAGAACTACTTTCTAAGAAAATCAGTGGGAGGATAATACATCTCGATGAAGATCGAGAACCACATGATAACATTGAACCGGAGTTGGAATAAGATCAGGATGTACATCAAAATGTTGAAAGTAATCATGTTTAGGAAACACATATTATCCATAGATCTAGTAGGATTCTCCATGAGTCCGGGAGAAATTATGGATTTCTTTTGACTCAAGATGGTGATGTGATGCTTACGGATAAGGATAAGCCTCACACCTACCAAGATGCTATAAATAGTCCAGACTCCGAGAGATGGCTGGAGGCCAAGAAATCCGCGATGAAATCCATATATCAAAATAAAGTATTGACTTTAGTTAATCCACTCGAAGGGGTAAAACCTATAGGGTGCAAATGGGTTTTCAAGAAGAAAACTGACATGGATGGTAAAGTACAGACCTATAAGGTGCGACTAGTGGCAAAAGGTTTTAAACAAATTCATGGCATAGACTATGATGAGACTTTTTCACTAGTTACTATGGTCAAGTCCGTCAGGATTTTGTTAGCAATAGTTGCTTACTTTGACTATGAGATTTGGCAAATGGATGTCAAAACTGCTTTCTTATATGGGAGCCTTAAACAGGATGTATATATGATACAACCTGAGTTTGCTAAGATAGTTTGTAAGCTGCTTCTATCTATTTATAGATTGAAGCAAGCCTCAAGGAGAATGAAGATTCATTTTGATAAAACGGTCAAAGAGTTTGGTTTTATTTAAAATGAAGATGAACGATATATTTACAAGAAGGTTAGTGGGAGCCATGTGACATTCCTAGTATTATATGTAGATGACATGTAACATATATGGAATGACATACCTTCTCTATAAGCTGTTAAGACTTGGTTGAGAAATAGTTTCTTGGTGAAAAACTTAGGCGATGCTACCTATATATTAGGGATCAAGATCTATAGAGATAGATTGAAAAGATTAATCGACCTAGTCAGAGTACATACATTGATAAAGTATTAAATCATTTTATGATGCAAGAGACAAAGAAAGGATATGTTTCGATGTCTTATGGGATAGTGATCTCAAAAGATAATTGCCCCCTTTATAAGGCCCGTTTGAGAAAGTTCTAGATACGTCAGCAATTGGATCTATAATGTGTACAATGATATGTATTTATCCTGATGTTTCATATGCTTTGAGCATGACGATCAGATACCGGTCCAATCCAGGTGAGGGTCACTTGATAGTTTTCAAGAATATTCTTAAGTACTCAAAGAGGACCAAAGATTTATTTTTGGTGTATGGAGAAGATAGGGAACTGGTTGTAAAGGGATACACTGATACTAGTTTCTGAACCTAATTTTTAGACATACAAGGATGATTACGAGTTTATTTCTGTTTTGTGGTTTGTCTAAATATAATTGATGTTAGCTTGAATAGTTAACAGCAAGAACATTGATGATTCTATGGAAGCCGAATATATTGATATATTTTTTTTGAAACAGCCATGGAGACTGTTTAGGCATGTCCTTAGGTAATATCACCTTATTAATGAGATTAATAATTAAGGAGATATAAATATAAAGTGCATAGTAATGCTATTGTTGCAGACCCACTGACTAAGGCTTTGTCACAACAGAAGTACGATGGTCATACTAGTTCCATGAGTATTAGATACATGGGTGATTGGCTCTAGTGCAAGTGGGAGATTGTTAGTGTTTGTGCCCTAGAGACAACACTATGAAGTTTTAGATTAAGACATTAGGATTATTAATGTTTATGTTCTATCGATTATTCTCTTTATAATTTATTAATTCTTAATTTACTGCGATATAAATGTTAGATTAATAAATATCCTTGGAATATGATATGCAATTCTATATCTCTAAGTACGTGACTTAGAAATGAGATTATGAGAATAGTACAATATTCCTAAAGGTCCCTAGTCCAGTATTATTATTAAGGGACAATAATAATGCATTAAGACTGGTGTGTTTGCTGACTGATGATCACATCTCATTGATCATAAGCATGATAATACTAAAGTCAAAAACACAGGCAGATGTATATGTACATGGTGTTGGACAGACCCAATATGAGATTCTACATGTTTGTTGTGTTATAAGTAATTATCACAGTGATAATAATGTAATGGTCCTTAGCCTGAAGTCATTATTTTCTATACGAGAATTAATATACATTGATTCCATTAAAAGTTATCCTTGACCGGGTAATGATAAAAGTAGACATTGTGTATATTATGAATCGTATGAGAAATATGAATGATCTAGATGGGATTTAACCCTCCTATTTTAGGAGTGATATTATTGGCCTCTTGTGTGAGCTAGACTATGAAATGCGTGGTCACGCTCAAATGTTGATTTGATAAGATAGTCAACTCATTGATCAAGGAAACCTGGATTAAACATTAATGAGGATGACACATTTCATGCCTCTAGTTTAATCTATAATATTTGGTTAAAGGGATTATATTACATTTTATATTTTTTACGAAAGGTTTAATCGATCACCGATTCAATTATTATTACTTGTTGTTACTTAGGTAGCAATGATGTATTACTAGATGCCGCTCATTGTTTACGATTTTAAATTAGATTTAAAATTCGTTTCCAATGTAATAATAACCTATAGTGTCACACACAAAGAATGCTTGAAGGATTATTTAATTTAAATTGGATTTAAATTAGATTAAAGTAATTTGAATTATTTATAATATTAATTAAGTTTGACTTAATTAATTAGATAAATAATGATATTCAAATTTACTAATATTAATTAGGAAATTTATTTGTTAAATACTTAAGTGAGACTTAATTATAATACAAATAGAAATTTTGAATTAATAATAACTCCTAATTAGTTAAGAGTTATAATTCGTTTTTATACTCTCTATATAATATCTCTTGTGTGGCTGATTTTTTGGTGTGCAAAAAAAGACTTTTACAAAAACCCTAGCCACCAAGAGAGAAGATGGAAAGAGCAAGAAGAAATGAGTTTATGCTAGTACACATCCAATCCTTGAGTTCAAGCATTCGTGTGGATACCGATAAAGCGTAGATCGCGAGAGCGGGATGCTTGGTGATTGAATAAGCTTTGGATCTCCATTGGTCAACCATTTGGTAAAGCTTCTTAAGGTAAACAATCTGATCTATGAATTAAATATATGTTTTTCACATGGATCCTACGGCGGGTTTCGAAAATTCTGATTCTTTTACATTTTTAATTACTATTTCTGTTGCGTTTATGTGCTCGAAACCCTTCATTTAAGACATTAGTTGTTAGTCTCTTAACAATATAACAAGAATTACAGAATGGGGTTGAATGGAATTCCTGAAACTTTTTCTTGAAATAAAAATGTTATCACTCAAATATATATATAAGTGTGAATTGATTAGCACAATGCGGAATAGTTACTTAAATGAATCAAAACACAAGTAATTAAAAATAAGTGTCTTTAAAAACTTTCTGGTGGATTTGAATGATTCCACCAGAGATATATAATATATATCGAGAGAACTCTGTGTGCAAAATGCTCACAGCTGCTTACAAATATTGAACAACTAAAAATGCAGAGAAATACTAAGGATTCTGCTTACAAATGTTTCTCTGCGTGTATCTCAGATTCAATTGTTCCTTAGTTGCTACTTCTTGGTTTATATATCACCAAGATTACAAAAAATGAGACAGGATAATAAAACAAAACTATCTAATCTATTACAATGCTACTTCATTACTCTATTCCAGCATCTTTGAATATCTTTATAATAGCATGGAAATGGCAATGCTTTTTTTGTTCTCGAAAACCCAGTTGAATAGGCTACCACATTCCATTTGCATCCACTCGACGCATGTGATTGTGTTGTCACTGTCAACAGATATTTGAATTCTTTATCCGTCGAGTTCATGATCATCTGTCGAGTTATTGATCATCCGTCGGGTTGTTGATCATCCGTCGAATTCATTGGTGTTTATCCGTCGGGTAGCAATCAGGCACTTGACTTCATTTCACTTATGCAGAATTACAAGACATCATCTATGTACAATTAATCAACCTATTCTGCATATCTAACTAAAGTCAACATGACTTAAGTACTACTACATATTCTAAACAATGTGAATACAGAAATGTGCTACAGACTTATTGTTACATAAGCTACTCACTCGATGGATAATAAGTCATCATCCGTGAGGACTATATTGAGTAATCCGTCAGGACTATGAACCTTATCCGTCGAGTGCTACATAATTTCACTAAGTAAAATCTACCAAGATGTTTTGTTCATGAAATCATCAAGTACACAACATATACACAATAATATCCCTCAATTTATGTCTACTGGAATTGTAGCCATAAATTAAGAGACACTTGATGATAACAAAACATCTTAAAAATACAACTTTAAAAGAAAGTAGATATTACTGAAAAGTGCTTAAATTAACAAAATATACAAAGTTTTGCTCACAGTCATTTTCAAGATGATCCTCTAGCCTGAGCAGATTTGTCTAGTTCCTTGAAGGCTAGATCTTTTTCCAATTTTTTTGGTTATTTTCCTCAGTCTGATTTTGGAGCTGCCTGTGGAATTCCAGTTCATCAGATTCTGAGAGATTTAACTTTCCTTGCATTTCCAAAAGAGTCTCATTGCTGGAGATGCTCAATTGGTCTTCTAGTTTGAAAAATCTTATCACTCCTTTGTCATCGATGAACTCCATCAGCCAGTAGGGCCTTAGATGCACTCTTCTCCCTGTGTAGGGGATAATTAGAGTCTTTAGAAGTGCATCTTTAGCTCTAACACTCCTTAGTTCTTCAACCTTCTTCAGTACCAATCTTCTTGCAGTAATATTGAACCCAAAGTTCTTCTTGAAGGATGAATAAACTTTAATCAGTACAGCTTGGCTTTCTTGAAGGATCCTGTGAAGTGGCCACTGAATCTCCTTTCCTCCTTTGTACTTGAACACTAACCTTTCAGGTAGGTTTCTGTATGCATCAATTTCTCTTACTTCATCTAGTTCATCTAGATAGAGGTTTAGATTAAAAAATTCTTTGATGTCACACAAGTACATGTAATCTCCCTTACTGACTTTAGATTGAGCTTTGACTAGTGATTTGGATTTGAGAGGTGACAGCTTCACTTTCTTGACTACTCTTGACTTTGTTCTTCTTGGCTTGTTAAGGATTGGCAAATAGAAGTCAGGAATTGGTATGTTCTCCCATTTTACTGGTTCATCCTTAGGCACAATAGGTTCACCATAGATGTTCCTGTAAGGATCCACCGCCTTGATATCTTCAAATACCACAGAGGGTTTTGATGCTTGAGTTGTAGTTGGAGTGGATTCCTTGGGAAATTGATTCTCCAATTCTTTATCAACAATGTCCAGTTTCCTTTTAGTTCTTTTGGCCAATTCCTTGATTCTTGGAGATTTCTTCTGTTGTTCAACTTGCTTCTTTGATTCAATAACTTCAGATGGCTGAGAAGGAATTTGTTGTGATGAATTTACGGCATATAGCTTGGCCAAGATAGTAATTTGCTCTTTCTTTTGTTTAGTCTTTTTAGCATCCAGAGCAGCTTGCTTCTTTTCCTGCTTCAATCTACCATTTTCTTCTCTCTTTGCTTGAGAAAATTGAGGATGTCCAGCCACCACACAAATTTCTTTCCCATTTCTGAAAATTTTAGCAATTCTTCTTTTGGAAGCTGAATCAGCTGGATCTTTGTAGGAAGCAATTGATCTTGACAGAAGCTTCTTTTCATCAGGCTTAGGTGTCTCACCACAGTGTCCAAAGGGTTCTTCAATGATGATTTTGAGTAGTTTACCCTTGGTTTCAGAATTGTTTCAGCCTTTGGAGATTTGATGCAGGATGGTTGTCCTCTTTCCAGATAGTTCATGCTCATCTCATTCACACTAATTTGCTTGACTTGAGAGTGATGGATGGCTGACTTAACTGGCTCCTTGAAAAGTTCAAACTTCTTTTGTATTTCCTCATCAATCTTCTCCCAGTTGACTAAACTCAATTTCTCCTTATCAGCTGCTCTTATGTTGGCTGCTGATGCATTGATCAGATCTATACTATCTGTAACTGGTGGCTTTGAAATAGTAATTGAAGGCACAATTACTTTACTGATTTGAATCTAAAGTCTCTCCCCCCCACTTGGTCCTTTCTCCCCCTTTTTCTTATCATCAAGTTGATTGGAGGAGGGGGTTTGAGCAGCCACCAATTTTTGAAGTAAATATGTCTATTGAGTTTGATGAAGATGAATGGCTGTTAAAGATGCTTCCATGGCTGACATTCTTGTGTCCAAGGCATCTATCTTGGTTGACAGCTCAAAATTTTTCCTTAATTGCCTCTTGATGTCAAGCATTGTAGCCTCTGGAAGTTTAGAATCCATCTTGTCTGAAATGGCCTTCTTCATCTCCTCAATATCATTCTTCATGGTGTTTACATCCCTGGCATGTTGGAAGCCTTGGATTTGTTGAAGTTGCAGGGAGGCTAGATGTGCCTGAAGGAGCTTCTTGGTGTTGGCATTAGTAGTGGTTTGAAGAGCAGTATTTGTCTGATTGATTAGCTGGATCAGGGTTGTCTTGAAGTAGTGCTCATCACAGTGCTTTGAAAATGCCCATGATGGCATTCCTGATCTTGAACTTGAACCTACTTCTCCCCCTATATCCATTGCCTTATCTTCACTTTCCCCACTCCCATCACCAAAGAAATCAGCTGATCCATTAGTTTTATAGTCCACATCACCAGCTGTAGAAGGCAAAACTGTGATGGCATCCTTAGCTCTCATCATAAACTGTGGTATGCACCAAATTCAGCATCCTTTCTGCATTGTCATTGCCCTGTTCAGCTAGATGTTGATAAGCTGGAAGAGGGTGAGTAAATACCTCAGCATCAAGGGAGGTAGAATCTATAACAGCTTTAGGATGCTGAGATAGTCCCTCCCTGTCTGCATCCTGGACATTCATTAACTCACTAGCAATGACATCCATCCTTATAGCTCCAGTACCTGCATTTCTCTCATTTTCTCTCTTTTGTTACATCAGGGTCTCACCCTGGCTCCCCACCCTGACACCCTCACCTTCACCTACTAAGGCGGGACTCCTCTCACTTTCTTTTTCCAATCCTGAAGAAATGGATTGCATAGTTTCACTCACTTCCTCTCCTTTTTCCTGGGAGCAACCCAGACTCTCACTCAAAACACTCTTCTCTCTCAATCCTAAGAGTGACTGTACAACCACTAAATCTTCTGTACTTAAAATAAATGAAGTTTGAAGCTGTGCAGAGATACTCGACGGATGAGTGATATCTATCGAGTGAGTGGTTTTGCTATCCGACGGATAACTGTTGTCAAGCTTATCCGTCGGGATACAATCACTACTCGACGGATGAGCAATATCCGTCGAGAGAGTAGAAATGAACGAACTGGGAATAGAAACTATTGTTGACTCTGTGCTGATTGAAGATATTTTGGGCACAGATGATACAACAGTTCCTGAAAGAATTGGCAAGTGAGCCAACAAATCATCCAAAAAATGATGCTCACTTGCACTAGATTTTGGCTTCCCCAACAGAGTTAAAGAAGGGGAATCAGGAATTGATGTGTTTATCATATCCACATCCAGAGAATTTGTTGGTGAGTTTGGTGTTTGAGGTGCTTCTATGACTAGAGATTTTGGTTGTGACTCCACATTTATTGGAGCCACATCAAACTGAATTTGTGAAGGTGCAGTGACTGTGTCTTTAGCACCAGTTTGCACAGTGTGTGTACCCTGTGCATCCCCAAGGGTTTTAGCTTTCTTCTTTCTGGCATAAGTTTGGGGTGAGCTTGTGTCCCTAACCCTCTTGGCATGTGCTCTTGGTTGAGAGCTTTGTTCAATAACTACATCCTTTTGGGAGGATGCAGCTAGAAATGAGCTTTTATCATTTTTAAGCACTGCAGTTTGTTGGGAAACTGCAGTGTGGTTAGGCTGGGATCCACTCAACTCTCCAACCTTATTCTTGGGGTTTCTTTTATGTTCACCCCTTCCCTCACCTATCTTGCCCTCCTTCACACTCCCCTCTTTGGTTTTAGTGGATTTTTCAACTGGCATCTTTTGGGAGATACCAGAGGGGGCTTTCTTTGATTTGGGTTTAAAAAATTTTACAATTTTGGTAGCTTGGGTAGGAAACTGTTTGGTCATTGACACGGTTGACATAGCCACACTGGAACTCAAAGAAATTAGTGAGGTTGGAATAGTGGTCGGGATAGAGGAACTTACCTCACTTACCTGAGGTGCTTGCATTACAGGAAAATAGAACAATGGCACATCCTTGTGATGATTGGCCCTGTTCAAATCTGCAATGAGCCTTCTTTCTTGAACCCACCAATCTAGTTTGTTGTTAGGGTTCTCAAGCACAATCTCTTCATAGAGGTGGTTAGCTAACATCATAAAGAATCTAGCATAATACACACTTTTACCTCTTTTATTTAACTCTCCTAATTTAAAGCCTAACTCAAACAAGACAAGATCACTGAAATTATAGAATTTATCTGTAACTAGCATGTAGATCATGTTAAGCATTGAGATATTGATTGAATCAAAATTACTGACTTTACCTGAAAAGACCTTTGTCACAACATCACACATAAAACTCCATTCTTTCCTAAGACCCATTTTCCTAATGTCACTTAACTTAGAAGTAGGAAGAGCATAGTTCATGGAATTAAGCATATTGATTATATCAGTGTGTAGTAAGGTCACAGTGTTATCAGGAATCTTGAAACATGCTTTTATAACATCATTGTTGATACAGAACTCTTTACCTTTAATGGTGAGTGTGATTGTCTTTTCTGTTGAGTTGTAGGTAGCAGTGGTCCACATCTCTTCAACAACTTCACAGAAGATTGTGGGTGATTCCAGCATGGCATAATTTAGCTTGCAATTCTTCACAAAGTCCATCATCTTGTGATAGTCACCAGATTGCTGAATACCCTTGTTCACTAGTGCAGTGAAATTGTTCTTCTCATAAATGAACCCAGTTTTAACATAATCTTTACAACAGGTGCCATTGTTAGAGAATAAGAGCTTGAAGAGAAAGAGAGTAAGTGCTTTGAGAGAGAATGAAATTAGAGCAGTTGAATTGAGAATGATAAAAAAAGTGATTGAAATGAAATACGCTTTTATACTATCTCAAAAATAACTGTTAAAAATAATAAAGTAAAATAAAGTAACCAACAGAAATTGCCTAAAATAGCCGTTTAAAAATAAACTGTAAAAATTCCACCCATTATCCGTCGTGTTATGCTTACAAACTATAAGTATACTCGATGGATAATGTACAGGGAATTAACGGCTAAAATTGAGACAATTCGATGGATGAGGATAAACGGTTATTCGTCGAGTCGTAAAATATTCCAGAAAAATAATTGATTTTTATTAGCAAATAGTATGCCAACGGATGATCAAACTCGATGGATAAAGATCATCCGTCGAGATGTAAATTTTGACTTAGCCAAAATTTCATCCTAGACTGAAAAATCAATTAAATTTCTGGCTGCATTTCAACTTGCAAATTAACTCATATAGATTTAAGAATAATTAAGCATACATAACTCACTTACCAACCTTGAAAAGGTGGATTCATCCAGTGGCTTGGTAAAGATATCTGCAAGATGCTTCTCACTTGGAACAAAATGTAGCTCCACAGTACCATTCATTACATGTTCCCTTATGAAGTGGTACTTGATATCTATATGCTTTGTCCTTAATGTTGTACTGGATTTTCAGTGATGGCAATTGTACTTGTGTTATTACAGAAAACGAGAATCCTCTCAACTTGCAAACCATAGTCTAGCAATTGATTTTTCATCCATAATATCTGTACACAGCAACTACCATCAACAATATATTCAGGCTTCAGCTGTAGAAGTAGAAACT